>NC_140583.1:773234656-773577656 GCF_964204655.1 Triturus cristatus | reverse complement strand
TCCCATCAGTGTGCAAGGGGTCACTGCTTCACATTATCAACTGCAGTAGCAGTAGGCACAATTTCTGCTAGGCTCCTCCCACTTACCCCTAGATTTTGCCTTCTTCTCTTAACCCTTCCTTATTCTGCACTCCTTCCATTGCTTCTCCTACACTGCCTCTGCCCCTAACTTTTAACTGCTTCTACACCACATCCACCTTTTACACCCCCAACCAACACACCCCTCTTCTTGGCTCATTCTCCTACACTGCCCTGGCCCTGCAACTCCACCCTACTTGCTGCCCTGCCACTCTCACTGGTGCTCTCCACTATTCCCTTGCTCCCTGGACCTGACCTCCCATTATGGCTCCACCCACATTTGCCCTCTCTACCCGACTCAGCCCCCCTTGACTTACCAAGCACCCCGCACTTACCACCATTCGTCAGCCTGTACTTCACTTACCAGATGTGTCCACAGGAACCTCTTTGGTTATCGCCATCACCTTTACTTACCAAGCACATTGCACTTACCACCGTTCGTCAGCCAAGTCCATCACCTTTACTTACCAAGCACATTGCACTTACCACCGTTCGTCAGCCAAGTCCATGTCTGATTTCACTTACCAGATGTGTCCACAGGAACCTCTTTGGTTATCGCCATCACCTTTACTTACCAAGCACATTGCACTTACCACCGTTCGTCAGCCAAGTCCATCACCTTTACTTACCAAGCACATTGCACTTACCACCGTTCGTCAGCCAAGTCCATGTCTGATTTCACTTACCAGATGTGTCCACGGGAACCTCTTTGGTTATCGCCATCACCTTGGTGCCGAGATCAGGACTCGAACCCTGGTCGCCAGGATGGAAGACAGGAACTTACCCACTAGACCACACTGGATTCCATATCAGTTGCCTGTCAAGACTTCCCTATATCATGGTCATCCTGTTTCATGGGCAATGGAAACCATGGGCCACAAGCATGAGGCTTCTATGTTCCTAGTAAGTTCTCTTGCAGAGCGTCACAACAGCCAGAAGCTGTAGCTCAGAGGCAGTGTCAAGTGTCTTTGGTGCGGCAGTCCCCTCCAGTGCAAGGGTTCGAGTCCCCCCACCAGCTCCAAACTGACTGTTTGTTGTCTTTTAGATTCAAAATCTCTGGAAATTTCTTCTTTTTTTTAAATTCAGTAGTATTTATTTGAAAACAATGAGGGGACATTTGGTTCATCCGTATTTTGAACTAGTGGCCCAAACCTACCACTGCTACCCCTCTTGAATTCCCTCTGCTTGATGGTCTGAGATGTAACCAGTGGAGCACACTGGCCTTCATGTTGGTTGCGTGTCATAGCTAGCCTATATCACTGCCATACCCATTCATGGGCAATGGAACCCATAGGCAATGCGACCGAGGTCGGAAAGTTGCTCATAATCTCTGTGGCAGCAGAAGAACCTCAGCAGGAGCCGTAGCTCAGAGGCACTGTCGTCAGCCTTTGGTGTTGCAGGTCCCTAAGAGGCAAGGGTTCAATTCCCAGCAGTGGAGGCAAGGTCATCTCTGAACGGCAAAATCTATGGCAATTATTTTTTGATTTAGTGTTATTATTTTCATTTCGAAAAACAAAAAAGAAATTACATCCATTTGATGTTTTCGCTAGACGCCCTAACCTCCACACGCTGCCCCGTCTTAATCACCCTCCGGTTGGAAGTCTGGCACTTAACCACTGGAGCACACTGGCTTTCGAGTCAGTAACCTGTCACAGATTACCTACATCATGTGCAAATGCTTGCACGGGTAATCGAACCAATAAGCAATGATGCTGATGCATGTATCTTGCTGATAGTATCTTCTGCAGAGGGGTAGTGCAGCCTGGAGCAATAATTTGGAGGCGAGGCATGGCGGTTTGGAGTCACAGGCCTCCCTACTGCAAGGGTTCCAGTACCATCAGTGGAGGCATGGTGTTACATGGCCGTCCTTTCGCTTCGGAATACACACCAACATATTTTTTTTAAATTGGTAACATTGATTTGACCTGAAAAAACTTGTGGGAAAATTCAGCCATTCTATTTTTGCACTTGTGCCCCAATGCTACAAATGCTGCCCCTCTTGATAGCCTCCCCTTTTCGATCATGTTGGTGAAATAGGAGCAGCAAAGCATTATCTCCATGTAATAATTTATCAATTTATTCTTTAAAGTTGATGCTTTGTCGAGTGCAAAAGTGACTTTGGGGTCATAGCTGAGTACTCACAGAGACCGTAAAAAACGTTGAATAACTGCGCTTTTTTTCTTTTTGCTGCAAACTGGTCTCTCAAATTAGGTGTGGAGTGCCTGTGCACTACACTAATAATAAAGGCCGATTCTGCATTCCTCTTGATGAAATGCTGGGTAAACATAAAGGCAGTAGAAACTCCCATTATTAGGTGCAAGAAGAAGCTGGACATCTTGAATTTTCATTGCGATAGACAAGGGCAATGTCAGGCCTGTGTTTCCCAAGTCCTCAATCTTGCCTGCTGTGCCAGGTGAAGGGAGGAGGCGGATAGTCTGGTCTGGTCTGGTCTGGTCGAGGCCTGACAGGACCTTACCGGGCCTGGCCTTGGCCTGGCCCAGCTCTGGAGCTGTGGCTTAGACTGTGGCTACAAACAGCCCAACCTCTGTCAATTTCCTACGAAGCCAGGCCTGGCAGGTCAGACTGAGGTGGTAGCCTTTAAGCGAGCCCTCGAAGCCCCCAAACGCCCAGCTTCTATATAGAGGCAGGCTGCAGGCAAATAGGGACCCTGCTAAATCAGGGTGGCTTCCATATGTGTGTCTTTCGAGTGCCAAATTCCTTAGCCTAAGACAGATTGGCAACATTAAAATCATGCAGAAGACCATGCGTTGGAGACCGAGTCAGGGAGGAAGTCAGTAGACAGTCTCGGCACGTGCTAAGCATCAAGGGACATATTTGCATAGGACAGCCTTTTCTCCAATCTCATTCTATTGCTGTAGTTGCCTTGTAGCACAACAAGGGGGCAGCAGCATTACAATAATGGCAGAGAGAGGTTTTAAACCTGCTTGCTGACGGCTCTCTAGTTCATGTTAGGTTTGCTGGTCCCAGAGAGTGGTGGACTGCTACGGCTGAGGGGATGAGTAATGAGGAATGATTGTCCTGTATTTGTGGCAAAGGAGGACATTGGGAACGGAAACAGTCGCAATGTAGGGCCAAAGCATAGATGTTTGCTGAGCAATTGAGTGTGCGTGCGTGTCGCCTGATTCATAAAATGTGCATACAAAGGAGAGGAACAGCAGCTCGGCCGCACTCAGGTACAAGGTGAGGAACAGAGGGACATTTCCCCCAGAGGGATAAGGCCCGCACATCTCACAAATTTCAAGCGTGGTGTGATGCTTTTCAGGTTGATGGATTTGCCATGTACAGTGTACAAATGTGCCACGTTAGTGAGGATCAATGTCCACAATCAGTAGCACACTTTTTGGGAATACCCATAGACCAGAAATGTCAAGCACTTCCTCCGGAGGGATAAGGCCAAGAAAAGAGTTTGGAAAGCTTGCTCCAGTCCTCCGCAGGACAGAAAGACGCTAGAGAAAGAAAATACAGATTGGGCCTGACAACACAAAAGATGGTCAGTGTCCTGCAACTAACACCAGCTTTGTGTTTTGAGCTCCACACTCTGGAACCAGTTGCCCCATACCTGTGTTACTCTGACACCTTTTCTTGTCCTCCTGATATCCTATCTCTCTGCCCCTTCAGCTATGCTAGTGCTCCACCTTTGGTACTGCGCCAACCCATTTTAAACCCTCTCAGGGACCACAGGTACTCTTCTCTCTGCCTTCCATTCCCATCCTCTCAGTAACTCCGGTGCTTCTGCCTCTCTTCCGTCTCCAGTGACACGTTGGATGCCCACTGCTCAATGCTAGTCACTTACCACTCTGTAGAAGCCCTCTCAGCACACGCAGAGTACGCTTGTCCAACGGGCCCATCCATGATCTTCCTCACAGTAACTCATGGCTTTCTCTCTGTGGATGATATAGCTAATCTAGTGGAGCAGAAAGCACTTGGCCATCACCTGGAACACTCTGTAGACGCTGACAATCCATGTTGTGCTGCCTATTTGCATGGCATGATTAATGTCTAGGCCCCGACCATCATTTGACACAGGTACCCTCTTTCTGCCTCATTTGCCTACTCCCCCACCCTTCGCACTTCCACATGTTAGGGCTCTCAGGTGCTGTGGCACTCATCTCTGCATGCTTTCCACCCTCTTCATCCTCTCTCTTTGCGAGTAGCCCCTTTGTGCCCAGATACCAACTCCCCCAAGTGTCACCCTGAACAAGCCTTCCTTCTCTTTCTGTACCTCTTTTAAACCCCTTTCAGTGCCACAACTCCAATTATCCTTTTTGAGTGTCCCCTGCTTGTGGGTCAATTAAAAATGAGGGTACTGCTCAAGAAATGGCCTCCACACACCCGATTCTTCGTAACCCTCATAGTAAACCTATGAGTAGTGTCAACTGCATCGCCCTGTGACGGGGATTATCTTGGGGGAGCAATTGACAAACGACAGGGGTACACTTCTCAAAGTGGCCCCCTCCTTTAGTACCGCATACCACTGCTTTCAATTCAACCACCACATAAACCTTTTTACATGCCCCGCAGGGGTCAATAAAGTCATGGGGAAGCCCCCTAACCACCACGATTGGCACCACATGCTGATTGTTGACCTTTTAATTACCAGAACCGCAGCTGGCCCGTGTGGTGCCCCCTTGTGGTGGGCAATAAAAATAGCAGGAGCCAAGCAATTAAAATCTCTCTCATGACGCTTCCAATTATGGGGTACCCTCTTAGTGCGGTTGTGTGGTACCCCCAAAAAACAGTCCACATGTGGCACCGTTCTGTGCCTCCCCATCAACCCATTTAATGTGCACCCCTCACCAAAACCCCCCTTCTATTAGTGCTCCCCCAATCTGGAAGGTGGGGGGAAGGGGAGGGCGCAACAAAACATTGTTTGTGTTCCCCACCAAAAGCGCCATCCCATCAGTGTGCAAGGGGTCACTGCTTCACATTATCAACTGCAGTAGCAGTAGCGTTAGGCAGAATTTCTGCTAGGCTCCTCCCACTTACCCCTAGATTTTGCCTTCTTCTCTTAACCCTTCCTTATTCTGCACTCCTTCCATTGCTTCTCCTACACTGCCTCTGCCCCTAACTTTTAACTGCTTCTACACCACATCCACCTTTTACACCCCCAACCAACACACCCCTCTTCTTGGCTCATTCTCCTACACTGCCCTGGCCCTGCAACTCCACCCTACTTGCTGCCCTGCCACTCTCACTGGTGCTCTCCACTATTCCCTTGCTCCCTGGACCTGACCTCCCATTATGGCTCCACCCACATTTGCCCTCTCTACCCGACTCAGCCCCCCTTGACTTACCAAGCACCCCGCACTTACCACCATTCGTCAGCCTGTACTTCACTTACCAGATGTGTCCACAGGAACCTCTTTGGTTATCGCCATCACCTTTACTTACCAAGCACATTGCACTTACCACCGTTCGTCAGCCAAGTCCATGTCTGATTTCACTTACCAGATGTGTCCACAGGAACCTCTTTGGTTATCGCCATCACCTTGGTGCCGAGATCAGGACTCGAACCCTGGTCGCCAGGATGGAAGACAGGAACTTACCCACTAGACCACACTGGATTCCATATCAGTTGCCTGTCAAGACTTCCCTATATCATGGTCATCCTGTTTCATGGGCAATGGAAACCATGGGCCACAAGCATGAGGCTTGTATGTTCCTAGTAAGTTCTCTTGCAGAGCGTCACAACAGCCAGAAGCTGTAGCTCAGAGGCAGTGTCAAGTGTCTTTGGTGCGGCAGTCCCCTCCAGTGCAAGGGTTCGAGTCCCCCCACCAGCTCCAAACTGACAGTTTGTTGTCTTTTAGATTCAAAATCTCTGGAAATTTCTTCTTTTTTTTAAATTCAGTAGTATTTATTTGAAAACAATGAGGGGACATTTGGTTCATCCCTATTTTGAACTAGTGGCCCAAACCTACCACTGCTACCCCTCTTGAATTCCCTCTGCTTGATGGTCTGAGATGTAACCAGTGGAGCACACTGGCCTTCATGTTGGTTGCGTGTCATAGCTAGCCTATATCACTGCCATACCCATTCATGGGCAATGGAACCCATAGGCAATGCGACCGAGGTCGGAAAGTTGCTCATAATCTCTGTGGCAGCAGAAGAACTTCAGCAGGAGCTGTAGCTCAGAGGCACTGTCGTCAGCCTTTGGTGTTGCAGGTCCCTAAGAGGCAAGGGTTCAATTCCCAGCAGTGGAGGCAAGGTCATCTCTGAACGGCAAAATCTATGGCAATTATTTTTTGATTTAGTGTTATTATTTTCATTTTGAAAAACAAAATTACATCCATTTGATGTTTTCGCTAGACGCCCTAACCTCCACATGCTGCCCCGTCTTAATCACCCTCCGGTTGGAAGTCTGGCACTTAACCACTGGAGCACACTGGCTTTCGAGTCAGTAACCTGTCACAGATTACCTACATCATGTGCAAATGCTTGCACGGGTAATCGAACCAATAAGCAATGATGCTGATGCATGTATCTTGCTGATAGTATCTTCTGCAGAGGGGTAGTGCAGCCTGGAGCAATAATTTGGAGGCGAGGCATGGCGGTTTGGAGTCACAGGCCTCCCTACTGCAAGGGTTCCAGTACCATCAGTGGAGGCATGGTGTTACATGGCCGTCCTTTCGCTTCGGAATACACACCAACATATTTTTTTTTAATTGGTAACATTGATTTGACCTGAAAAAACTTGTGGGAAAATTCAGCCATTCTATTTTTGCACTTGTGCCCCAATGCTACAAATGCTGCCCCTCTTGATAGCCTCCCCTTTTCGATCATGTTGGTGAAATAGGAGCAGCAAAGCATTATCTCCATGTAATAATTTATCAATTTATTCTTTAAAGTTGATGCTTTGTCGAGTGCAATAGTGACTTTGGGGTCATAGCTGAGTACTCACAGAGACCGTAAAAAACGTTGAATAACTGCGCTTTTTTTCTTTTTGCTGCAAACTGGTCTCTCAAATTAGGTGTGGAGTGCCTGTGCACTACACTAATAATAAAGGCCGATTCTGCATTCCTCTTGATGAAATGCTGGGTAAACATAAAGGCAGTAGAAACTCCCATTATTAGGTGCAAGAAGAAGCTGGACATCTTGAATTTTCATTGCGATAGACAAGGGCAATGTCAGGCCTGTGTTTCCCAAGTCCTCAATCTTGCCTGCTGTGCCAGGTGAAGGGAGGAGGCGGATAGTCTGGTCTGGTCTGGTCTGGTCGAGGCCTGACAGGACCTTACCGGGCCTGGCCTTGGCCTGGCCCAGCTCTGGAGCTGTGGCTTAGACTGTGGCTACAAACAGCCCAACCTCTGTCAATTTCCTACGAAGCCAGGCCTGGCAGGTCAGACTGAGGTGGTAGCCTTTAAGCGAGCCCTCGAAGCCCCCAAACGCCCAGCTTCTATATAGAGGCAGGCTGCAGGCAAATAGGGACCCTGCTAAATCAGGGTGGCTTCCATATGTGTGTCTTTCGAGTGCCAAATTCCTTAGCCTAAGACAGATTGGCAACATTAAAATCATGCAGAAGACCATGCGTTGGAGACCGAGTCAGGGAGGAAGTCAGTAGACAGTCTCGGCACGTGCTAAGCATCAAGGGACATATTTGCATAGGACAGCCTTTTCTCCAATCTCATTCTATTGCTGTAGTTGCCTTGTAGCACAACAAGGGGGCAGCAGCATTACAATAATGGCAGAGAGAGGTTTTAAACCTGCTTGCTGACGGCTCTCTAGTTCATGTTAGGTTTGCTGGTCCCAGAGAGTGGTGGACTGCTACGGCTGAGGGGATGAGTAATGAGGAATGATTGTCCTGTATTTGTGGCAAAGGAGGACATTGGGAACGGAAACAGTCGCAATGTAGGGCCAAAGCATAGATGTTTGCTGAGCAATTGAGTGTGCGTGCGTGTCACCTGATTCATAAAATGTGCATACAAAGGAGAGGAACAGCAGCTCGGCCGCACTCAGGTACAAGGTGAGGAACAGAGGGACATTTCCCCCAGAGGGATAAGGCCCGCACATCTCACAAATTTCAAGCGTGGTGTGATGCTTTTCAGGTTGATGGATTTGCCATGTACAGTGTACAAATGTGCCACGTTAGTGAGGATCAATGTCCACAATCAGTAGCACACTTTTTGGGAATACCCATAGACCAGAAATGTCAAGCACTTCCTCCGGAGGGATAAGGCCAAGAAAAGAGTTTGGAAAGCTTGCTCCAGTCCTCCGCAGGACAGAAAGACGCTAGAGAAAGAAAATACAGATTGGGCCTGACAACACAAAAGATGGTCAGTGTCCTGCAACTAACACCAGCTTTGTGTTTTGAGCTCCACACTCTGGAACCAGTTGCCCCATACCTGTGTTACTCTGACACCTTTTCTTGTCCTCCTGATATCCTATCTCTCTGCCCCTTCAGCTATGCTAGTGCTCCACCTTTGGTACTGCGCCAACCCATTTTAAACCCTCTCAGGGACCACAGGTACTCTTCTCTCTGCCTTCCATTCCCATCCTCTCAGTAACTCCGGTGCTTCTGCCTCTCTTCCGTCTCCAGTGACACGTTGGATGCCCACTGCTCAATGCTAGTCACTTACCACTCTGTAGAAGCCCTCTCAGCACACGCAGAGTACGCTTGTCCAACGGGCCCATCCATGATCTTCCTCACAGTAACTCATGGCTTTCTCTCTGTGGATGATATAGCTAATCTAGTGGAGCAGAAAGCACTTGGCCATCACCTGGAACACTCTGTAGACGCTGACAATCCATGTTGTGCTGCCTATTTGCATGGCATGATTAATGTCTAGGCCCCGACCATCATTTGACACAGGTACCCTCTTTCTGCCTCATTTGCCTACTCCCCCACCCTTCGCACTTCCACATGTTAGGGCTCTCAGGTGCTGTGGCACTCATCTCTGCATGCTTTCCACCCTCTTCATCCTCTCTCTTTGCGAGTAGCCCCTTTGTGCCCAGATACCAACTCCCCCAAGTGTCACCCTGAACAAGCCTTCCTTCTCTTTCTGTACCTCTTTTAAACCCCTTTCAGTGCCACAACTCCAATTATCCTTTTTGAGTGTCCCCTGCTTGTGGGTCAATTAAAAATGAGGGTACTGCTCAAGAAATGGCCTCCACACACCCGATTCTTCGTAACCCTCATAGTAAACCTATGAGTAGTGTCAACTGCATCGCCCTGTGACGGGGATTATCTTGGGGGAGCAATTGACAAACGACAGGGGTACACTTCTCAAAGTGGCCCCCTCCTTTAGTACCGCATACCACTGCTTTCAATTCAACCACCACATAAACCTTTTTACATGCCCCGCAGGGGTCAATAAAGTCATGGGGAAGCCCCCTAACCACCACGATTGGCACCACATGCTGATTGTTGACCTTTTAATTACCAGAACCGCAGCTGGCCCGTGTGGTGCCCCCTTGTGGTGGGCAATAAAAATAGCAGGAGCCAAGCAATTAAAATCTCTCTCATGACGCTTCCAATTATGGGGTACCCTCTTAGTGCGGTTGTGTGGTACCCCCAAAAAACAGTCCACATGTGGCACCGTTCTGTGCCTCCCCATCAACCCATTTAATGTGCACCCCTCACCAAAACCCCCCTTCTATTAGTGCTCCCCCAATCTGGAAGGTGGGGGGAAGGGGAGGGCGCAACAAAACATTGTTTGTGTTCCCCACCAAAAGCGCCATCCCATCAGTGTGCAAGGGGTCACTGCTTCATTGCTGCACATTATCAACTGCAGTAGCAGTAGCGTTAGGCACAATTTCTGCTAGGCTCCTCCCACTTACCCCTAGATTTTGCCTTCTTCTCTTAACCCTTCCTTATTCTGCACTCCTTCCATTGCTTCTCCTACACTGCCTCTGCCCCTAACTTTTAACTGCTTCTACACCACATCCACCTTTTACACCCCCAACCAACACACCCCTCTTCTTGGCTCATTCTCCTACACTGCCCTGGCCCTGCAACTCCACCCTACTTGCTGCCCTGCCACTCTCACTGGTGCTCTCCACTATTCCCTTGCTCCCTGGACCTGACCTCCCATTATGGCTCCACCCACATTTGCCCTCTCTACCCGACTCAGCCCCCCTTGACTTACCAAGCACCCCGCACTTACCACCATTCGTCAGCCTGTACTTCACTTACCAGATGTGTCCACAGGAACCTCTTTGGTTATCGCCATCACCTTTACTTACCAAGCACATTGCACTTACCACCGTTCGTCAGCCAAGTCCATGTCTGATTTCACTTACCAGATGTGTCCACAGGAACCTCTTTGGTTATCGCCATCACCTTGGTGCCGAGATCAGGACTCGAACCCTGGTCGCCAGGATGGAAGACAGGAACTTACCCACTAGACCACACTGGATTCCATATCAGTTGCCTGTCAAGACTTCCCTATATCATGGTCATCCTGTTTCATGGGCAATGGAAACCATGGGCCACAAGCATGAGGCTTGTATGTTCCTAGTAAGTTCTCTTGCAGAGCGTCACAACAGCCAGAAGCTGTAGCTCAGAGGCAGTGTCAAGTGTCTTTGGTGCGGCAGTCCCCTCCAGTGCAAGGGTTCGAGTCCCCCCACCAGCTCCAAACTGACAGTTTGTTGTCTTTTAGATTCAAAATCTCTGGAAATTTCTTCTTTTTTTTAAATTCAGTAGTATTTATTTGAAAACAATGAGGGGACATTTGGTTCATCCCTATTTTGAACTAGTGGCCCAAACCTACCACTGCTACCCCTCTTGAATTCCCTCTGCTTGATGGTCTGAGATGTAACCAGTGGAGCACACTGGCCTTCATGTTGGTTGCGTGTCATAGCTAGCCTATATCACTGCCATACCCATTCATGGGCAATGGAACCCATAGGCAATGCGACCGAGGTCGGAAAGTTGCTCATAATCTCTGTGGCAGCAGAAGAACTTCAGCAGGAGCTGTAGCTCAGAGGCACTGTCGTCAGCCTTTGGTGTTGCAGGTCCCTAAGAGGCAAGGGTTCAATTCCCAGCAGTGGAGGCAAGGTCATCTCTGAACGGCAAAATCTATGGCAATTATTTTTTGATTTAGTGTTATTATTTTCATTTTGAAAAACAAAATTACATCCATTTGATGTTTTCGCTAGACGCCCTAACCTCCACATGCTGCCCCGTCTTAATCACCCTCCGGTTGGAAGTCTGGCACTTAACCACTGGAGCACACTGGCTTTCGAGTCAGTAACCTGTCACAGATTACCTACATCATGTGCAAATGCTTGCACGGGTAATCGAACCAATAAGCAATGATGCTGATGCATGTATCTTGCTGATAGTATCTTCTGCAGAGGGGTAGTGCAGCCTGGAGCAATAATTTGGAGGCGAGGCATGGCGGTTTGGAGTCACAGGCCTCCCTACTGCAAGGGTTCCAGTACCATCAGTGGAGGCATGGTGTTACATGGCCGTCCTTTCGCTTCGGAATACACACCAACATATTTTTTTTTAATTGGTAACATTGATTTGACCTGAAAAAACTTGTGGGAAAATTCAGCCATTCTATTTTTGCACTTGTGCCCCAATGCTACAAATGCTGCCCCTCTTGATAGCCTCCCCTTTTCGATCATGTTGGTGAAATAGGAGCAGCAAAGCATTATCTCCATGTAATAATTTATCAATTTATTCTTTAAAGTTGATGCTTTGTCGAGTGCAATAGTGACTTTGGGGTCATAGCTGAGTACTCACAGAGACCGTAAAAAACGTTGAATAACTGCGCTTTTTTTCTTTTTGCTGCAAACTGGTCTCTCAAATTAGGTGTGGAGTGCCTGTGCACTACACTAATAATAAAGGCCGATTCTGCATTCCTCTTGATGAAATGCTGGGTAAACATAAAGGCAGTAGAAACTCCCATTATTAGGTGCAAGAAGAAGCTGGACATCTTGAATTTTCATTGCGATAGACAAGGGCAATGTCAGGCCTGTGTTTCCCAAGTCCTCAATCTTGCCTGCTGTGCCAGGTGAAGGGAGGAGGCGGATAGTCTGGTCTGGTCTGGTCTGGTCGAGGCCTGACAGGACCTTACCGGGCCTGGCCTTGGCCTGGCCCAGCTCTGGAGCTGTGGCTTAGACTGTGGCTACAAACAGCCCAACCTCTGTCAATTTCCTACGAAGCCAGGCCTGGCAGGTCAGACTGAGGTGGTAGCCTTTAAGCGAGCCCTCGAAGCCCCCAAACGCCCAGCTTCTATATAGAGGCAGGCTGCAGGCAAATAGGGACCCTGCTAAATCAGGGTGGCTTCCATATGTGTGTCTTTCGAGTGCCAAATTCCTTAGCCTAAGACAGATTGGCAACATTAAAATCATGCAGAAGACCATGCGTTGGAGACCGAGTCAGGGAGGAAGTCAGTAGACAGTCTCGGCACGTGCTAAGCATCAAGGGACATATTTGCATAGGACAGCCTTTTCTCCAATCTCATTCTATTGCTGTAGTTGCCTTGTAGCACAACAAGGGGGCAGCAGCATTACAATAATGGCAGAGAGAGGTTTTAAACCTGCTTGCTGACGGCTCTCTAGTTCATGTTAGGTTTGCTGGTCCCAGAGAGTGGTGGACTGCTACGGCTGAGGGGATGAGTAATGAGGAATGATTGTCCTGTATTTGTGGCAAAGGAGGACATTGGGAACGGAAACAGTCGCAATGTAGGGCCAAAGCATAGATGTTTGCTGAGCAATTGAGTGTGCGTGCGTGTCACCTGATTCATAAAATGTGCATACAAAGGAGAGGAACAGCAGCTCGGCCGCACTCAGGTACAAGGTGAGGAACAGAGGGACATTTCCCCCAGAGGGATAAGGCCCGCACATCTCACAAATTTCAAGCGTGGTGTGATGCTTTTCAGGTTGATGGATTTGCCATGTACAGTGTACAAATGTGCCACGTTAGTGAGGATCAATGTCCACAATCAGTAGCACACTTTTTGGGAATACCCATAGACCAGAAATGTCAAGCACTTCCTCCGGAGGGATAAGGCCAAGAAAAGAGTTTGGAAAGCTTGCTCCAGTCCTCCGCAGGACAGAAAGACGCTAGAGAAAGAAAATACAGATTGGGCCTGACAACACAAAAGATGGTCAGTGTCCTGCAACTAACACCAGCTTTGTGTTTTGAGCTCCACACTCTGGAACCAGTTGCCCCATACCTGTGTTACTCTGACACCTTTTCTTGTCCTCCTGATATCCTATCTCTCTGCCCCTTCAGCTATGCTAGTGCTCCACCTTTGGTACTGCGCCAACCCATTTTAAACCCTCTCAGGGACCACAGGTACTCTTCTCTCTGCCTTCCATTCCCATCCTCTCAGTAACTCCGGTGCTTCTGCCTCTCTTCCGTCTCCAGTGACACGTTGGATGCCCACTGCTCAATGCTAGTCACTTACCACTCTGTAGAAGCCCTCTCAGCACACGCAGAGTACGCTTGTCCAACGGGCCCATCCATGATCTTCCTCACAGTAACTCATGGCTTTCTCTCTGTGGATGATATAGCTAATCTAGTGGAGCAGAAAGCACTTGGCCATCACCTGGAACACTCTGTAGACGCTGACAATCCATGTTGTGCTGCCTATTTGCATGGCATGATTAATGTCTAGGCCCCGACCATCATTTGACACAGGTACCCTCTTTCTGCCTCATTTGCCTACTCCCCCACCCTTCGCACTTCCACATGTTAGGGCTCTCAGGTGCTGTGGCACTCATCTCTGCATGCTTTCCACCCTCTTCATCCTCTCTCTTTGCGAGTAGCCCCTTTGTGCCCAGATACCAACTCCCCCAAGTGTCACCCTGAACAAGCCTTCCTTCTCTTTCTGTACCTCTTTTAAACCCCTTTCAGTGCCACAACTCCAATTATCCTTTTTGAGTGTCCCCTGCTTGTGGGTCAATTAAAAATGAGGGTACTGCTCAAGAAATGGCCTCCACACACCCGATTCTTCGTAACCCTCATAGTAAACCTATGAGTAGTGTCAACTGCATCGCCCTGTGACGGGGATTATCTTGGGGGAGCAATTGACAAACGACAGGGGTACATTTCTCAAAGTGGCCCCCTCCTTTAGTACCGCATACCACTGCTTTCAATTCAACCACCACATAAACCTTTTTACATGCCCCGCAGGGGTCAATAAAGTCATGGGGAAGCCCCCTAACCACCACGATTGGCACCACATGCTGATTGTTGACCTTTTAATTACCAGAACCGCAGCTGGCCCGTGTGGTGCCCCCTTGTGGTGGGCAATAAAAATAGCAGGAGCCAAGCAATTAAAATCTCTCTCATGACGCTTCCAATTATGGGGTACCCTCTTAGTGCGGTTGTGTGGTACCCCCAAAAAACAGTCCACATGTGGCACCGTTCTGTGCCTCCCCATCAACCCATTTAATGTGCACCCCTGACCAAAACCCCCCTTCTATTAGTGCTCCCCCAATCTGGAAGGTGGGGGGAAGGGGAGGGCGCAACAAAACATTGTTTGTGTTCCCCACCAAAAGCGCCATCCCATCAGTGTGCAAGGGGTCACTGCTTCATTGCTGCACATTATCAACTGCAGTAGCGCTAGGCACAATTTCTGCTAGGCTCCTCCCACTTACCCCTAGATTTTGCCTTCTTCTCTTAACCCTTCCTTATTCTGCACTCCTTCCATTGCTTCTCCTACACTGCCTCTGCCCCTAACTTTTAACTCCTTCTACACCACATCCACCTTTTACACCCCCAACCAACACACCCCTCTTCTTGGCTCATTCTCCTACACTGCCCTGGCCCTGCAACTCCACCCTACTTGCTGCCCTGCCACTCTCACTGGTGCTCTCCACTATTCCCTTGCTCCCTGGACCTGACCTCCCATTATGGCTCCACCCACATTTGCCCTCTCTACCCGACTCAGCCCCCCTTGACTTACCAAGCACCCCGCACTTACCACCATTCGTCAGCCTGTACTTCACTTACCAGATGTGTCCACAGGAACCTCTTTGGTTATCGCCATCACCTTTACTTACCAAGCACATTGCACTTACCACCGTTCGTCAGCCAAGTCCATGTCTGATTTCACTTACCAGATGTGTCCACAGGAACCTCTTTGGTTATCGCCATCACCTTGGTGCCGAGATCAGGACTCGAACCCTGGTCGCCAGGATGGAAGACAGGAACTTACCCACTAGACCACACTGGATTCCATATCAGTTGCCTGTCAAGACTTCCCTATATCATGGTCATCCTGTTTCATGGGCAATGGAAACCATGGGCCACAAGCATGAGGCTTGTATGTTCCTAGTAAGTTCTCTTGCAGAGCGTCACAACAGCCAGAAGCTGTAGCTCAGAGGCAGTGTCAAGTGTCTTTGGTGCGGCAGTCCCCTCCAGTGCAAGGGTTCGAGTCCCCCCACCAGCTCCAAACTGACAGTTTGTTGTCTTTTAGATTCAAAATCTCTGGAAATGTCTTCTTTTTTTTAAATTCAGTAGTATTTATTTGAAAACAATGAGGGGACATTTGGTTCATCCCTATTTTGAACTAGTGGCCCAAACCTACCACTGCTACCCCTCTTGAATTCCCTCTGCTTGATGGTCTGAGATGTAACCAGTGGAGCACACTGGCCTTCATGTTGGTTGCGTGTCATAGCTAGCCTATATCACTGCCATACCCATTCATGGGCAATGGAACCCATAGGCAATGCGACCGAGGTCGGAAAGTTGCTCATAATCTCTGTGGCAGCAGAAGAACTTCAGCAGGAGCTGTAGCTCAGAGGCACTGTCGTCAGCCTTTGGTGTTGCAGGTCCCTAAGAGGCAAGGGTTCAATTCCCAGCAGTGGAGGCAAGGTCATCTCTGAACGGCAAAATCTATGGCAATTATTTTTTGATTTAGTGTTATTATTTTCATTTTGAAAAACAAAATTACATCCATTTGATGTTTTCGCTAGACGCCCTAACCTCCACATGCTGCCCCGTCTTAATCACCCTCCGGTTGGAAGTCTGGCACTTAACCACTGGAGCACACTGGCTTTCGAGTCAGTAACCTGTCACAGATTACCTACATCATGTGCAAATGCTTGCACGGGTAATCGAACCAATAAGCAATGATGCTGATGCATGTATCTTGCTGATAGTATCTTCTGCAGAGGGGTAGTGCAGCCTGGAGCAATAATTTGGAGGCGAGGCATGGCGGTTTGGAGTCACAGGCCTCCCTACTGCAAGGGTTCCAGTACCATCAGTGGAGGCATGGTGTTACATGGCCGTCCTTTCGCTTCGGAATACACACCAACATATTTTTTTTTAATTGGTAACATTGATTTGACCTGAAAAAACTTGTGGGAAAATTCAGCCATTCTATTTTTGCACTTGTGCCCCAATGCTACAAATGCTGCCCCTCTTGATAGCCTCCCCTTTTCGATCATGTTGGTGAAATAGGAGCAGCAAAGCATTATCTCCATGTAATAATTTATCAATTTATTCTTTAAAGTTGATGCTTTGTCGAGTGCAATAGTGACTTTGGGGTCATAGCTGAGTACTCACAGAGACCGTAAAAAACGTTGAATAACTGCGCTTTTTTTCTTTTTGCTGCAAACTGGTCTCTCAAATTAGGTGTGGAGTGCCTGTGCACTACACTAATAATAAAGGCCGATTCTGCATTCCTCTTGATGAAATGCTGGGTAAACATAAAGGCAGTAGAAACTCCCATTATTAGGTGCAAGAAGAAGCTGGACATCTTGAATTTTCATTGCGATAGACAAGGGCAATGTCAGGCCTGTGTTTCCCAAGTCCTCAATCTTGCCTGCTGTGCCAGGTGAAGGGAGGAGGCGGATAGTCTGGTCTGGTCTGGTCTGGTCGAGGCCTGACAGGACCTTACCGGGCCTGGCCTTGGCCTGGCCCAGCTCTGGAGCTGTGGCTTAGACTGTGGCTACAAACAGCCCAACCTCTGTCAATTTCCTACGAAGCCAGGCCTGGCAGGTCAGACTGAGGTGGTAGCCTTTAAGCGAGCCCTCGAAGCCCCCAAACGCCCAGCTTCTATATAGAGGCAGGCTGCAGGCAAATAGGGACCCTGCTAAATCAGGGTGGCTTCCATATGTGTGTCTTTCGAGTGCCAAATTCCTTAGCCTAAGACAGATTGGCAACATTAAAATCATGCAGAAGACCATGCGTTGGAGACCGAGTCAGGGAGGAAGTCAGTAGACAGTCTCGGCACGTGCTAAGCATCAAGGGACATATTTGCATAGGACAGCCTTTTCTCCAATCTCATTCTATTGCTGTAGTTGCCTTGTAGCACAACAAGGGGGCAGCAGCATTACAATAATGGCAGAGAGAGGTTTTAAACCTGCTTGCTGACGGCTCTCTAGTTCATGTTAGGTTTGCTGGTCCCAGAGAGTGGTGGACTGCTACGGCTGAGGAGATGAGTAATGAGGAATGATTGTCCTGTATTTGTGGCAAAGGAGGACATTGGGAACGGAAACAGTCGCAATGTAGGGCCAAAGCATAGATGTTTGCTGAGCAATTGAGTGTGCGTGCGTGTCACCTGATTCGTAAAATGTGCATACAAAGGAGAGGAACAGCAGCTCGGCCGCACTCAGGTACAAGGTGAGGAACAGAGGGACATTTCCCCCAGAGGGATAAGGCCCGCACATCTCACAAATTTCAAGCGTGGTGTGATGCTTTTCAGGTTGATGGATTTGCCATGTACAGTGTACAAATGTGCCACGTTAGTGAGGATCAATGTCCACAATCAGTAGCACACTTTTTGGGAATACCCATAGACCAGAAATGTCAAGCACTTCCTCCGGAGGGATAAGGCCAAGAAAAGAGTTTGGAAAGCTTGCTCCAGTCCTCCGCAGGACAGAAAGACGCTAGAGAAAGAAAATACAGATTGGGCCTGACAACACAAAAGATGGTCAGTGTCCTGCAACTAACACCAGCTTTGTGTTTTGAGCTCCACACTCTGGAACCAGTTGCCCCATACCTGTGTTACTCTGACACCTTTTCTTGTCCTCCTGATATCCTATCTCTCTGCCCCTTCAGCTATGCTAGTGCTCCACCTTTGGTACTGCGCCAACCCATTTTAAACCCTCTCAGGGACCACAGGTACTCTTCTCTCTGCCTTCCATTCCCATCCTCTCAGTAACTCCGGTGCTTCTGCCTCTCTTCCGTCTCCAGTGACACGTTGGATGCCCACTGCTCAATGCTAGTCACTTACCACTCTGTAGAAGCCCTCTCAGCACACGCAGAGTACGCTTGTCCAACGGGCCCATCCATGATCTTCCTCACAGTAACTCATGGCTTTCTCTCTGTGGATGATATAGCTAATCTAGTGGAGCAGAAAGCACTTGGCCATCACCTGGAACACTCTGTAGACGCTGACAATCCATGTTGTGCTGCCTATTTGCATGGCATGATTAATGTCTAGGCCCCGACCATCATTTGACACAGGTACCCTCTTTCTGCCTCATTTGCCTACTCCCCCACCCTTCGCACTTCCACATGTTAGGGCTCTCAGGTGCTGTGGCACTCATCTCTGCATGCTTTCCACCCTCTTCATCCTCTCTCTTTGCGAGTAGCCCCTTTGTGCCCAGATACCAACTCCCCCAAGTGTCACCCTGAACAAGCCTTCCTTCTCTTTCTGTACCTCTTTTAAACCCCTTTCAGTGCCACAACTCCAATTATCCTTTTTGAGTGTCCCCTGCTTGTGGGTCAATTAAAAATGAGGGTACTGCTCAAGAAATGGCCTCCACACACCCGATTCTTCGTAACCCTCATAGTAAACCTATGAGTAGTGTCAACTGCATCGCCCTGTGACGGGGATTATCTTGGGGGAGCAATTGACAAACGACAGGGGTACACTTCTCAAAGTGGCCCCCTCCTTTAGTACCGCATACCACTGCTTTCAATTCAACCACCACATAAACCTTTTTACATGCCCCGCAGGGGTCAATAAAGTCATGGGGAAGCCCCCTAACCACCACGATTGGCACCACATGCTGATTGTTGACCTTTTAATTACCAGAACCGCAGCTGGCCCGTGTGGTGCCCCCTTGTGGTGGGCAATAAAAATAGCAGGAGCCAAGCAATTAAAATCTCTCTCATGACGCTTCCAATTATGGGGTACCCTCTTAGTGCGGTTGTGTGGTACCCCCAAAAAACAGTCCACATGTGGCACCGTTCTGTGCCTCCCCATCAACCCATTTAATGTGCACCCCTGACCAAAACCCCCCTTCTATTAGTGCTCCCCCAATCTGGAAGGTGGGGGGAAGGGGAGGGCGCAACAAAACATTGTTTGTGTTCCCCACCAAAAGCGCCATCCCATCAGTGTGCAAGGGGTCACTGCTTCACATTATCAACTGCAGTAGCAGTAGCGTTAGGCACAATTTCTGCTAGGCTCCTCCCACTTACCCCTAGATTTTGCCTTCTTCTCTTAACCCTTCCTTATTCTGCACTCCTTCCATTGCTTCTCCTACACTGCCTCTGCCCCTAACTTTTAACTGCTTCTACACCACATCCACCTTTTACACCCCCAACCAACACACCCCTCTTCTTGGCTCATTCTCCTACACTGCCCTGGCCCTGCAACTCCACCCTACTTGCTGCCCTGCCACTCTCACTGGTGCTCTCCACTATTCCCTTGCTCCCTGGACCTGACCTCCCATTATGGCTCCACCCACATTTGCCCTCTCTACCCGACTCAGCCCCCCTTGACTTACCAAGCACCCCGCACTTACCACCATTCGTCAGCCTGTACTTCACTTACCAGATGTGTCCACAGGAACCTCTTTGGTTATCGCCATCACCTTTACTTACCAAGCACATTGCACTTACCACCGTTCGTCAGCCAAGTCCATGTCTGATTTCACTTACCAGATGTGTCCACAGGAACCTCTTTGGTTATCGCCATCACCTTGGTGCCGAGATCAGGACTCGAACCCTGGTCGCCAGGATGGAAGACAGGAACTTACCCACTAGACCACACTGGATTCCATATCAGTTGCCTGTCAAGACTTCCCTATATCATGGTCATCCTGTTTCATGGGCAATGGAAACCATGGGCCACAAGCATGAGGCTTGTATGTTCCTAGTAAGTTCTCTTGCAGAGCGTCACAACAGCCAGAAGCTGTAGCTCAGAGGCAGTGTCAAGTGTCTTTGGTGCGGCAGTCCCCTCCAGTGCAAGGGTTCGAGTCCCCCCACCAGCTCCAAACTGACAGTTTGTTGTCTTTTAGATTCAAAATCTCTGGAAATTTCTTCTTTTTTTTAAATTCAGTAGTATTTATTTGAAAACAATGAGGGGACATTTGGTTCATCCCTATTTTGAACTAGTGGCCCAAACCTACCACTGCTACCCCTCTTGAATTCCCTCTGCTTGATGGTCTGAGATGTAACCAGTGGAGCACACTGGCCTTCATGTTGGTTGCGTGTCATAGCTAGCCTATATCACTGCCATACCCATTCATGGGCAATGGAACCCATAGGCAATGCGACCGAGGTCGGAAAGTTGCTCATAATCTCTGTGGCAGCAGAAGAACTTCAGCAGGAGCTGTAGCTCAGAGGCACTGTCGTCAGCCTTTGGTGTTGCAGGTCCCTAAGAGGCAAGGGTTCAATTCCCAGCAGTGGAGGCAAGGTCATCTCTGAACGGCAAAATCTATGGCAATTATTTTTTGATTTAGTGTTATTATTTTCATTTTGAAAAACAAAATTACATCCATTTGATGTTTTCGCTAGACGCCCTAACCTCCACATGCTGCCCCGTCTTAATCACCCTCCGGTTGGAAGTCTGGCACTTAACCACTGGAGCACACTGGCTTTCGAGTCAGTAACCTGTCACAGATTACCTACATCATGTGCAAATGCTTGCACGGGTAATCGAACCAATAAGCAATGATGCTGATGCATGTATCTTGCTGATAGTATCTTCTGCAGAGGGGTAGTGCAGCCTGGAGCAATAATTTGGAGGCGAGGCATGGCGGTTTGGAGTCACAGGCCTCCCTACTGCAAGGGTTCCAGTACCATCAGTGGAGGCATGGTGTTACATGGCCGTCCTTTCGCTTCGGAATACACACCAACATATTTTTTTTTAATTGGTAACATTGATTTGACCTGAAAAAACTTGTGGGAAAATTCAGCCATTCTATTTTTGCACTTGTGCCCCAATGCTACAAATGCTGCCCCTCTTGATAGCCTCCCCTTTTCGATCATGTTGGTGAAATAGGAGCAGCAAAGCATTATCTCCATGTAATAATTTATCAATTTATTCTTTAAAGTTGATGCTTTGTCGAGTGCAATAGTGACTTTGGGGTCATAGCTGAGTACTCACAGAGACCGTAAAAAACGTTGAATAACTGCGCTTTTTTTCTTTTTGCTGCAAACTGGTCTCTCAAATTAGGTGTGGAGTGCCTGTGCACTACACTAATAATAAAGGCCGATTCTGCATTCCTCTTGATGAAATGCTGGGTAAACATAAAGGCAGTAGAAACTCCCATTATTAGGTGCAAGAAGAAGCTGGACATCTTGAATTTTCATTGCGATAGACAAGGGCAATGTCAGGCCTGTGTTTCCCAAGTCCTCAATCTTGCCTGCTGTGCCAGGTGAAGGGAGGAGGCGGATAGTCTGGTCTGGTCTGGTCTGGTCGAGGCCTGACAGGACCTTACCGGGCCTGGCCTTGGCCTGGCCCAGCTCTGGAGCTGTGGCTTAGACTGTGGCTACAAACAGCCCAACCTCTGTCAATTTCCTACGAAGCCAGGCCTGGCAGGTCAGACTGAGGTGGTAGCCTTTAAGCGAGCCCTCGAAGCCCCCAAACGCCCAGCTTCTATATAGAGGCAGGCTGCAGGCAAATAGGGACCCTGCTAAATCAGGGTGGCTTCCATATGTGTGTCTTTCGAGTGCCAAATTCCTTAGCCTAAGACAGATTGGCAACATTAAAATCATGCAGAAGACCATGCGTTGGAGACCGAGTCAGGGAGGAAGTCAGTAGACAGTCTCGGCACGTGCTAAGCATCAAGGGACATATTTGCATAGGACAGCCTTTTCTCCAATCTCATTCTATTGCTGTAGTTGCCTTGTAGCACAACAAGGGGGCAGCAGCATTACAATAATGGCAGAGAGAGGTTTTAAACCTGCTTGCTGACGGCTCTCTAGTTCATGTTAGGTTTGCTGGTCCCAGAGAGTGGTGGACTGCTACGGCTGAGGGGATGAGTAATGAGGAATGATTGTCCTGTATTTGTGGCAAAGGAGGACATTGGGAACGGAAACAGTCGCAATGTAGGGCCAAAGCATAGATGTTTGCTGAGCAATTGAGTGTGCGTGCGTGTCGCCTGATTCATAAAATGTGCATACAAAGGAGAGGAACAGCAGCTCGGCCGCACTCAGGTACAAGGTGAGGAACAGAGGGACATTTCCCCCAGAGGGATAAGGCCCGCACATCTCACAAATTTCAAGCGTGGTGTGATGCTTTTCAGGTTGATGGATTTGCCATGTACAGTGTACAAATGTGCCACGTTAGTGAGGATCAATGTCCACAATCAGTAGCACACTTTTTGGGAATACCCATAGACCAGAAATGTCAAGCACTTCCTCCGGAGGGATAAGGCCAAGAAAAGAGTTTGGAAAGCTTGCTCCAGTCCTCCGCAGGACAGAAAGACGCTAGAGAAAGAAAATACAGATTGGGCCTGACAACACAAAAGATGGTCAGTGTCCTGCAACTAACACCAGCTTTGTGTTTTGAGCTCCACACTCTGGAACCAGTTGCCCCATACCTGTGTTACTCTGACACCTTTTCTTGTCCTCCTGATATCCTATCTCTCTGCCCCTTCAGCTATGCTAGTGCTCCACCTTTGGTACTGCGCCAACCCATTTTAAACCCTCTCAGGGACCACAGGTACTCTTCTCTCTGCCTTCCATTCCCATCCTCTCAGTAACTCCGGTGCTTCTGCCTCTCTTCCGTCTCCAGTGACACGTTGGATGCCCACTGCTCAATGCTAGTCACTTACCACTCTGTAGAAGCCCTCTCAGCACACGCAGAGTACGCTTGTCCAACGGGCCCATCCATGATCTTCCTCACAGTAACTCATGGCTTTCTCTCTGTGGATGATATAGCTAATCTAGTGGAGCAGAAAGCACTTGGCCATCACCTGGAACACTCTGTAGACGCTGACAATCCATGTTGTGCTGCCTATTTGCATGGCATGATTAATGTCTAGGCCCCGACCATCATTTGACACAGGTACCCTCTTTCTGCCTCATTTGCCTACTCCCCCACCCTTCGCACTTCCACATGTTAGGGCTCTCAGGTGCTGTGGCACTCATCTCTGCATGCTTTCCACCCTCTTCATCCTCTCTCTTTGCGAGTAGCCCCTTTGTGCCCAGATACCAACTCCCCCAAGTGTCACCCTGAACAAGCCTTCCTTCTCTTTCTGTACCTCTTTTAAACCCCTTTCAGTGCCACAACTCCAATTATCCTTTTTGAGTGTCCCCTGCTTGTGGGTCAATTAAAAATGAGGGTACTGCTCAAGAAATGGCCTCCACACACCCGATTCTTCGTAACCCTCATAGTAAACCTATGAGTAGTGTCAACTGCATCGCCCTGTGACGGGGATTATCTTGGGGGAGCAATTGACAAACGACAGGGGTACACTTCTCAAAGTGGCCCCCTCCTTTAGTACCGCATACCACTGCTTTCAATTCAACCACCACATAAACCTTTTTACATGCCCCGCAGGGGTCAATAAAGTCATGGGGAAGCCCCCTAACCACCACGATTGGCACCACATGCTGATTGTTGACCTTTTAATTACCAGAACCGCAGCTGGCCCGTGTGGTGCCCCCTTGTGGTGGGCAATAAAAATAGCAGGAGCCAAGCAATTAAAATCTCTCTCATGACGCTTCCAATTATGGGGTACCCTCTTAGTGCGGTTGTGTGGTACCCCCAAAAAACAGTCCACATGTGGCACCGTTCTGTGCCTCCCCATCAACCCATTTAATGTGCACCCCTGACCAAAACCCCCCTTCTATTAGTGCTCCCCCAATCTGGAAGGTGGGGGGAAGGGGAGGGCGCAACAAAACATTGTTTGTGTTCCCCACCAAAAGCGCCATCCCATCAGTGTGCAAGGGGTCACTGCTTCATTGCTGCACATTATCAACTGCAGTAGCAGTAGCGTTAGGCACAATTTCTGCTAGGCTCCTGCCACTTACCCCTAGATTTTGCCTTCTTCTCTTAACCCTTCCTTATTCTGCACTCCTTCCATTGCTTCTCCTACACTGCCTCTGCCCCTAACTTTTAACTGCTTCTACACCACATCCACCTTTTACACCCCCAACCAACACACCCCTCTTCTTGGCTCATTCTCCTACACTGCCCTGGCCCTGCAACTCCACCCTACTTGCTGCCCTGCCACTCTCACTGGTGCTCTCCACTATTCCCTTGCTCCCTGGACCTGACCTCCCATTATGGCTCCACCCACATTTGCCCTCTCTACCCGACTCAGCCCCCCTTGACTTACCAAGCACCCCGCACTTACCACCATTCGTCAGCCTGTACTTCACTTACCAGATGTGTCCACAGGAACCTCTTTGGTTATCGCCATCACCTTTACTTACCAAGCACATTGCACTTACCACCGTTCGTCAGCCAAGTCCATGTCTGATTTCACTTACCAGATGTGTCCACAGGAACCTCTTTGGTTATCGCCATCACCTTGGTGCCGAGATCAGGACTCGAACCCTGGTCGCCAGGATGGAAGACAGGAACTTACCCACTAGACCACACTGGATTCCATATCAGTTGCCTGTCAAGACTTCCCTATATCATGGTCATCCTGTTTCATGGGCAATGGAAACCATGGGCCACAAGCATGAGGCTTGTATGTTCCTAGTAAGTTCTCTTGCAGAGCGTCACAACAGCCAGAAGCTGTAGCTCAGAGGCAGTGTCAAGTGTCTTTGGTGCGGCAGTCCCCTCCAGTGCAAGGGTTCGAGTCCCCCCACCAGCTCCAAACTGACAGTTTGTTGTCTTTTAGATTCAAAATCTCTGGAAATTTCTTCTTTTTTTTAAATTCAGTAGTATTTATTTGAAAACAATGAGGGGACATTTGGTTCATCCCTATTTTGAACTAGTGGCCCAAACCTACCACTGCTACCCCTCTTGAATTCCCTCTGCTTGATGGTCTGAGATGTAACCAGTGGAGCACACTGGCCTTCATGTTGGTTGCGTGTCATAGCTAGCCTATATCACTGCCATACCCATTCATGGGCAATGGAACCCATAGGCAATGCGACCGAGGTCGGAAAGTTGCTCATAATCTCTGTGGCAGCAGAAGAACTTCAGCAGGAGCTGTAGCTCAGAGGCACTGTCGTCAGCCTTTGGTGTTGCAGGTCCCTAAGAGGCAAGGGTTCAATTCCCAGCAGTGGAGGCAAGGTCATCTCTGAACGGCAAAATCTATGGCAATTATTTTTTGATTTAGTGTTATTATTTTCATTTTGAAAAACAAAATTACATCCATTTGATGTTTTCGCTAGACGCCCTAACCTCCACATGCTGCCCCGTCTTAATCACCCTCCGGTTGGAAGTCTGGCACTTAACCACTGGAGCACACTGGCTTTCGAGTCAGTAACCTGTCACAGATTACCTACATCATGTGCAAATGCTTGCACGGGTAATCGAACCAATAAGCAATGATGCTGATGCATGTATCTTGCTGATAGTATCTTCTGCAGAGGGGTAGTGCAGCCTGGAGCAATAATTTGGAGGCGAGGCATGGCGGTTTGGAGTCACAGGCCTCCCTACTGCAAGGGTTCCAGTACCATCAGTGGAGGCATGGTGTTACATGGCCGTCCTTTCGCTTCGGAATACACACCAACATATTTTTTTTTAATTGGTAACATTGATTTGACCTGAAAAAACTTGTGGGAAAATTCAGCCATTCTATTTTTGCACTTGTGCCCCAATGCTACAAATGCTGCCCCTCTTGATAGCCTCCCCTTTTCGATCATGTTGGTGAAATAGGAGCAGCAAAGCATTATCTCCATGTAATAATTTAT
The DNA here is from genome assembly GCF_964204655.1 of Triturus cristatus. Lineage (NCBI taxonomy): Eukaryota > Metazoa > Chordata > Amphibia > Caudata > Salamandridae > Triturus > Triturus cristatus. The sequence goes on along the minus strand of NC_140583.1, from coordinate 773,551,604 downwards.
CAATTTATTCTTTAAAGTTGATGCTTTGTCGAGTGCAATAGTGACTTTGGGGTCATAGCTGAGTACTCACAGAGACCGTAAAAAACGTTGAATAACTGCGCTTTTTTTCTTTTTGCTGCAAACTGGTCTCTCAAATTAGGTGTGGAGTGCCTGTGCACTACACTAATAATAAAGGCCGATTCTGCATTCCTCTTGATGAAATGCTGGGTAAACATAAAGGCAGTAGAAACTCCCATTATTAGGTGCAAGAAGAAGCTGGACATCTTGAATTTTCATTGCGATAGACAAGGGCAATGTCAGGCCTGTGTTTCCCAAGTCCTCAATCTTGCCTGCTGTGCCAGGTGAAGGGAGGAGGCGGATAGTCTGGTCTGGTCTGGTCTGGTCGAGGCCTGACAGGACCTTACCGGGCCTGGCCTTGGCCTGGCCCAGCTCTGGAGCTGTGGCTTAGACTGTGGCTACAAACAGCCCAACCTCTGTCAATTTCCTACGAAGCCAGGCCTGGCAGGTCAGACTGAGGTGGTAGCCTTTAAGCGAGCCCTCGAAGCCCCCAAACGCCCAGCTTCTATATAGAGGCAGGCTGCAGGCAAATAGGGACCCTGCTAAATCAGGGTGGCTTCCATATGTGTGTCTTTCGAGTGCCAAATTCCTTAGCCTAAGACAGATTGGCAACATTAAAATCATGCAGAAGACCATGCGTTGGAGACCGAGTCAGGGAGGAAGTCAGTAGACAGTCTCGGCACGTGCTAAGCATCAAGGGACATATTTGCATAGGACAGCCTTTTCTCCAATCTCATTCTATTGCTGTAGTTGCCTTGTAGCACAACAAGGGGGCAGCAGCATTACAATAATGGCAGAGAGAGGTTTTAAACCTGCTTGCTGACGGCTCTCTAGTTCATGTTAGGTTTGCTGGTCCCAGAGAGTGGTGGACTGCTACGGCTGAGGGGATGAGTAATGAGGAATGATTGTCCTGTATTTGTGGCAAAGGAGGACATTGGGAACGGAAACAGTCGCAATGTAGGGCCAAAGCATAGATGTTTGCTGAGCAATTGAGTGTGCGTGCGTGTCACCTGATTCATAAAATGTGCATACAAAGGAGAGGAACAGCAGCTCGGCCGCACTCAGGTACAAGGTGAGGAACAGAGGGACATTTCCCCCAGAGGGATAAGGCCCGCACATCTCACAAATTTCAAGCGTGGTGTGATGCTTTTCAGGTTGATGGATTTGCCATGTACAGTGTACAAATGTGCCACGTTAGTGAGGATCAATGTCCACAATCAGTAGCACACTTTTTGGGAATACCCATAGACCAGAAATGTCAAGCACTTCCTCCGGAGGGATAAGGCCAAGAAAAGAGTTTGGAAAGCTTGCTCCAGTCCTCCGCAGGACAGAAAGACGCTAGAGAAAGAAAATACAGATTGGGCCTGACAACACAAAAGATGGTCAGTGTCCTGCAACTAACACCAGCTTTGTGTTTTGAGCTCCACACTCTGGAACCAGTTGCCCCATACCTGTGTTACTCTGACACCTTTTCTTGTCCTCCTGATATCCTATCTCTCTGCCCCTTCAGCTATGCTAGTGCTCCACCTTTGGTACTGCGCCAACCCATTTTAAACCCTCTCAGGGACCACAGGTACTCTTCTCTCTGCCTTCCATTCCCATCCTCTCAGTAACTCCGGTGCTTCTGCCTCTCTTCCGTCTCCAGTGACACGTTGGATGCCCACTGCTCAATGCTAGTCACTTACCACTCTGTAGAAGCCCTCTCAGCACACGCAGAGTACGCTTGTCCAACGGGCCCATCCATGATCTTCCTCACAGTAACTCATGGCTTTCTCTCTGTGGATGATATAGCTAATCTAGTGGAGCAGAAAGCACTTGGCCATCACCTGGAACACTCTGTAGACGCTGACAATCCATGTTGTGCTGCCTATTTGCATGGCATGATTAATGTCTAGGCCCCGACCATCATTTGACACAGGTACCCTCTTTCTGCCTCATTTGCCTACTCCCCCACCCTTCGCACTTCCACATGTTAGGGCTCTCAGGTGCTGTGGCACTCATCTCTGCATGCTTTCCACCCTCTTCATCCTCTCTCTTTGCGAGTAGCCCCTTTGTGCCCAGATACCAACTCCCCCAAGTGTCACCCTGAACAAGCCTTCCTTCTCTTTCTGTACCTCTTTTAAACCCCTTTCAGTGCCACAACTCCAATTATCCTTTTTGAGTGTCCCCTGCTTGTGGGTCAATTAAAAATGAGGGTACTGCTCAAGAAATGGCCTCCACACACCCGATTCTTCGTAACCCTCATAGTAAACCTATGAGTAGTGTCAACTGCATCGCCCTGTGACGGGGATTATCTTGGGGGAGCAATTGACAAACGACAGGGGTACACTTCTCAAAGTGGCCCCCTCCTTTAGTACCGCATACCACTGCTTTCAATTCAACCACCACATAAACCTTTTTACATGCCCCGCAGGGGTCAATAAAGTCATGGGGAAGCCCCCTAACCACCACGATTGGCACCACATGCTGATTGTTGACCTTTTAATTACCAGAACCGCAGCTGGCCCGTGTGGTGCCCCCTTGTGGTGGGCAATAAAAATAGCAGGAGCCAAGCAATTAAAATCTCTCTCATGACGCTTCCAATTATGGGGTACCCTCTTAGTGCGGTTGTGTGGTACCCCCAAAAAACAGTCCACATGTGGCACCGTTCTGTGCCTCCCCATCAACCCATTTAATGTGCACCCCTGACCAAAACCCCCCTTCTATTAGTGCTCCCCCAATCTGGAAGGTGGGGGGAAGGGGAGGGCGCAACAAAACATTGTTTGTGTTCCCCACCAAAAGCGCCATCCCATCAGTGTGCAAGGGGTCACTGCTTCATTGCTGCACATTATCAACTGCAGTAGCGCTAGGCACAATTTCTGCTAGGCTCCTCCCACTTACCCCTAGATTTTGCCTTCTTCTCTTAACCCTTCCATTGCTTCTCCTACACTGCCTCTGCCCCTAACTTTTAACTGCTTCTACACCACATCCACCTTTTACACCCCCAACCAACACACCCCTCTTCTTGGCTCATTCTCCTACACTGCCCTGGCCCTGCAACTCCACCCTACTTGCTGCCCTGCCACTCTCACTGGTGCTCTCCACTATTCCCTTGCTCCCTGGACCTGACCTCCCATTATGGCTCCACCCACATTTGCCCTCTCTACCCGACTCAGCCCCCCTTGACTTACCAAGCACCCCGCACTTACCACCATTCGTCAGCCTGTACTTCACTTACCAGATGTGTCCACAGGAACCTCTTTGGTTATCGCCATCACCTTTACTTACCAAGCACATTGCACTTACCACCGTTCGTCAGCCAAGTCCATGTCTGATTTCACTTACCAGATGTGTCCACAGGAACCTCTTTGGTTATCGCCATCACCTTGGTGCCGAGATCAGGACTCGAACCCTGGTCGCCAGGATGGAAGACAGGAACTTACCCACTAGACCACACTGGATTCCATATCAGTTGCCTGTCAAGACTTCCCTATATCATGGTCATCCTGTTTCATGGGCAATGGAAACCATGGGCCACAAGCATGAGGCTTGTATGTTCCTAGTAAGTTCTCTTGCAGAGCGTCACAACAGCCAGAAGCTGTAGCTCAGAGGCAGTGTCAAGTGTCTTTGGTGCGGCAGTCCCCTCCAGTGCAAGGGTTCGAGTCCCCCCACCAGCTCCAAACTGACAGTTTGTTGTCTTTTAGATTCAAAATCTCTGGAAATTTCTTCTTTTTTTTAAATTCAGTAGTATTTATTTGAAAACAATGAGGGGACATTTGGTTCATCCCTATTTTGAACTAGTGGCCCAAACCTACCACTGCTACCCCTCTTGAATTCCCTCTGCTTGATGGTCTGAGATGTAACCAGTGGAGCACACTGGCCTTCATGTTGGTTGCGTGTCATAGCTAGCCTATATCACTGCCATACCCATTCATGGGCAATGGAACCCATAGGCAATGCGACCGAGGTCGGAAAGTTGCTCATAATCTCTGTGGCAGCAGAAGAACTTCAGCAGGAGCTGTAGCTCAGAGGCACTGTCGTCAGCCTTTGATGTTGCAGGTCCCTAAGAGGCAAGGGTTCAATTCCCAGCAGTGGAGGCAAGGTCATCTCTGAACGGCAAAATCTATGGCAATTATTTTTTGATTTAGTGTTATTATTTTCATTTTGAAAAACAAAATTACATCCATTTGATGTTTTCGCTAGACGCCCTAACCTCCACATGCTGCCCCGTCTTAATCACCCTCCGGTTGGAAGTCTGGCACTTAACCACTGGAGCACACTGGCTTTCGAGTCAGTAACCTGTCACAGATTACCTACATCATGTGCAAATGCTTGCACGGGTAATCGAACCAATAAGCAATGATGCTGATGCATGTATCTTGCTGATAGTATCTTCTGCAGAGGGGTAGTGCAGCCTGGAGCAATAATTTGGAGGCGAGGCATGGCGGTTTGGAGTCACAGGCCTCCCTACTGCAAGGGTTCCAGTACCATCAGTGGAGGCATGGTGTTACATGGCCGTCCTTTCGCTTCGGAATACACACCAACATATTTTTTTTTAATTGGTAACATTGATTTGACCTGAAAAAACTTGTGGGAAAATTCAGCCATTCTATTTTTGCACTTGTGCCCCAATGCTACAAATGCTGCCCCTCTTGATAGCCTCCCCTTTTCGATCATGTTGGTGAAATAGGAGCAGCAAAGCATTATCTCCATGTAATAATTTATCAATTTATTCTTTAAAGTTGATGCTTTGTCGAGTGCAATAGTGACTTTGGGGTCATAGCTGAGTACTCACAGAGACCGTAAAAAACGTTGAATAACTGCGCTTTTTTTCTTTTTGCTGCAAACTGGTCTCTCAAATTAGGTGTGGAGTGCCTGTGCACTACACTAATAATAAAGGCCGATTCTGCATTCCTCTTGATGAAATGCTGGGTAAACATAAAGGCAGTAGAAACTCCCATTATTAGGTGCAAGAAGAAGCTGGACATCTTGAATTTTCATTGCGATAGACAAGGGCAATGTCAGGCCTGTGTTTCCCAAGTCCTCAATCTTGCCTGCTGTGCCAGGTGAAGGGAGGAGGCGGATAGTCTGGTCTGGTCTGGTCTGGTCGAGGCCTGACAGGACCTTACCGGGCCTGGCCTTGGCCTGGCCCAGCTCTGGAGCTGTGGCTTAGACTGTGGCTACAAACAGCCCAACCTCTGTCAATTTCCTACGAAGCCAGGCCTGGCAGGTCAGACTGAGGTGGTAGCCTTTAAGCGAGCCCTCGAAGCCCCCAAACGCCCAGCTTCTATATAGAGGCAGGCTGCAGGCAAATAGGGACCCTGCTAAATCAGGGTGGCTTCCATATGTGTGTCTTTCGAGTGCCAAATTCCTTAGCCTAAGACAGATTGGCAACATTAAAATCATGCAGAAGACCATGCGTTGGAGACCGAGTCAGGGAGGAAGTCAGTAGACAGTCTCGGCACGTGCTAAGCATCAAGGGACATATTTGCATAGGACAGCCTTTTCTCCAATCTCATTCTATTGCTGTAGTTGCCTTGTAGCACAACAAGGGGGCAGCAGCATTACAATAATGGCAGAGAGAGGTTTTAAACCTGCTTGCTGACGGCTCTCTAGTTCATGTTAGGTTTGCTGGTCCCAGAGAGTGGTGGACTGCTACGGCTGAGGAGATGAGTAATGAGGAATGATTGTCCTGTATTTGTGGCAAAGGAGGACATTGGGAACGGAAACAGTCGCAATGTAGGGCCAAAGCATAGATGTTTGCTGAGCAATTGAGTGTGCGTGCGTGTCACCTGATTCATAAAATGTGCATACAAAGGAGAGGAACAGCAGCTCGGCCGCACTCAGGTACAAGGTGAGGAACAGAGGGACATTTCCCCCAGAGGGATAAGGCCCGCACATCTCACAAATTTCAAGCGTGGTGTGATGCTTTTCAGGTTGATGGATTTGCCATGTACAGTGTACAAATGTGCCACGTTAGTGAGGATCAATGTCCACAATCAGTAGCACACTTTTTGGGAATACCCATAGACCAGAAATGTCAAGCACTTCCTCCGGAGGGATAAGGCCAAGAAAAGAGTTTGGAAAGCTTGCTCCAGTCCTCCGCAGGACAGAAAGACGCTAGAGAAAGAAAATACAGATTGGGCCTGACAACACAAAAGATGGTCAGTGTCCTGCAACTAACACCAGCTTTGTGTTTTGAGCTCCACACTCTGGAACCAGTTGCCCCATACCTGTGTTACTCTGACACCTTTTCTTGTCCTCCTGATATCCTATCTCTCTGCCCCTTCAGCTATGCTAGTGCTCCACCTTTGGTACTGCGCCAACCCATTTTAAACCCTCTCAGGGACCACAGGTACTCTTCTCTCTGCCTTCCATTCCCATCCTCTCAGTAACTCCGGTGCTTCTGCCTCTCTTCCGTCTCCAGTGACACGTTGGATGCCCACTGCTCAATGCTAGTCACTTACCACTCTGTAGAAGCCCTCTCAGCACACGCAGAGTACGCTTGTCCAACGGGCCCATCCATGATCTTCCTCACAGTAACTCATGGCTTTCTCTCTGTGGATGATATAGCTAATCTAGTGGAGCAGAAAGCACTTGGCCATCACCTGGAACACTCTGTAGACGCTGACAATCCATGTTGTGCTGCCTATTTGCATGGCATGATTAATGTCTAGGCCCCGACCATCATTTGACACAGGTACCCTCTTTCTGCCTCATTTGCCTACTCCCCCACCCTTCGCACTTCCACATGTTAGGGCTCTCAGGTGCTGTGGCACTCATCTCTGCATGCTTTCCACCCTCTTCATCCTCTCTCTTTGCGAGTAGCCCCTTTGTGCCCAGATACCAACTCCCCCAAGTGTCACCCTGAACAAGCCTTCCTTCTCTTTCTGTACCTCTTTTAAACCCCTTTCAGTGCCACAACTCCAATTATCCTTTTTGAGTGTCCCCTGCTTGTGGGTCAATTAAAAATGAGGGTACTGCTCAAGAAATGGCCTCCACACACCCGATTCTTCGTAACCCTCATAGTAAACCTATGAGTAGTGTCAACTGCATCGCCCTGTGACGGGGATTATCTTGGGGGAGCAATTGACAAACGACAGGGGTACACTTCTCAAAGTGGCCCCCTCCTTTAGTACCGCATACCACTGCTTTCAATTCAACCACCACATAAACCTTTTTACATGCCCCGCAGGGGTCAATAAAGTCATGGGGAAGCCCCCTAACCACCACGATTGGCACCACATGCTGATTGTTGACCTTTTAATTACCAGAACCGCAGCTGGCCCGTGTGGTGCCCCCTTGTGGTGGGCAATAAAAATAGCAGGAGCCAAGCAATTAAAATCTCTCTCATGACGCTTCCAATTATGGGGTACCCTCTTAGTGCGGTTGTGTGGTACCCCCAAAAAACAGTCCACATGTGGCACCGTTCTGTGCCTCCCCATCAACCCATTTAATGTGCACCCCTGACCAAAACCCCCCTTCTATTAGTGCTCCCCCAATCTGGAAGGTGGGGGGAAGGGGAGGGCGCAACAAAACATTGTTTGTGTTCCCCACCAAAAGCGCCATCCCATCAGTGTGCAAGGGGTCACTGCTTCATTGCTGCACATTATCAACTGCAGTAGCGCTAGGCACAATTTCTGCTAGGCTCCTCCCACTTACCCCTAGATTTTGCCTTCTTCTCTTAACCCTTCCATTGCTTCTCCTACACTGCCTCTGCCCCTAACTTTTAACTCCTTCTACACCACATCCACCTTTTACACCCCCAACCAACACACCCCTCTTCTTGGCTCATTCTCCTACACTGCCCTGGCCCTGCAACTCCACCCTACTTGCTGCCCTGCCACTCTCACTGGTGCTCTCCACTATTCCCTTGCTCCCTGGACCTGACCTCCCATTATGGCTCCACCCACATTTGCCCTCTCTACCCGACTCAGCCCCCCTTGACTTACCAAGCACCCCGCACTTACCACCATTCGTCAGCCTGTACTTCACTTACCAGATGTGTCCACAGGAACCTCTTTGGTTATCGCCATCACCTTTACTTACCAAGCACATTGCACTTACCACCGTTCGTCAGCCAAGTCCATGTCTGATTTCACTTACCAGATGTGTCCACAGGAACCTCTTTGGTTATCGCCATCACCTTGGTGCCGAGATCAGGACTCGAACCCTGGTCGCCAGGATGGAAGACAGGAACTTACCCACTAGACCACACTGGATTCCATATCAGTTGCCTGTCAAGACTTCCCTATATCATGGTCATCCTGTTTCATGGGCAATGGAAACCATGGGCCACAAGCATGAGGCTTGTATGTTCCTAGTAAGTTCTCTTGCAGAGCGTCACAACAGCCAGAAGCTGTAGCTCAGAGGCAGTGTCAAGTGTCTTTGGTGCGGCAGTCCCCTCCAGTGCAAGGGTTCGAGTCCCCCCACCAGCTCCAAACTGACAGTTTGTTGTCTTTTAGATTCAAAATCTCTGGAAATTTCTTCTTTTTTTTAAATTCAGTAGTATTTATTTGAAAACAATGAGGGGACATTTGGTTCATCCCTATTTTGAACTAGTGGCCCAAACCTACCACTGCTACCCCTCTTGAATTCCCTCTGCTTGATGGTCTGAGATGTAACCAGTGGAGCACACTGGCCTTCATGTTGGTTGCGTGTCATAGCTAGCCTATATCACTGCCATACCCATTCATGGGCAATGGAACCCATAGGCAATGCGACCGAGGTCGGAAAGTTGCTCATAATCTCTGTGGCAGCAGAAGAACTTCAGCAGGAGCTGTAGCTCAGAGGCACTGTCGTCAGCCTTTGGTGTTGCAGGTCCCTAAGAGGCAAGGGTTCAATTCCCAGCAGTGGAGGCAAGGTCATCTCTGAACGGCAAAATCTATGGCAATTATTTTTTGATTTAGTGTTATTATTTTCATTTTGAAAAACAAAATTACATCCATTTGATGTTTTCGCTAGACGCCCTAACCTCCACATGCTGCCCCGTCTTAATCACCCTCCGGTTGGAAGTCTGGCACTTAACCACTGGAGCACACTGGCTTTCGAGTCAGTAACCTGTCACAGATTACCTACATCATGTGCAAATGCTTGCACGGGTAATCGAACCAATAAGCAATGATGCTGATGCATGTATCTTGCTGATAGTATCTTCTGCAGAGGGGTAGTGCAGCCTGGAGCAATAATTTGGAGGCGAGGCATGGCGGTTTGGAGTCACAGGCCTCCCTACTGCAAGGGTTCCAGTACCATCAGTGGAGGCATGGTGTTACATGGCCGTCCTTTCGCTTCGGAATACACACCAACATATTTTTTTTTAATTGGTAACATTGATTTGACCTGAAAAAACTTGTGGGAAAATTCAGCCATTCTATTTTTGCACTTGTGCCCCAATGCTACAAATGCTGCCCCTCTTGATAGCCTCCCCTTTTCGATCATGTTGGTGAAATAGGAGCAGCAAAGCATTATCTCCATGTAATAATTTATCAATTTATTCTTTAAAGTTGATGCTTTGTCGAGTGCAATAGTGACTTTGGGGTCATAGCTGAGTACTCACAGAGACCGTAAAAAACGTTGAATAACTGCGCTTTTTTTCTTTTTGCTGCAAACTGGTCTCTCAAATTAGGTGTGGAGTGCCTGTGCACTACACTAATAATAAAGGCCGATTCTGCATTCCTCTTGATGAAATGCTGGGTAAACATAAAGGCAGTAGAAACTCCCATTATTAGGTGCAAGAAGAAGCTGGACATCTTGAATTTTCATTGCGATAGACAAGGGCAATGTCAGGCCTGTGTTTCCCAAGTCCTCAATCTTGCCTGCTGTGCCAGGTGAAGGGAGGAGGCGGATAGTCTGGTCTGGTCTGGTCGAGGCCTGACAGGACCTTACCGGGCCTGGCCTTGGCCTGGCCCAGCTCTGGAGCTGTGGCTTAGACTGTGGCTACAAACAGCCCAACCTCTGTCAATTTCCTACGAAGCCAGGCCTGGCAGGTCAGACTGAGGTGGTAGCCTTTAAGCGAGCCCTCGAAGCCCCCAAACGCCCAGCTTCTATATAGAGGCAGGCTGCAGGCAAATAGGGACCCTGCTAAATCAGGGTGGCTTCCATATGTGTGTCTTTCGAGTGCCAAATTCCTTAGCCTAAGACAGATTGGCAACATTAAAATCATGCAGAAGACCATGCGTTGGAGACCGAGTCAGGGAGGAAGTCAGTAGACAGTCTCGGCACGTGCTAAGCATCAAGGGACATATTTGCATAGGACAGCCTTTTCTCCAATCTCATTCTATTGCTGTAGTTGCCTTGTAGCACAACAAGGGGGCAGCAGCATTACAATAATGGCAGAGAGAGGTTTTAAACCTGCTTGCTGACGGCTCTCTAGTTCATGTTAGGTTTGCTGGTCCCAGAGAGTGGTGGACTGCTACGGCTGAGGGGATGAGTAATGAGGAATGATTGTCCTGTATTTGTGGCAAAGGAGGACATTGGGAACGGAAACAGTCGCAATGTAGGGCCAAAGCATAGATGTTTGCTGAGCAATTGAGTGTGCGTGCGTGTCACCTGATTCATAAAATGTGCATACAAAGGAGAGGAACAGCAGCTCGGCCGCACTCAGGTACAAGGTGAGGAACAGAGGGACATTTCCCCCAGAGGGATAAGGCCCGCACATCTCACAAATTTCAAGCGTGGTGTGATGCTTTTCAGGTTGATGGATTTGCCATGTACAGTGTACAAATGTGCCACGTTAGTGAGGATCAATGTCCACAATCAGTAGCACACTTTTTGGGAATACCCATAGACCAGAAATGTCAAGCACTTCCTCCGGAGGGATAAGGCCAAGAAAAGAGTTTGGAAAGCTTGCTCCAGTCCTCCGCAGGACAGAAAGACGCTAGAGAAAGAAAATACAGATTGGGCCTGACAACACAAAAGATGGTCAGTGTCCTGCAACTAACACCAGCTTTGTGTTTTGAGCTCCACACTCTGGAACCAGTTGCCCCATACCTGTGTTACTCTGACACCTTTTCTTGTCCTCCTGATATCCTATCTCTCTGCCCCTTCAGCTATGCTAGTGCTCCACCTTTGGTACTGCGCCAACCCATTTTAAACCCTCTCAGGGACCACAGGTACTCTTCTCTCTGCCTTCCATTCCCATCCTCTCAGTAACTCCGGTGCTTCTGCCTCTCTTCCGTCTCCAGTGACACGTTGGATGCCCACTGCTCAATGCTAGTCACTTACCACTCTGTAGAAGCCCTCTCAGCACACGCAGAGTACGCTTGTCCAACGGGCCCATCCATGATCTTCCTCACAGTAACTCATGGCTTTCTCTCTGTGGATGATATAGCTAATCTAGTGGAGCAGAAAGCACTTGGCCATCACCTGGAACACTCTGTAGACGCTGACAATCCATGTTGTGCTGCCTATTTGCATGGCATGATTAATGTCTAGGCCCCGACCATCATTTGACACAGGTACCCTCTTTCTGCCTCATTTGCCTACTCCCCCACCCTTCGCACTTCCACATGTTAGGGCTCTCAGGTGCTGTGGCACTCATCTCTGCATGCTTTCCACCCTCTTCATCCTCTCTCTTTGCGAGTAGCCCCTTTGTGCCCAGATACCAACTCCCCCAAGTGTCACCCTGAACAAGCCTTCCTTCTCTTTCTGTACCTCTTTTAAACCCCTTTCAGTGCCACAACTCCAATTATCCTTTTTGAGTGTCCCCTGCTTGTGGGTCAATTAAAAATGAGGGTACTGCTCAAGAAATGGCCTCCACACACCCGATTCTTCGTAACCCTCATAGTAAACCTATGAGTAGTGTCAACTGCATCGCCCTGTGACGGGGATTATCTTGGGGGAGCAATTGACAAACGACAGGGGTACACTTCTCAAAGTGGCCCCCTCCTTTAGTACCGCATACCACTGCTTTCAATTCAACCACCACATAAACCTTTTTACATGCCCCGCAGGGGTCAATAAAGTCATGGGGAAGCCCCCTAACCACCACGATTGGCACCACATGCTGATTGTTGACCTTTTAATTACCAGAACCGCAGCTGGCCCGTGTGGTGCCCCCTTGTGGTGGGCAATAAAAATAGCAGGAGCCAAGCAATTAAAATCTCTCTCATGACGCTTCCAATTATGGGGTACCCTCTTAGTGCGGTTGTGTGGTACCCCCAAAAAACAGTCCACATGTGGCACCGTTCTGTGCCTCCCCATCAACCCATTTAATGTGCACCCCTGACCAAAACCCCCCTTCTATTAGTGCTCCCCCAATCTGGAAGGTGGGGGGAAGGGGAGGGCGCAACAAAACATTGTTTGTGTTCCCCACCAAAAGCGCCATCCCATCAGTGTGCAAGGGGTCACTGCTTCATTGCTGCACATTATCAACTGCAGTAGCGCTAGGCACAATTTCTGCTAGGCTCCTCCCACTTACCCCTAGATTTTGCCTTCTTCTCTTAACCCTTCCATTGCTTCTCCTACACTGCCTCTGCCCCTAACTTTTAACTCCTTCTACACCACATCCACCTTTTACACCCCCAACCAACACACCCCTCTTCTTGGCTCATTCTCCTACACTGCCCTGGCCCTGCAACTCCACCCTACTTGCTGCCCTGCCACTCTCACTGGTGCTCTCCACTATTCCCTTGCTCCCTGGACCTGACCTCCCATTATGGCTCCACCCACATTTGCCCTCTCTACCCGACTCAGCCCCCCTTGACTTACCAAGCACCCCGCACTTACCACCATTCGTCAGCCTGTACTTCACTTACCAGATGTGTCCACAGGAACCTCTTTGGTTATCGCCATCACCTTTACTTACCAAGCACATTGCACTTACCACCGTTCGTCAGCCAAGTCCATGTCTGATTTCACTTACCAGATGTGTCCACAGGAACCTCTTTGGTTATCGCCATCACCTTGGTGCCGAGATCAGGACTCGAACCCTGGTCGCCAGGATGGAAGACAGGAACTTACCCACTAGACCACACTGGATTCCATATCAGTTGCCTGTCAAGACTTCCCTATATCATGGTCATCCTGTTTCATGGGCAATGGAAACCATGGGCCACAAGCATGAGGCTTGTATGTTCCTAGTAAGTTCTCTTGCAGAGCGTCACAACAGCCAGAAGCTGTAGCTCAGAGGCAGTGTCAAGTGTCTTTGGTGCGGCAGTCCCCTCCAGTGCAAGGGTTCGAGTCCCCCCACCAGCTCCAAACTGACAGTTTGTTGTCTTTTAGATTCAAAATCTCTGGAAATTTCTTCTTTTTTTTAAATTCAGTAGTATTTATTTGAAAACAATGAGGGGACATTTGGTTCATCCCTATTTTGAACTAGTGGCCCAAACCTACCACTGCTACCCCTCTTGAATTCCCTCTGCTTGATGGTCTGAGATGTAACCAGTGGAGCACACTGGCCTTCATGTTGGTTGCGTGTCATAGCTAGCCTATATCACTGCCATACCCATTCATGGGCAATGGAACCCATAGGCAATGCGACCGAGGTCGGAAAGTTGCTCATAATCTCTGTGGCAGCAGAAGAACTTCAGCAGGAGCTGTAGCTCAGAGGCACTGTCGTCAGCCTTTGGTGTTGCAGGTCCCTAAGAGGCAAGGGTTCAATTCCCAGCAGTGGAGGCAAGGTCATCTCTGAACGGCAAAATCTATGGCAATTATTTTTTGATTTAGTGTTATTATTTTCATTTTGAAAAACAAAATTACATCCATTTGATGTTTTCGCTAGACGCCCTAACCTCCACATGCTGCCCCGTCTTAATCACCCTCCGGTTGGAAGTCTGGCACTTAACCACTGGAGCACACTGGCTTTCGAGTCAGTAACCTGTCACAGATTACCTACATCATGTGCAAATGCTTGCACGGGTAATCGAACCAATAAGCAATGATGCTGATGCATGTATCTTGCTGATAGTATCTTCTGCAGAGGGGTAGTGCAGCCTGGAGCAATAATTTGGAGGCGAGGCATGGCGGTTTGGAGTCACAGGCCTCCCTACTGCAAGGGTTCCAGTACCATCAGTGGAGGCATGGTGTTACATGGCCGTCCTTTCGCTTCGGAATACACACCAACATATTTTTTTTTAATTGGTAACATTGATTTGACCTGAAAAAACTTGTGGGAAAATTCAGCCATTCTATTTTTGCACTTGTGCCCCAATGCTACAAATGCTGCCCCTCTTGATAGCCTCCCCTTTTCGATCATGTTGGTGAAATAGGAGCAGCAAAGCATTATCTCCATGTAATAATTTATCAATTTATTCTTTAAAGTTGATGCTTTGTCGAGTGCAATAGTGACTTTGGGGTCATAGCTGAGTACTCACAGAGACCGTAAAAAACGTTGAATAACTGCGCTTTTTTTCTTTTTGCTGCAAACTGGTCTCTCAAATTAGGTGTGGAGTGCCTGTGCACTACACTAATAATAAAGGCCGATTCTGCATTCCTCTTGATGAAATGCTGGGTAAACATAAAGGCAGTAGAAACTCCCATTATTAGGTGCAAGAAGAAGCTGGACATCTTGAATTTTCATTGCGATAGACAAGGGCAATGTCAGGCCTGTGTTTCCCAAGTCCTCAATCTTGCCTGCTGTGCCAGGTGAAGGGAGGAGGCGGATAGTCTGGTCTGGTCTGGTCTGGTCGAGGCCTGACAGGACCTTACCGGGCCTGGCCTTGGCCTGGCCCAGCTCTGGAGCTGTGGCTTAGACTGTGGCTACAAACAGCCCAACCTCTGTCAATTTCCTACGAAGCCAGGCCTGGCAGGTCAGACTGAGGTGGTAGCCTTTAAGCGAGCCCTCGAAGCCCCCAAACGCCCAGCTTCTATATAGAGGCAGGCTGCAGGCAAATAGGGACCCTGCTAAATCAGGGTGGCTTCCATATGTGTGTCTTTCGAGTGCCAAATTCCTTAGCCTAAGACAGATTGGCAACATTAAAATCATGCAGAAGACCATGCGTTGGAGACCGAGTCAGGGAGGAAGTCAGTAGACAGTCTCGGCACGTGCTAAGCATCAAGGGACATATTTGCATAGGACAGCCTTTTCTCCAATCTCATTCTATTGCTGTAGTTGCCTTGTAGCACAACAAGGGGGCAGCAGCATTACAATAATGGCAGAGAGAGGTTTTAAACCTGCTTGCTGACGGCTCTCTAGTTCATGTTAGGTTTGCTGGTCCCAGAGAGTGGTGGACTGCTACGGCTGAGGGGATGAGTAATGAGGAATGATTGTCCTGTATTTGTGGCAAAGGAGGACATTGGGAACGGAAACAGTCGCAATGTAGGGCCAAAGCATAGATGTTTGCTGAGCAATTGAGTGTGCGTGCGTGTCGCCTGATTCATAAAATGTGCATACAAAGGAGAGGAACAGCAGCTCGGCCGCACTCAGGTACAAGGTGAGGAACAGAGGGACATTTCCCCCAGAGGGATAAGGCCCGCACATCTCACAAATTTCAAGCGTGGTGTGATGCTTTTCAGGTTGATGGATTTGCCATGTACAGTGTACAAATGTGCCACGTTAGTGAGGATCAATGTCCACAATCAGTAGCACACTTTTTGGGAATACCCATAGACCAGAAATGTCAAGCACTTCCTCCGGAGGGATAAGGCCAAGAAAAGAGTTTGGAAAGCTTGCTCCAGTCCTCCGCAGGACAGAAAGACGCTAGAGAAAGAAAATACAGATTGGGCCTGACAACACAAAAGATGGTCAGTGTCCTGCAACTAACACCAGCTTTGTGTTTTGAGCTCCACACTCTGGAACCAGTTGCCCCATACCTGTGTTACTCTGACACCTTTTCTTGTCCTCCTGATATCCTATCTCTCTGCCCCTTCAGCTATGCTAGTGCTCCACCTTTGGTACTGCGCCAACCCATTTTAAACCCTCTCAGGGACCACAGGTACTCTTCTCTCTGCCTTCCATTCCCATCCTCTCAGTAACTCCGGTGCTTCTGCCTCTCTTCCGTCTCCAGTGACACGTTGGATGCCCACTGCTCAATGCTAGTCACTTACCACTCTGTAGAAGCCCTCTCAGCACACGCAGAGTACGCTTGTCCAACGGGCCCATCCATGATCTTCCTCACAGTAACTCATGGCTTTCTCTCTGTGGATGATATAGCTAATCTAGTGGAGCAGAAAGCACTTGGCCATCACCTGGAACACTCTGTAGACGCTGACAATCCATGTTGTGCTGCCTATTTGCATGGCATGATTAATGTCTAGGCCCCGACCATCATTTGACACAGGTACCCTCTTTCTGCCTCATTTGCCTACTCCCCCACCCTTCGCACTTCCACATGTTAGGGCTCTCAGGTGCTGTGGCACTCATCTCTGCATGCTTTCCACCCTCTTCATCCTCTCTCTTTGCGAGTAGCCCCTTTGTGCCCAGATACCAACTCCCCCAAGTGTCACCCTGAACAAGCCTTCCTTCTCTTTCTGTACCTCTTTTAAACCCCTTTCAGTGCCACAACTCCAATTATCCTTTTTGAGTGTCCCCTGCTTGTGGGTCAATTAAAAATGAGGGTACTGCTCAAGAAATGGCCTCCACACACCCGATTCTTCGTAACCCTCATAGTAAACCTATGAGTAGTGTCAACTGCATCGCCCTGTGACGGGGATTATCTTGGGGGAGCAATTGACAAACGACAGGGGTACACTTCTCAAAGTGGCCCCCTCCTTTAGTACCGCATACCACTGCTTTCAATTCAACCACCACATAAACCTTTTTACATGCCCCGCAGGGGTCAATAAAGTCATGGGGAAGCCCCCTAACCACCACGATTGGCACCACATGCTGATTGTTGACCTTTTAATTACCAGAACCGCAGCTGGCCCGTGTGGTGCCCCCTTGTGGTGGGCAATAAAAATAGCAGGAGCCAAGCAATTAAAATCTCTCTCATGACGCTTCCAATTATGGGGTACCCTCTTAGTGCGGTTGTGTGGTACCCCCAAAAAACAGTCCACATGTGGCACCGTTCTGTGCCTCCCCATCAACCCATTTAATGTGCACCCCTGACCAAAACCCCCCTTCTATTAGTGCTCCCCCAATCTGGAAGGTGGGGGGAAGGGGAGGGCGCAACAAAACATTGTTTGTGTTCCCCACCAAAAGCGCCATCCCATCAGTGTGCAAGGGGTCACTGCTTCATTGCTGCACATTATCAACTGCAGTAGCGCTAGGCACAATTTCTGCTAGGCTCCTCCCACTTACCCCTAGATTTTGCCTTCTTCTCTTAACCCTTCCTTATTCTGCACTCCTTCCATTGCTTCTCCTACACTGCCTCTGCCCCTAACTTTTAACTCCTTCTACACCACATCCACCTTTTACACCCCCAACCAACACACCCCTCTTCTTGGCTCATTCTCCTACACTGCCCTGGCCCTGCAACTCCACCCTACTTGCTGCCCTGCCACTCTCACTGGTGCTCTCCACTATTCCCTTGCTCCCTGGACCTGACCTCCCATTATGGCTCCACCCACATTTGCCCTCTCTACCCGACTCAGCCCCCCTTGACTTACCAAGCACCCCGCACTTACCACCATTCGTCAGCCTGTACTTCACTTACCAGATGTGTCCACAGGAACCTCTTTGGTTATCGCCATCACCTTTACTTACCAAGCACATTGCACTTACCACCGTTCGTCAGCCAAGTCCATGTCTGATTTCACTTACCAGATGTGTCCACAGGAACCTCTTTGGTTATCGTCATCACCTTGGTGCCGAGATCAGGACTCGAACCCTGGTCGCCAGGATGGAAGACAGGAACTTACCCACTAGACCACACTGGATTCCATATCAGTTGCCTGTCAAGACTTCCCTATATCATGGTCATCCTGTTTCATGGGCAATGGAAACCATGGGCCACAAGCATGAGGCTTGTATGTTCCTAGTAAGTTCTCTTGCAGAGCGTCACAACAGCCAGAAGCTGTAGCTCAGAGGCAGTGTCAAGTGTCTTTGGTGCGGCAGTCCCCTCCAGTGCAAGGGTTCGAGTCCCCCCACCAGCTCCAAACTGACAGTTTGTTGTCTTTTAGATTCAAAATCTCTGGAAATTTCTTCTTTTTTTTAAATTCAGTAGTATTTATTTGAAAACAATGAGGGGACATTTGGTTCATCCCTATTTTGAACTAGTGGCCCAAACCTACCACTGCTACCCCTCTTGAATTCCCTCTGCTTGATGGTCTGAGATGTAACCAGTGGAGCACACTGGCCTTCATGTTGGTTGCGTGTCATAGCTAGCCTATATCACTGCCATACCCATTCATGGGCAATGGAACCCATAGGCAATGCGACCGAGGTCGGAAAGTTGCTCATAATCTCTGTGGCAGCAGAAGAACTTCAGCAGGAGCTGTAGCTCAGAGGCACTGTCGTCAGCCTTTGGTGTTGCAGGTCCCTAAGAGGCAAGGGTTCAATTCCCAGCAGTGGAGGCAAGGTCATCTCTGAACGGCAAAATCTATGGCAATTATTTTTTGATTTAGTGTTATTATTTTCATTTTGAAAAACAAAATTACATCCATTTGATGTTTTCGCTAGACGCCCTAACCTCCACATGCTGCCCCGTCTTAATCACCCTCCGGTTGGAAGTCTGGCACTTAACCACTGGAGCACACTGGCTTTCGAGTCAGTAACCTGTCACAGATTACCTACATCATGTGCAAATGCTTGCACGGGTAATCGAACCAATAAGCAATGATGCTGATGCATGTATCTTGCTGATAGTATCTTCTGCAGAGGGGTAGTGCAGCCTGGAGCAATAATTTGGAGGCGAGGCATGGCGGTTTGGAGTCACAGGCCTCCCTACTGCAAGGGTTCCAGTACCATCAGTGGAGGCATGGTGTTACATGGCCGTCCTTTCGCTTCGGAATACACACCAACATATTTTTTTTTAATTGGTAACATTGATTTGACCTGAAAAAACTTGTGGGAAAATTCAGCCATTCTATTTTTGCACTTGTGCCCCAATGCTACAAATGCTGCCCCTCTTGATAGCCTCCCCTTTTCGATCATGTTGGTGAAATAGGAGCAGCAAAGCATTATCTCCATGTAATAATTTATCAATTTATTCTTTAAAGTTGATGCTTTGTCGAGTGCAATAGTGACTTTGGGGTCATAGCTGAGTACTCACAGAGACCGTAAAAAACGTTGAATAACTGCGCTTTTTTTCTTTTTGCTGCAAACTGGTCTCTCAAATTAGGTGTGGAGTGCCTGTGCACTACACTAATAATAAAGGCCGATTCTGCATTCCTCTTGATGAAATGCTGGGTAAACATAAAGGCAGTAGAAACTCCCATTATTAGGTGCAAGAAGAAGCTGGACATCTTGAATTTTCATTGCGATAGACAAGGGCAATGTCAGGCCTGTGTTTCCCAAGTCCTCAATCTTGCCTGCTGTGCCAGGTGAAGGGAGGAGGCGGATAGTCTGGTCTGGTCTGGTCTGGTCGAGGCCTGACAGGACCTTACCGGGCCTGGCCTTGGCCTGGCCCAGCTCTGGAGCTGTGGCTTAGACTGTGGCTACAAACAGCCCAACCTCTGTCAATTTCCTACGAAGCCAGGCCTGGCAGGTCAGACTGAGGTGGTAGCCTTTAAGCGAGCCCTCGAAGCCCCCAAACGCCCAGCTTCTATATAGAGGCAGGCTGCAGGCAAATAGGGACCCTGCTAAATCAGGGTGGCTTCCATATGTGTGTCTTTCGAGTGCCAAATTCCTTAGCCTAAGACAGATTGGCAACATTAAAATCATGCAGAAGACCATGCGTTGGAGACCGAGTCAGGGAGGAAGTCAGTAGACAGTCTCGGCACGTGCTAAGCATCAAGGGACATATTTGCATAGGACAGCCTTTTCTCCAATCTCATTCTATTGCTGTAGTTGCCTTGTAGCACAACAAGGGGGCAGCAGCATTACAATAATGGCAGAGAGAGGTTTTAAACCTGCTTGCTGACGGCTCTCTAGTTCATGTTAGGTTTGCTGGTCCCAGAGAGTGGTGGACTGCTACGGCTGAGGGGATGAGTAATGAGGAATGATTGTCCTGTATTTGTGGCAAAGGAGGACATTGGGAACGGAAACAGTCGCAATGTAGGGCCAAAGCATAGATGTTTGCTGAGCAATTGAGTGTGCGTGCGTGTCACCTGATTCATAAAATGTGCATACAAAGGAGAGGAACAGCAGCTCGGCCGCACTCAGGTACAAGGTGAGGAACAGAGGGACATTTCCCCCAGAGGGATAAGGCCCGCACATCTCACAAATTTCAAGCGTGGTGTGATGCTTTTCAGGTTGATGGATTTGCCATGTACAGTGTACAAATGTGCCACGTTAGTGAGGATCAATGTCCACAATCAGTAGCACACTTTTTGGGAATACCCATAGACCAGAAATGTCAAGCACTTCCTCCGGAGGGATAAGGCCAAGAAAAGAGTTTGGAAAGCTTGCTCCAGTCCTCCGCAGGACAGAAAGACGCTAGAGAAAGAAAATACAGATTGGGCCTGACAACACAAAAGATGGTCAGTGTCCTGCAACTAACACCAGCTTTGTGTTTTGAGCTCCACACTCTGGAACCAGTTGCCCCATACCTGTGTTACTCTGACACCTTTTCTTGTCCTCCTGATATCCTATCTCTCTGCCCCTTCAGCTATGCTAGTGCTCCACCTTTGGTACTGCGCCAACCCATTTTAAACCCTCTCAGGGACCACAGGTACTCTTCTCTCTGCCTTCCATTCCCATCCTCTCAGTAACTCCGGTGCTTCTGCCTCTCTTCCGTCTCCAGTGACACGTTGGATGCCCACTGCTCAATGCTAGTCACTTACCACTCTGTAGAAGCCCTCTCAGCACACGCAGAGTACGCTTGTCCAACGGGCCCATCCATGATCTTCCTCACAGTAACTCATGGCTTTCTCTCTGTGGATGATATAGCTAATCTAGTGGAGCAGAAAGCACTTGGCCATCACCTGGAACACTCTGTAGACGCTGACAATCCATGTTGTGCTGCCTATTTGCATGGCATGATTAATGTCTAGGCCCCGACCATCATTTGACACAGGTACCCTCTTTCTGCCTCATTTGCCTACTCCCCCACCCTTCGCACTTCCACATGTTAGGGCTCTCAGGTGCTGTGGCACTCATCTCTGCATGCTTTCCACCCTCTTCATCCTCTCTCTTTGCGAGTAGCCCCTTTGTGCCCAGATACCAACTCCCCCAAGTGTCACCCTGAACAAGCCTTCCTTCTCTTTCTGTACCTCTTTTAAACCCCTTTCAGTGCCACAACTCCAATTATCCTTTTTGAGTGTCCCCTGCTTGTGGGTCAATTAAAAATGAGGGTACTGCTCAAGAAATGGCCTCCACACACCCGATTCTTCGTAACCCTCATAGTAAACCTATGAGTAGTGTCAACTGCATCGCCCTGTGACGGGGATTATCTTGGGGGAGCAATTGACAAACGACAGGGGTACACTTCTCAAAGTGGCCCCCTCCTTTAGTACCGCATACCACTGCTTTCAATTCAACCACCACATAAACCTTTTTACATGCCCCGCAGGGGTCAATAAAGTCATGGGGAAGCCCCCTAACCACCACGATTGGCACCACATGCTGATTGTTGACCTTTTAATTACCAGAACCGCAGCTGGCCCGTGTGGTGCCCCCTTGTGGTGGGCAATAAAAATAGCAGGAGCCAAGCAATTAAAATCTCTCTCATGACGCTTCCAATTATGGGGTACCCTCTTAGTGCGGTTGTGTGGTACCCCCAAAAAACAGTCCACATGTGGCACCGTTCTGTGCCTCCCCATCAACCCATTTAATGTGCACCCCTGACCAAAACCCCCCTTCTATTAGTGCTCCCCCAATCTGGAAGGTGGGGGGAAGGGGAGGGCGCAACAAAACATTGTTTGTGTTCCCCACCAAAAGCGCCATCCCATCAGTGTGCAAGGGGTCACTGCTTCATTGCTGCACATTATCAACTGCAGTAGCGCTAGGCACAATTTCTGCTAGGCTCCTCCCACTTACCCCTAGATTTTGCCTTCTTCTCTTAACCCTTCCATTGCTTCTCCTACACTGCCTCTGCCCCTAACTTTTAACTCCTTCTACACCACATCCACCTTTTACACCCCCAACCAACACACCCCTCTTCTTGGCTCATTCTCCTACACTGCCCTGGCCCTGCAACTCCACCCTACTTGCTGCCCTGCCACTCTCACTGGTGCTCTCCACTATTCCCTTGCTCCCTGGACCTGACCTCCCATTATGGCTCCACCCACATTTGCCCTCTCTACCCGACTCAGCCCCCCTTGACTTACCAAGCACCCCGCACTTACCACCATTCGTCAGCCTGTACTTCACTTACCAGATGTGTCCACAGGAACCTCTTTGGTTATCGCCATCACCTTTACTTACCAAGCACATTGCACTTACCACCGTTCGTCAGCCAAGTCCATGTCTGATTTCACTTACCAGATGTGTCCACAGGAACCTCTTTGGTTATCGCCATCACCTTGGTGCCGAGATCAGGACTCGAACCCTGGTCGCCAGGATGGAAGACAGGAACTTACCCACTAGACCACACTGGATTCCATATCAGTTGCCTGTCAAGACTTCCCTATATCATGGTCATCCTGTTTCATGGGCAATGGAAACCATGGGCCACAAGCATGAGGCTTGTATGTTCCTAGTAAGTTCTCTTGCAGAGCGTCACAACAGCCAGAAGCTGTAGCTCAGAGGCAGTGTCAAGTGTCTTTGGTGCGGCAGTCCCCTCCAGTGCAAGGGTTCGAGTCCCCCCACCAGCTCCAAACTGACAGTTTGTTGTCTTTTAGATTCAAAATCTCTGGAAATTTCTTCTTTTTTTTAAATTCAGTAGTATTTATTTGAAAACAATGAGGGGACATTTGGTTCATCCCTATTTTGAACTAGTGGCCCAAACCTACCACTGCTACCCCTCTTGAATTCCCTCTGCTTGATGGTCTGAGATGTAACCAGTGGAGCACACTGGCCTTCATGTTGGTTGCGTGTCATAGCTAGCCTATATCACTGCCATACCCATTCATGGGCAATGGAACCCATAGGCAATGCGACCGAGGTCGGAAAGTTGCTCATAATCTCTGTGGCAGCAGAAGAACTTCAGCAGGAGCTGTAGCTCAGAGGCACTGTCGTCAGCCTTTGGTGTTGCAGGTCCCTAAGAGGCAAGGGTTCAATTCCCAGCAGTGGAGGCAAGGTCATCTCTGAACGGCAAAATCTATGGCAATTATTTTTTGATTTAGTGTTATTATTTTCATTTTGAAAAACAAAATTACATCCATTTGATGTTTTCGCTAGACGCCCTAACCTCCACATGCTGCCCCGTCTTAATCACCCTCCGGTTGGAAGTCTGGCACTTAACCACTGGAGCACACTGGCTTTCGAGTCAGTAACCTGTCACAGATTACCTACATCATGTGCAAATGCTTGCACGGGTAATCGAACCAATAAGCAATGATGCTGATGCATGTATCTTGCTGATAGTATCTTCTGCAGAGGGGTAGTGCAGCCTGGAGCAATAATTTGGAGGCGAGGCATGGCGGTTTGGAGTCACAGGCCTCCCTACTGCAAGGGTTCCAGTACCATCAGTGGAGGCATGGTGTTACATGGCCGTCCTTTCGCTTCGGAATACACACCAACATATTTTTTTTTAATTGGTAACATTGATTTGACCTGAAAAAACTTGTGGGAAAATTCAGCCATTCTATTTTTGCACTTGTGCCCCAATGCTACAAATGCTGCCCCTCTTGATAGCCTCCCCTTTTCGATCATGTTGGTGAAATAGGAGCAGCAAAGCATTATCTCCATGTAATAATTTATCAATTTATTCTTTAAAGTTGATGCTTTGTCGAGTGCAATAGTGACTTTGGGGTCATAGCTGAGTACTCACAGAGACCGTAAAAAACGTTGAATAACTGCGCTTTTTTTCTTTTTGCTGCAAACTGGTCTCTCAAATTAGGTGTGGAGTGCCTGTGCACTACACTAATAATAAAGGCCGATTCTGCATTCCTCTTGATGAAATGCTGGGTAAACATAAAGGCAGTAGAAACTCCCATTATTAGGTGCAAGAAGAAGCTGGACATCTTGAATTTTCATTGCGATAGACAAGGGCAATGTCAGGCCTGTGTTTCCCAAGTCCTCAATCTTGCCTGCTGTGCCAGGTGAAGGGAGGAGGCGGATAGTCTGGTCTGGTCTGGTCTGGTCGAGGCCTGACAGGACCTTACCGGGCCTGGCCTTGGCCTGGCCCAGCTCTGGAGCTGTGGCTTAGACTGTGGCTACAAACAGCCCAACCTCTGTCAATTTCCTACGAAGCCAGGCCTGGCAGGTCAGACTGAGGTGGTAGCCTTTAAGCGAGCCCTCGAAGCCCCCAAACGCCCAGCTTCTATATAGAGGCAGGCTGCAGGCAAATAGGGACCCTGCTAAATCAGGGTGGCTTCCATATGTGTGTCTTTCGAGTGCCAAATTCCTTAGCCTAAGACAGATTGGCAACATTAAAATCATGCAGAAGACCATGCGTTGGAGACCGAGTCAGGGAGGAAGTCAGTAGACAGTCTCGGCACGTGCTAAGCATCAAGGGACATATTTGCATAGGACAGCCTTTTCTCCAATCTCATTCTATTGCTGTAGTTGCCTTGTAGCACAACAAGGGGGCAGCAGCATTACAATAATGGCAGAGAGAGGTTTTAAACCTGCTTGCTGACGGCTCTCTAGTTCATGTTAGGTTTGCTGGTCCCAGAGAGTGGTGGACTGCTACGGCTGAGGGGATGAGTAATGAGGAATGATTGTCCTGTATTTGTGGCAAAGGAGGACATTGGGAACGGAAACAGTCGCAATGTAGGGCCAAAGCATAGATGTTTGCTGAGCAATTGAGTGTGCGTGCGTGTCGCCTGATTCATAAAATGTGCATACAAAGGAGAGGAACAGCAGCTCGGCCGCACTCAGGTACAAGGTGAGGAACAGAGGGACATTTCCCCCAGAGGGATAAGGCCCGCACATCTCACAAATTTCAAGCGTGGTGTGATGCTTTTCAGGTTGATGGATTTGCCATGTACAGTGTACAAATGTGCCACGTTAGTGAGGATCAATGTCCACAATCAGTAGCACACTTTTTGGGAATACCCATAGACCAGAAATGTCAAGCACTTCCTCCGGAGGGATAAGGCCAAGAAAAGAGTTTGGAAAGCTTGCTCCAGTCCTCCGCAGGACAGAAAGACGCTAGAGAAAGAAAATACAGATTGGGCCTGACAACACAAAAGATGGTCAGTGTCCTGCAACTAACACCAGCTTTGTGTTTTGAGCTCCACACTCTGGAACCAGTTGCCCCATACCTGTGTTACTCTGACACCTTTTCTTGTCCTCCTGATATCCTATCTCTCTGCCCCTTCAGCTATGCTAGTGCTCCACCTTTGGTACTGCGCCAACCCATTTTAAACCCTCTCAGGGACCACAGGTACTCTTCTCTCTGCCTTCCATTCCCATCCTCTCAGTAACTCCGGTGCTTCTGCCTCTCTTCCGTCTCCAGTGACACGTTGGATGCCCACTGCTCAATGCTAGTCACTTACCACTCTGTAGAAGCCCTCTCAGCACACGCAGAGTACGCTTGTCCAACGGGCCCATCCATGATCTTCCTCACAGTAACTCATGGCTTTCTCTCTGTGGATGATATAGCTAATCTAGTGGAGCAGAAAGCACTTGGCCATCACCTGGAACACTCTGTAGACGCTGACAATCCATGTTGTGCTGCCTATTTGCATGGCATGATTAATGTCTAGGCCCCGACCATCATTTGACACAGGTACCCTCTTTCTGCCTCATTTGCCTACTCCCCCACCCTTCGCACTTCCACATGTTAGGGCTCTCAGGTGCTGTGGCACTCATCTCTGCATGCTTTCCACCCTCTTCATCCTCTCTCTTTGCGAGTAGCCCCTTTGTGCCCAGATACCAACTCCCCCAAGTGTCACCCTGAACAAGCCTTCCTTCTCTTTCTGTACCTCTTTTAAACCCCTTTCAGTGCCACAACTCCAATTATCCTTTTTGAGTGTCCCCTGCTTGTGGGTCAATTAAAAATGAGGGTACTGCTCAAGAAATGGCCTCCACACACCCGATTCTTCGTAACCCTCATAGTAAACCTATGAGTAGTGTCAACTGCATCGCCCTGTGACGGGGATTATCTTGGGGGAGCAATTGACAAACGACAGGGGTACACTTCTCAAAGTGGCCCCCTCCTTTAGTACCGCATACCACTGCTTTCAATTCAACCACCACATAAACCTTTTTACATGCCCCGCAGGGGTCAATAAAGTCATGGGGAAGCCCCCTAACCACCACGATTGGCACCACATGCTGATTGTTGACCTTTTAATTACCAGAACCGCAGCTGGCCCGTGTGGTGCCCCCTTGTGGTGGGCAATAAAAATAGCAGGAGCCAAGCAATTAAAATCTCTCTCATGACGCTTCCAATTATGGGGTACCCTCTTAGTGCGGTTGTGTGGTACCCCCAAAAAACAGTCCACATGTGGCACCGTTCTGTGCCTCCCCATCAACCCATTTAATGTGCACCCCTCACCAAAACCCCCCTTCTATTAGTGCTCCCCCAATCTGGAAGGTGGGGGGAAGGGGAGGGCGCAACAAAACATTGTTTGTGTTCCCCACCAAAAGCGCCATCCCATCAGTGTGCAAGGGGTCACTGCTTCATTGCTGCACATTATCAACTGCAGTAGCGCTAGGCACAATTTCTGCTAGGCTCCTCCCACTTACCCCTAGATTTTGCCTTCTTCTCTTAACCCTTCCTTATTCTGCACTCCTTCCATTGCTTCTCCTACACTGCCTCTGCCCCTAACTTTTAACTCCTTCTACACCACATCCACCTTTTACACCCCCAACCAACACACCCCTCTTCTTGGCTCATTCTCCTACACTGCCCTGGCCCTGCAACTCCACCCTACTTGCTGCCCTGCCACTCTCACTGGTGCTCTCCACTATTCCCTTGCTCCCTGGACCTGACCTCCCATTATGGCTCCACCCACATTTGCCCTCTCTACCCGACTCAGCCCCCCTTGACTTACCAAGCACCCCGCACTTACCACCATTCGTCAGCCTGTACTTCACTTACCAGATGTGTCCACAGGAACCTCTTTGGTTATCGCCATCACCTTTACTTACCAAGCACATTGCACTTACCACCGTTCGTCAGCCAAGTCCATGTCTGATTTCACTTACCAGATGTGTCCACAGGAACCTCTTTGGTTATCGCCATCACCTTGGTGCCGAGATCAGGACTCGAACCCTGGTCGCCAGGATGGAAGACAGGAACTTACCCACTAGACCACACTGGATTCCATATCAGTTGCCTGTCAAGACTTCCCTATATCATGGTCATCCTGTTTCATGGGCAATGGAAACCATGGGCCACAAGCATGAGGCTTGTATGTTCCTAGTAAGTTCTCTTGCAGAGCGTCACAACAGCCAGAAGCTGTAGCTCAGAGGCAGTGTCAAGTGTCTTTGGTGCGGCAGTCCCCTCCAGTGCAAGGGTTCGAGTCCCCCCACCAGCTCCAAACTGACAGTTTGTTGTCTTTTAGATTCAAAATCTCTGGAAATTTCTTCTTTTTTTTAAATTCAGTAGTATTTATTTGAAAACAATGAGGGGACATTTGGTTCATCCCTATTTTGAACTAGTGGCCCAAACCTACCACTGCTACCCCTCTTGAATTCCCTCTGCTTGATGGTCTGAGATGTAACCAGTGGAGCACACTGGCCTTCATGTTGGTTGCGTGTCATAGCTAGCCTATATCACTGCCATACCCATTCATGGGCAATGGAACCCATAGGCAATGCGACCGAGGTCGGAAAGTTGCTCATAATCTCTGTGGCAGCAGAAGAACTTCAGCAGGAGCTGTAGCTCAGAGGCACTGTCGTCAGCCTTTGGTGTTGCAGGTCCCTAAGAGGCAAGGGTTCAATTCCCAGCAGTGGAGGCAAGGTCATCTCTGAACGGCAAAATCTATGGCAATTATTTTTTGATTTAGTGTTATTATTTTCATTTTGAAAAACAAAATTACATCCATTTGATGTTTTCGCTAGACGCCCTAACCTCCACATGCTGCCCCGTCTTAATCACCCTCCGGTTGGAAGTCTGGCACTTAACCACTGGAGCACACTGGCTTTCGAGTCAGTAACCTGTCACAGATTACCTACATCATGTGCAAATGCTTGCACGGGTAATCGAACCAATAAGCAATGATGCTGATGCATGTATCTTGCTGATAGTATCTTCTGCAGAGGGGTAGTGCAGCCTGGAGCAATAATTTGGAGGCGAGGCATGGCGGTTTGGAGTCACAGGCCTCCCTACTGCAAGGGTTCCAGTACCATCAGTGGAGGCATGGTGTTACATGGCCGTCCTTTCGCTTCGGAATACACACCAACATATTTTTTTTTAATTGGTAACATTGATTTGACCTGAAAAAACTTGTGGGAAAATTCAGCCATTCTATTTTTGCACTTGTGCCCCAATGCTACAAATGCTGCCCCTCTTGATAGCCTCCCCTTTTCGATCATGTTGGTGAAATAGGAGCAGCAAAGCATTATCTCCATGTAATAATTTATCAATTTATTCTTTAAAGTTGATGCTTTGTCGAGTGCAATAGTGACTTTGGGGTCATAGCTGAGTACTCACAGAGACCGTAAAAAACGTTGAATAACTGCGCTTTTTTTCTTTTTGCTGCAAACTGGTCTCTCAAATTAGGTGTGGAGTGCCTGTGCACTACACTAATAATAAAGGCCGATTCTGCATTCCTCTTGATGAAATGCTGGGTAAACATAAAGGCAGTAGAAACTCCCATTATTAGGTGCAAGAAGAAGCTGGACATCTTGAATTTTCATTGCGATAGACAAGGGCAATGTCAGGCCTGTGTTTCCCAAGTCCTCAATCTTGCCTGCTGTGCCAGGTGAAGGGAGGAGGCGGATAGTCTGGTCTGGTCTGGTCTGGTCGAGGCCTGACAGGACCTTACCGGGCCTGGCCTTGGCCTGGCCCAGCTCTGGAGCTGTGGCTTAGACTGTGGCTACAAACAGCCCAACCTCTGTCAATTTCCTACGAAGCCAGGCCTGGCAGGTCAGACTGAGGTGGTAGCCTTTAAGCGAGCCCTCGAAGCCCCCAAACGCCCAGCTTCTATATAGAGGCAGGCTGCAGGCAAATAGGGACCCTGCTAAATCAGGGTGGCTTCCATATGTGTGTCTTTCGAGTGCCAAATTCCTTAGCCTAAGACAGATTGGCAACATTAAAATCATGCAGAAGACCATGCGTTGGAGACCGAGTCAGGGAGGAAGTCAGTAGACAGTCTCGGCACGTGCTAAGCATCAAGGGACATATTTGCATAGGACAGCCTTTTCTCCAATCTCATTCTATTGCTGTAGTTGCCTTGTAGCACAACAAGGGGGCAGCAGCATTACAATAATGGCAGAGAGAGGTTTTAAACCTGCTTGCTGACGGCTCTCTAGTTCATGTTAGGTTTGCTGGTCCCAGAGAGTGGTGGACTGCTACGGCTGAGGGGATGAGTAATGAGGAATGATTGTCCTGTATTTGTGGCAAAGGAGGACATTGGGAACGGAAACAGTCGCAATGTAGGGCCAAAGCATAGATGTTTGCTGAGCAATTGAGTGTGCGTGCGTGTCGCCTGATTCATAAAATGTGCATACAAAGGAGAGGAACAGCAGCTCGGCCGCACTCAGGTACAAGGTGAGGAACAGAGGGACATTTCCCCCAGAGGGATAAGGCCCGCACATCTCACAAATTTCAAGCGTGGTGTGATGCTTTTCAGGTTGATGGATTTGCCATGTACAGTGTACAAATGTGCCACGTTAGTGAGGATCAATGTCCACAATCAGTAGCACACTTTTTGGGAATACCCATAGACCAGAAATGTCAAGCACTTCCTCCGGAGGGATAAGGCCAAGAAAAGAGTTTGGAAAGCTTGCTCCAGTCCTCCGCAGGACAGAAAGACGCTAGAGAAAGAAAATACAGATTGGGCCTGACAACACAAAAGATGGTCAGTGTCCTGCAACTAACACCAGCTTTGTGTTTTGAGCTCCACACTCTGGAACCAGTTGCCCCATACCTGTGTTACTCTGACACCTTTTCTTGTCCTCCTGATATCCTATCTCTCTGCCCCTTCAGCTATGCTAGTGCTCCACCTTTGGTACTGCGCCAACCCATTTTAAACCCTCTCAGGGACCACAGGTACTCTTCTCTCTGCCTTCCATTCCCATCCTCTCAGTAACTCCGGTGCTTCTGCCTCTCTTCCGTCTCCAGTGACACGTTGGATGCCCACTGCTCAATGCTAGTCACTTACCACTCTGTAGAAGCCCTCTCAGCACACGCAGAGTACGCTTGTCCAACGGGCCCATCCATGATCTTCCTCACAGTAACTCATGGCTTTCTCTCTGTGGATGATATAGCTAATCTAGTGGAGCAGAAAGCACTTGGCCATCACCTGGAACACTCTGTAGACGCTGACAATCCATGTTGTGCTGCCTATTTGCATGGCATGATTAATGTCTAGGCCCCGACCATCATTTGACACAGGTACCCTCTTTCTGCCTCATTTGCCTACTCCCCCACCCTTCGCACTTCCACATGTTAGGGCTCTCAGGTGCTGTGGCACTCATCTCTGCATGCTTTCCACCCTCTTCATCCTCTCTCTTTGCGAGTAGCCCCTTTGTGCCCAGATACCAACTCCCCCAAGTGTCACCCTGAACAAGCCTTCCTTCTCTTTCTGTACCTCTTTTAAACCCCTTTCAGTGCCACAACTCCAATTATCCTTTTTGAGTGTCCCCTGCTTGTGGGTCAATTAAAAATGAGGGTACTGCTCAAGAAATGGCCTCCACACACCCGATTCTTCGTAACCCTCATAGTAAACCTATGAGTAGTGTCAACTGCATCGCCCTGTGACGGGGATTATCTTGGGGGAGCAATTGACAAACGACAGGGGTACACTTCTCAAAGTGGCCCCCTCCTTTAGTACCGCATACCACTGCTTTCAATTCAACCACCACATAAACCTTTTTACATGCCCCGCAGGGGTCAATAAAGTCATGGGGAAGCCCCCTAACCACCACGATTGGCACCACATGCTGATTGTTGACCTTTTAATTACCAGAACCGCAGCTGGCCCGTGTGGTGCCCCCTTGTGGTGGGCAATAAAAATAGCAGGAGCCAAGCAATTAAAATCTCTCTCATGACGCTTCCAATTATGGGGTACCCTCTTAGTGCGGTTGTGTGGTACCCCCAAAAAACAGTCCACATGTGGCACCGTTCTGTGCCTCCCCATCAACCCATTTAATGTGCACCCCTGACCAAAACCCCCCTTCTATTAGTGCTCCCCCAATCTGGAAGGTGGGGGGAAGGGGAGGGCGCAACAAAACATTGTTTGTGTTCCCCACCAAAAGCGCCATCCCATCAGTGTGCAAGGGGTCACTGCTTCATTGCTGCACATTATCAACTGCAGTAGCGCTAGGCACAATTTCTGCTAGGCTCCTCCCACTTACCCCTAGATTTTGCCTTCTTCTCTTAACCCTTCCATTGCTTCTCCTACACTGCCTCTGCCCCTAACTTTTAACTCCTTCTACACCACATCCACCTTTTACACCCCCAACCAACACACCCCTCTTCTTGGCTCATTCTCCTACACTGCCCTGGCCCTGCAACTCCACCCTACTTGCTGCCCTGCCACTCTCACTGGTGCTCTCCACTATTCCCTTGCTCCCTGGACCTGACCTCCCATTATGGCTCCACCCACATTTGCCCTCTCTACCCGACTCAGCCCCCCTTGACTTACCAAGCACCCCGCACTTACCACCATTCGTCAGCCTGTACTTCACTTACCAGATGTGTCCACAGGAACCTCTTTGGTTATCGCCATCACCTTTACTTACCAAGCACATTGCACTTACCACCGTTCGTCAGCCAAGTCCATGTCTGATTTCACTTACCAGATGTGTCCACAGGAACCTCTTTGGTTATTGCCATCACCTTGGTGCCGAGATCAGGACTCGAACCCTGGTCGCCAGGATGGAAGACAGGAACTTACCCACTAGACCACACTGGATTCCATATCAGTTGCCTGTCAAGACTTCCCTATATCATGGTCATCCTGTTTCATGGGCAATGGAAACCATGGGCCACAAGCATGAGGCTTGTATGTTCCTAGTAAGTTCTCTTGCAGAGCGTCACAACAGCCAGAAGCTGTAGCTCAGAGGCAGTGTCAAGTGTCTTTGGTGCGGCAGTCCCCTCCAGTGCAAGGGTTCGAGTCCCCCCACCAGCTCCAAACTGACAGTTTGTTGTCTTTTAGATTCAAAATCTCTGGAAATTTCTTCTTTTTTTTAAATTCAGTAGTATTTATTTGAAAACAATGAGGGGACATTTGGTTCATCCCTATTTTGAACTAGTGGCCCAAACCTACCACTGCTACCCCTCTTGAATTCCCTCTGCTTGATGGTCTGAGATGTAACCAGTGGAGCACACTGGCCTTCATGTTGGTTGCGTGTCATAGCTAGCCTATATCACTGCCATACCCATTCATGGGCAATGGAACCCATAGGCAATGCGACCGAGGTCGGAAAGTTGCTCATAATCTCTGTGGCAGCAGAAGAACTTCAGCAGGAGCTGTAGCTCAGAGGCACTGTCGTCAGCCTTTGGTGTTGCAGGTCCCTAAGAGGCAAGGGTTCAATTCCCAGCAGTGGAGGCAAGGTCATCTCTGAACGGCAAAATCTATGGCAATTATTTTTTGATTTAGTGTTATTATTTTCATTTTGAAAAACAAAATTACATCCATTTGATGTTTTCGCTAGACGCCCTAACCTCCACATGCTGCCCCGTCTTAATCACCCTCCGGTTGGAAGTCTGGCACTTAACCACTGGAGCACACTGGCTTTCGAGTCAGTAACCTGTCACAGATTACCTACATCATGTGCAAATGCTTGCACGGGTAATCGAACCAATAAGCAATGATGCTGATGCATGTATCTTGCTGATAGTATCTTCTGCAGAGGGGTAGTGCAGCCTGGAGCAATAATTTGGAGGCGAGGCATGGCGGTTTGGAGTCACAGGCCTCCCTACTGCAAGGGTTCCAGTACCATCAGTGGAGGCATGGTGTTACATGGCCGTCCTTTCGCTTCGGAATACACACCAACATATTTTTTTTTAATTGGTAACATTGATTTGACCTGAAAAAACTTGTGGGAAAATTCAGCCATTCTATTTTTGCACTTGTGCCCCAATGCTACAAATGCTGCCCCTCTTGATAGCCTCCCCTTTTCGATCATGTTGGTGAAATAGGAGCAGCAAAGCATTATCTCCATGTAATAATTTATCAATTTATTCTTTAAAGTTGATGCTTTGTCGAGTGCAATAGTGACTTTGGGGTCATAGCTGAGTACTCACAGAGACCGTAAAAAACGTTGAATAACTGCGCTTTTTTTCTTTTTGCTGCAAACTGGTCTCTCAAATTAGGTGTGGAGTGCCTGTGCACTACACTAATAATAAAGGCCGATTCTGCATTCCTCTTGATGAAATGCTGGGTAAACATAAAGGCAGTAGAAACTCCCATTATTAGGTGCAAGAAGAAGCTGGACATCTTGAATTTTCATTGCGATAGACAAGGGCAATGTCAGGCCTGTGTTTCCCAAGTCCTCAATCTTGCCTGCTGTGCCAGGTGAAGGGAGGAGGCGGATAGTCTGGTCTGGTCTGGTCTGGTCGAGGCCTGACAGGACCTTACCGGGCCTGGCCTTGGCCTGGCCCAGCTCTGGAGCTGTGGCTTAGACTGTGGCTACAAACAGCCCAACCTCTGTCAATTTCCTACGAAGCCAGGCCTGGCAGGTCAGACTGAGGTGGTAGCCTTTAAGCGAGCCCTCGAAGCCCCCAAACGCCCAGCTTCTATATAGAGGCAGGCTGCAGGCAAATAGGGACCCTGCTAAATCAGGGTGGCTTCCATATGTGTGTCTTTCGAGTGCCAAATTCCTTAGCCTAAGACAGATTGGCAACATTAAAATCATGCAGAAGACCATGCGTTGGAGACCGAGTCAGGGAGGAAGTCAGTAGACAGTCTCGGCACGTGCTAAGCATCAAGGGACATATTTGCATAGGACAGCCTTTTCTCCAATCTCATTCTATTGCTGTAGTTGCCTTGTAGCACAACAAGGGGGCAGCAGCATTACAATAATGGCAGAGAGAGGTTTTAAACCTGCTTGCTGACGGCTCTCTAGTTCATGTTAGGTTTGCTGGTCCCAGAGAGTGGTGGACTGCTACGGCTGAGGGGATGAGTAATGAGGAATGATTGTCCTGTATTTGTGGCAAAGGAGGACATTGGGAACGGAAACAGTCGCAATGTAGGGCCAAAGCATAGATGTTTGCTGAGCAATTGAGTGTGCGTGCGTGTCGCCTGATTCATAAAATGTGCATACAAAGGAGAGGAACAGCAGCTCGGCCGCACTCAGGTACAAGGTGAGGAACAGAGGGACATTTCCCCCAGAGGGATAAGGCCCGCACATCTCACAAATTTCAAGCGTGGTGTGATGCTTTTCAGGTTGATGGATTTGCCATGTACAGTGTACAAATGTGCCACGTTAGTGAGGATCAATGTCCACAATCAGTAGCACACTTTTTGGGAATACCCATAGACCAGAAATGTCAAGCACTTCCTCCGGAGGGATAAGGCCAAGAAAAGAGTTTGGAAAGCTTGCTCCAGTCCTCCGCAGGACAGAAAGACGCTAGAGAAAGAAAATACAGATTGGGCCTGACAACACAAAAGATGGTCAGTGTCCTGCAACTAACACCAGCTTTGTGTTTTGAGCTCCACACTCTGGAACCAGTTGCCCCATACCTGTGTTACTCTGACACCTTTTCTTGTCCTCCTGATATCCTATCTCTCTGCCCCTTCAGCTATGCTAGTGCTCCACCTTTGGTACTGCGCCAACCCATTTTAAACCCTCTCAGGGACCACAGGTACTCTTCTCTCTGCCTTCCATTCCCATCCTCTCAGTAACTCCGGTGCTTCTGCCTCTCTTCCGTCTCCAGTGACACGTTGGATGCCCACTGCTCAATGCTAGTCACTTACCACTCTGTAGAAGCCCTCTCAGCACACGCAGAGTACGCTTGTCCAACGGGCCCATCCATGATCTTCCTCACAGTAACTCATGGCTTTCTCTCTGTGGATGATATAGCTAATCTAGTGGAGCAGAAAGCACTTGGCCATCACCTGGAACACTCTGTAGACGCTGACAATCCATGTTGTGCTGCCTATTTGCATGGCATGATTAATGTCTAGGCCCCGACCATCATTTGACACAGGTACCCTCTTTCTGCCTCATTTGCCTACTCCCCCACCCTTCGCACTTCCACATGTTAGGGCTCTCAGGTGCTGTGGCACTCATCTCTGCATGCTTTCCACCCTCTTCATCCTCTCTCTTTGCGAGTAGCCCCTTTGTGCCCAGATACCAACTCCCCCAAGTGTCACCCTGAACAAGCCTTCCTTCTCTTTCTGTACCTCTTTTAAACCCCTTTCAGTGCCACAACTCCAATTATCCTTTTTGAGTGTCCCCTGCTTGTGGGTCAATTAAAAATGAGGGTACTGCTCAAGAAATGGCCTCCACACACCCGATTCTTCGTAACCCTCATAGTAAACCTATGAGTAGTGTCAACTGCATCGCCCTGTGACGGGGATTATCTTGGGGGAGCAATTGACAAACGACAGGGGTACACTTCTCAAAGTGGCCCCCTCCTTTAGTACCGCATACCACTGCTTTCAATTCAACCACCACATAAACCTTTTTACATGCCCCGCAGGGGTCAATAAAGTCATGGGGAAGCCCCCTAACCACCACGATTGGCACCACATGCTGATTGTTGACCTTTTAATTACCAGAACCGCAGCTGGCCCGTGTGGTGCCCCCTTGTGGTGGGCAATAAAAATAGCAGGAGCCAAGCAATTAAAATCTCTCTCATGACGCTTCCAATTATGGGGTACCCTCTTAGTGCGGTTGTGTGGTACCCCCAAAAAACAGTCCACATGTGGCACCGTTCTGTGCCTCCCCATCAACCCATTTAATGTGCACCCCTCACCAAAACCCCCCTTCTATTAGTGCTCCCCCAATCTGGAAGGTGGGGGGAAGGGGAGGGCGCAACAAAACATTGTTTGTGTTCCCCACCAAAAGCGCCATCCCATCAGTGTGCAAGGGGTCACTGCTTCATTGCTGCACATTATCAACTGCAGTAGCAGTAGCGTTAGGCACAATTTCTGCTAGGCTCCTCCCACTTACCCCTAGATTTTGCCTTCTTCTCTTAACCCTTCCTTATTCTGCACTCCTTCCATTGCTTCTCCTACACTGCCTCTGCCCCTAACTTTTAACTGCTTCTACACCACATCCACCTTTTACACCCCCAACCAACACACCCCTCTTCTTGGCTCATTCTCCTACACTGCCCTGGCCCTGCAACTCCACCCTACTTGCTGCCCTGCCACTCTCACTGGTGCTCTCCACTATTCCCTTGCTCCCTGGACCTGACCTCCCATTATGGCTCCACCCACATTTGCCCTCTCTACCCGACTCAGCCCCCCTTGACTTACCAAGCACCCCGCACTTACCACCATTCGTCAGCCTGTACTTCACTTACCAGATGTGTCCACAGGAACCTCTTTGGTTATCGCCATCACCTTTACTTACCAAGCACATTGCACTTACCACCGTTCGTCAGCCAAGTCCATGTCTGATTTCACTTACCAGATGTGTCCACAGGAACCTCTTTGGTTATCGCCATCACCTTGGTGCCGAGATCAGGACTCGAACCCTGGTCGCCAGGATGGAAGACAGGAACTTACCCACTAGACCACACTGGATTCCATATCAGTTGCCTGTCAAGACTTCCCTATATCATGGTCATCCTGTTTCATGGGCAATGGAAACCATGGGCCACAAGCATGAGGCTTGTATGTTCCTAGTAAGTTCTCTTGCAGAGCGTCACAACAGCCAGAAGCTGTAGCTCAGAGGCAGTGTCAAGTGTCTTTGGTGCGGCAGTCCCCTCCAGTGCAAGGGTTCGAGTCCCCCCACCAGCTCCAAACTGACAGTTTGTTGTCTTTTAGATTCAAAATCTCTGGAAATTTCTTCTTTTTTTTAAATTCAGTAGTATTTATTTGAAAACAATGAGGGGACATTTGGTTCATCCCTATTTTGAACTAGTGGCCCAAACCTACCACTGCTACCCCTCTTGAATTCCCTCTGCTTGATGGTCTGAGATGTAACCAGTGGAGCACACTGGCCTTCATGTTGGTTGCGTGTCATAGCTAGCCTATATCACTGCCATACCCATTCATGGGCAATGGAACCCATAGGCAATGCGACCGAGGTCGGAAAGTTGCTCATAATCTCTGTGGCAGCAGAAGAACTTCAGCAGGAGCTGTAGCTCAGAGGCACTGTCGTCAGCCTTTGGTGTTGCAGGTCCCTAAGAGGCAAGGGTTCAATTCCCAGCAGTGGAGGCAAGGTCATCTCTGAACGGCAAAATCTATGGCAATTATTTTTTGATTTAGTGTTATTATTTTCATTTTGAAAAACAAAATTACATCCATTTGATGTTTTCGCTAGACGCCCTAACCTCCACATGCTGCCCCGTCTTAATCACCCTCCGGTTGGAAGTCTGGCACTTAACCACTGGAGCACACTGGCTTTCGAGTCAGTAACCTGTCACAGATTACCTACATCATGTGCAAATGCTTGCACGGGTAATCGAACCAATAAGCAATGATGCTGATGCATGTATCTTGCTGATAGTATCTTCTGCAGAGGGGTAGTGCAGCCTGGAGCAATAATTTGGAGGCGAGGCATGGCGGTTTGGAGTCACAGGCCTCCCTACTGCAAGGGTTCCAGTACCATCAGTGGAGGCATGGTGTTACATGGCCGTCCTTTCGCTTCGGAATACACACCAACATATTTTTTTTTAATTGGTAACATTGATTTGACCTGAAAAAACTTGTGGGAAAATTCAGCCATTCTATTTTTGCACTTGTGCCCCAATGCTACAAATGCTGCCCCTCTTGATAGCCTCCCCTTTTCGATCATGTTGGTGAAATAGGAGCAGCAAAGCATTATCTCCATGTAATAATTTATCAATTTATTCTTTAAAGTTGATGCTTTGTCGAGTGCAATAGTGACTTTGGGGTCATAGCTGAGTACTCACAGAGACCGTAAAAAACGTTGAATAACTGCGCTTTTTTTCTTTTTGCTGCAAACTGGTCTCTCAAATTAGGTGTGGAGTGCCTGTGCACTACACTAATAATAAAGGCCGATTCTGCATTCCTCTTGATGAAATGCTGGGTAAACATAAAGGCAGTAGAAACTCCCATTATTAGGTGCAAGAAGAAGCTGGACATCTTGAATTTTCATTGCGATAGACAAGGGCAATGTCAGGCCTGTGTTTCCCAAGTCCTCAATCTTGCCTGCTGTGCCAGGTGAAGGGAGGAGGCGGATAGTCTGGTCTGGTCTGGTCTGGTCGAGGCCTGACAGGACCTTACCGGGCCTGGCCTTGGCCTGGCCCAGCTCTGGAGCTGTGGCTTAGACTGTGGCTACAAACAGCCCAACCTCTGTCAATTTCCTACGAAGCCAGGCCTGGCAGGTCAGACTGAGGTGGTAGCCTTTAAGCGAGCCCTCGAAGCCCCCAAACGCCCAGCTTCTATATAGAGGCAGGCTGCAGGCAAATAGGGACCCTGCTAAATCAGGGTGGCTTCCATATGTGTGTCTTTCGAGTGCCAAATTCCTTAGCCTAAGACAGATTGGCAACATTAAAATCATGCAGAAGACCATGCGTTGGAGACCGAGTCAGGGAGGAAGTCAGTAGACAGTCTCGGCACGTGCTAAGCATCAAGGGACATATTTGCATAGGACAGCCTTTTCTCCAATCTCATTCTATTGCTGTAGTTGCCTTGTAGCACAACAAGGGGGCAGCAGCATTACAATAATGGCAGAGAGAGGTTTTAAACCTGCTTGCTGACGGCTCTCTAGTTCATGTTAGGTTTGCTGGTCCCAGAGAGTGGTGGACTGCTACGGCTGAGGGGATGAGTAATGAGGAATGATTGTCCTGTATTTGTGGCAAAGGAGGACATTGGGAACGGAAACAGTCGCAATGTAGGGCCAAAGCATAGATGTTTGCTGAGCAATTGAGTGTGCGTGCGTGTCACCTGATTCATAAAATGTGCATACAAAGGAGAGGAACAGCAGCTCGGCCGCACTCAGGTACAAGGTGAGGAACAGAGGGACATTTCCCCCAGAGGGATAAGGCCCGCACATCTCACAAATTTCAAGCGTGGTGTGATGCTTTTCAGGTTGATGGATTTGCCATGTACAGTGTACAAATGTGCCACGTTAGTGAGGATCAATGTCCACAATCAGTAGCACACTTTTTGGGAATACCCATAGACCAGAAATGTCAAGCACTTCCTCCGGAGGGATAAGGCCAAGAAAAGAGTTTGGAAAGCTTGCTCCAGTCCTCTGCAGGACAGAAAGACGCTAGAGAAAGAAAATACAGATTGGGCCTGACAACACAAAAGATGGTCAGTGTCCTGCAACTAACACCAGCTTTGTGTTTTGAGCTCCACACTCTGGAACCAGTTGCCCCATACCTGTGTTACTCTGACACCTTTTCTTGTCCTCCTGATATCCTATCTCTCTGCCCCTTCAGCTATGCTAGTGCTCCACCTTTGGTACTGCGCCAACCCATTTTAAACCCTCTCAGGGACCACAGGTACTCTTCTCTCTGCCTTCCATTCCCATCCTCTCAGTAACTCCGGTGCTTCTGCCTCTCTTCCGTCTCCAGTGACACGTTGGATGCCCACTGCTCAATGCTAGTCACTTACCACTCTGTAGAAGCCCTCTCAGCACACGCAGAGTACGCTTGTCCAACGGGCCCATCCATGATCTTCCTCACAGTAACTCATGGCTTTCTCTCTGTGGATGATATAGCTAATCTAGTGGAGCAGAAAGCACTTGGCCATCACCTGGAACACTCTGTAGACGCTGACAATCCATGTTGTGCTGCCTATTTGCATGGCATGATTAATGTCTAGGCCCCGACCATCATTTGACACAGGTACCCTCTTTCTGCCTCATTTGCCTACTCCCCCACCCTTCGCACTTCCACATGTTAGGGCTCTCAGGTGCTGTGGCACTCATCTCTGCATGCTTTCCACCCTCTTCATCCTCTCTCTTTGCGAGTAGCCCCTTTGTGCCCAGATACCAACTCCCCCAAGTGTCACCCTGAACAAGCCTTCCTTCTCTTTCTGTACCTCTTTTAAACCCCTTTCAGTGCCACAACTCCAATTATCCTTTTTGAGTGTCCCCTGCTTGTGGGTCAATTAAAAATGAGGGTACTGCTCAAGAAATGGCCTCCACACACCCGATTCTTCGTAACCCTCATAGTAAACCTATGAGTAGTGTCAACTGCATCGCCCTGTGACGGGGATTATCTTGGGGGAGCAATTGACAAACGACAGGGGTACACTTCTCAAAGTGGCCCCCTCCTTTAGTACCGCATACCACTGCTTTCAATTCAACCACCACATAAACCTTTTTACATGCCCCGCAGGGGTCAATAAAGTCATGGGGAAGCCCCCTAACCACCACGATTGGCACCACATGCTGATTGTTGACCTTTTAATTACCAGAACCGCAGCTGGCCCGTGTGGTGCCCCCTTGTGGTGGGCAATAAAAATAGCAGGAGCCAAGCAATTAAAATCTCTCTCATGACGCTTCCAATTATGGGGTACCCTCTTAGTGCGGTTGTGTGGTACCCCCAAAAAACAGTCCACATGTGGCACCGTTCTGTGCCTCCCCATCAACCCATTTAATGTGCACCCCTGACCAAAACCCCCCTTCTATTAGTGCTCCCCCAATCTGGAAGGTGGGGGGAAGGGGAGGGCGCAACAAAACATTGTTTGTGTTCCCCACCAAAAGCGCCATCCCATCAGTGTGCAAGGGGTCACTGCTTCATTGCTGCACATTATCAACTGCAGTAGCGCTAGGCACAATTTCTGCTAGGCTCCTCCCACTTACCCCTAGATTTTGCCTTCTTCTCTTAACCCTTCCATTGCTTCTCCTACACTGCCTCTGCCCCTAACTTTTAACTCCTTCTACACCACATCCACCTTTTACACCCCCAACCAACACACCCCTCTTCTTGGCTCATTCTCCTACACTGCCCTGGCCCTGCAACTCCACCCTACTTGCTGCCCTGCCACTCTCACTGGTGCTCTCCACTATTCCCTTGCTCCCTGGACCTGACCTCCCATTATGGCTCCACCCACATTTGCCCTCTCTACCCGACTCAGCCCCCCTTGACTTACCAAGCACCCCGCACTTACCACCATTCGTCAGCCTGTACTTCACTTACCAGATGTGTCCACAGGAACCTCTTTGGTTATCGCCATCACCTTTACTTACCAAGCACATTGCACTTACCACCGTTCGTCAGCCAAGTCCATGTCTGATTTCACTTACCAGATGTGTCCACAGGAACCTCTTTGGTTATCGCCATCACCTTGGTGCCGAGATCAGGACTCGAACCCTGGTCGCCAGGATGGAAGACAGGAACTTACCCACTAGACCACACTGGATTCCATATCAGTTGCCTGTCAAGACTTCCCTATATCATGGTCATCCTGTTTCATGGGCAATGGAAACCATGGGCCACAAGCATGAGGCTTGTATGTTCCTAGTAAGTTCTCTTGCAGAGCGTCACAACAGCCAGAAGCTGTAGCTCAGAGGCAGTGTCAAGTGTCTTTGGTGCGGCAGTCCCCTCCAGTGCAAGGGTTCGAGTCCCCCCACCAGCTCCAAACTGACAGTTTGTTGTCTTTTAGATTCAAAATCTCTGGAAATTTCTTCTTTTTTTTAAATTCAGTAGTATTTATTTGAAAACAATGAGGGGACATTTGGTTCATCCCTATTTTGAACTAGTGGCCCAAACCTACCACTGCTACCCCTCTTGAATTCCCTCTGCTTGATGGTCTGAGATGTAACCAGTGGAGCACACTGGCCTTCATGTTGGTTGCGTGTCATAGCTAGCCTATATCACTGCCATACCCATTCATGGGCAATGGAACCCATAGGCAATGCGACCGAGGTCGGAAAGTTGCTCATAATCTCTGTGGCAGCAGAAGAACGTCAGCAGGAGCTGTAGCTCAGAGGCACTGTCGTCAGCCTTTGGTGTTGCAGGTCCCTAAGAGGCAAGGGTTCAATTCCCAGCAGTGGAGGCAAGGTCATCTCTGAACGGCAAAATCTATGGCAATTATTTTTTGATTTAGTGTTATTATTTTCATTTTGAAAAACAAAATTACATCCATTTGATGTTTTCGCTAGACGCCCTAACCTCCACATGCTGCCCCGTCTTAATCACCCTCCGGTTGGAAGTCTGGCACTTAACCACTGGAGCACACTGGCTTTCGAGTCAGTAACCTGTCACAGATTACCTACATCATGTGCAAATGCTTGCACGGGTAATCGAACCAATAAGCAATGATGCTGATGCATGTATCTTGCTGATAGTATCTTCTGCAGAGGGGTAGTGCAGCCTGGAGCAATAATTTGGAGGCGAGGCATGGCGGTTTGGAGTCACAGGCCTCCCTACTGCAAGGGTTCCAGTACCATCAGTGGAGGCATGGTGTTACATGGCCGTCCTTTCGCTTCGGAATACACACCAACATATTTTTTTTAAATTGGTAACATTGATTTGACCTGAAAAAACTTGTGGGAAAATTCAGCCATTCTATTTTTGCACTTGTGCCCCAATGCTACAAATGCTGCCCCTCTTGATAGCCTCCCCTTTTCGATCATGTTGGTGAAATAGGAGCAGCAAAGCATTATCTCCATGTAATAATTTATCAATTTATTCTTTAAAGTTGATGCTTTGTCGAGTGCAAAAGTGACTTTGGGGTCATAGCTGAGTACTCACAGAGACCGTAAAAAACGTTGAATAACTGCGCTTTTTTTCTTTTTGCTGCAAACTGGTCTCTCAAATTAGGTGTGGAGTGCCTGTGCACTACACTAATAATAAAGGCCGATTCTGCATTCCTCTTGATGAAATGCTGGGTAAACATAAAGGCAGTAGAAACTCCCATTATTAGGTGCAAGAAGAAGCTGGACATCTTGAATTTTCATTGCGATAAACAAGGGCAATGTCAGGCCTGTGTTTCCCAAGTCCTCAATCTTGCCTGCTGTGCCAGGTGAAGGGAGGAGGCGGATAGTCTGGTCTGGTCTGGTCTGGTCGAGGCCTGACAGGACCTTACCGGGCCTGGCCTTGGCCTGGCCCAGCTCTGGAGCTGTGGCTTAGACTGTGGCTACAAACAGCCCAACCTCTGTCAATTTCCTACGAAGCCAGGCCTGGCAGGTCAGACTGAGGTGGTAGCCTTTAAGCGAGCCCTCGAAGCCCCCAAACGCCCAGCTTCTATATAGAGGCAGGCTGCAGGCAAATAGGGACCCTGCTAAATCAGGGTGGCTTCCATATGTGTGTCTTTCGAGTGCCAAATTCCTTAGCCTAAGACAGATTGGCAACATTAAAATCATGCAGAAGACCATGCGTTGGAGACCGAGTCAGGGAGGAAGTCAGTAGACAGTCTCGGCACGTGCTAAGCATCAAGGGACATATTTGCATAGGACAGCCTTTTCTCCAATCTCATTCTATTGCTGTAGTTGCCTTGTAGCACAACAAGGGGGCAGCAGCATTACAATAATGGCAGAGAGAGGTTTTAAACCTGCTTGCTGACGGCTCTCTAGTTCATGTTAGGTTTGCTGGTCCCAGAGAGTGGTGGACTGCTACGGCTGAGGGGATGAGTAATGAGGAATGATTGTCCTGTATTTGTGGCAAAGGAGGACATTGGGAACGGAAACAGTCGCAATGTAGGGCCAAAGCATAGATGTTTGCTGAGCAATTGAGTGTGCGTGCGTGTCGCCTGATTCATAAAATGTGCATACAAAGGAGAGGAACAGCAGCT
The DNA here is from genome assembly GCF_964204655.1 of Triturus cristatus. NCBI lineage: Eukaryota > Metazoa > Chordata > Amphibia > Caudata > Salamandridae > Triturus > Triturus cristatus. The sequence continues at coordinate 773,507,591 of NC_140583.1, read as the reverse complement.
CGGCCGCACTCAGGTACAAGGTGAGGAACAGAGGGACATTTCCCCCAGAGGGATAAGGCCCGCACATCTTACAAATTTCAAGCGTGGTGTGATGCTTTTCAGGTTGATGGATTTGCCATGTACAGTGTACAAATGTGCCACGTTAGTGAGGATCAATGTCCACAATCAGTAGCACACTTTTTGGGAATACCCATAGACCAGAAATGTCAAGCACTTCCTCCGGAGGGATAAGGCCAAGAAAAGAGTTTGGAAAGCTTGCTCCAGTCCTCCGCAGGACAGAAAGACGCTAGAGAAAGAAAATACAGATTGGGCCTGACAACACAAAAGATGGTCAGTGTCCTGCAACTAACACCAGCTTTGTGTTTTGAGCTCCACACTCTGGAACCAGTTGCCCCATACCTGTGTTACTCTGACACCTTTTCTTGTCCTCCTGATATCCTATCTCTCTGCCCCTTCAGCTATGCTAGTGCTCCACCTTTGGTACTGCGCCAACCCATTTTAAACCCTCTCAGGGACCACAGGTACTCTTCTCTCTGCCTTCCATTCCCATCCTCTCAGTAACTCCGGTGCTTCTGCCTCTCTTCCGTCTCCAGTGACACGTTGGATGCCCACTGCTCAATGCTAGTCACTTACCACTCTGTAGAAGCCCTCTCAGCACACGCAGAGTACGCTTGTCCAACGGGCCCATCCATGATCTTCCTCACAGTAACTCATGGCTTTCTCTCTGTGGATGATATAGCTAATCTAGTGGAGCAGAAAGCACTTGGCCATCACCTGGAACACTCTGTAGACGCTGACAATCCATGTTGTGCTGCCTATTTGCATGGCATGATTAATGTCTAGGCCCCGACCATCATTTGACACAGGTACCCTCTTTCTGCCTCATTTGCCTACTCCCCCACCCTTCGCACTTCCACATGTTAGGGCTCTCAGGTGCTGTGGCACTCATCTCTGCATGCTTTCCACCCTCTTCATCCTCTCTCTTTGCGAGTAGCCCCTTTGTGCCCAGATACCAACTCCCCCAAGTGTCACCCTGAACAAGCCTTCCTTCTCTTTCTGTACCTCTTTTAAACCCCTTTCAGTGCCACAACTCCAATTATCCTTTTTGAGTGTCCCCTGCTTGTGGGTCAATTAAAAATGAGGGTACTGCTCAAGAAATGGCCTCCACACACCCGATTCTTCGTAACCCTCATAGTAAACCTATGAGTAGTGTCAACTGCATCGCCCTGTGACGGGGATTATCTTGGGGGAGCAATTGACAAACGACAGGGGTACACTTCTCAAAGTGGCCCCCTCCTTTAGTACCGCATACCACTGCTTTCAATTCAACCACCACATAAACCTTTTTACATGCCCCGCAGGGGTCAATAAAGTCATGGGGAAGCCCCCTAACCACCACGATTGGCACCACATGCTGATTGTTGACCTTTTAATTACCAGAACCGCAGCTGGCCCGTGTGGTGCCCCCTTGTGGTGGGCAATAAAAATAGCAGGAGCCAAGCAATTAAAATCTCTCTCATGACGCTTCCAACTATGGGGTACCCTCTTAGTGCGGTTGTGTGGTACCCCCAAAAAACAGTCCACATGTGGCACCGTTCTGTGCCTCCCCATCAACCCATTTAATGTGCACCCCTCACCAAAACCCCCCTTCTATTAGTGCTCCCCCAATCTGGAAGGTGGGGGGAAGGGGAGGGCGCAACAAAACATTGTTTGTGTTCCCCACCAAAAGCGCCATCCCATCAGTGTGCAAGGGGTCACTGCTTCATTGCTGCACATTATCAACTGCAGTAGCAGTAGCGTTAGGCACAATTTCTGCTAGGCTCCTCCCACTTACCCCTAGATTTTGCCTTCTTCTCTTAACCCTTCCTTATTCTGCACTCCTTCCATTGCTTCTCCTACACTGCCTCTGCCCCTAACTTTTAACTGCTTCTACACCACATCCACCTTTTACACCCCCAACCAACACACCCCTCTTCTTGGCTCATTCTCCTACACTGCCCTGGCCCTGCAACTCCACCCTACTTGCTGCCCTGCCACTCTCACTGGTGCTCTCCACTATTCCCTTGCTCCCTGGACCTGACCTCCCATTATGGCTCCACCCACATTTGCCCTCTCTACCCGACTCAGCCCCCCTTGACTTACCAAGCACCCCGCACTTACCACCATTCGTCAGCCTGTACTTCACTTACCAGATGTGTCCACAGGAACCTCTTTGGTTATCGCCATCACCTTTACTTACCAAGCACATTGCACTTACCACCGTTCGTCAGCCAAGTCCATGTCTGATTTCACTTACCAGATGTGTCCACAGGAACCTCTTTGGTTATCGCCATCACCTTGGTGCCGAGATCAGGACTCGAACCCTGGTCGCCAGGATGGAAGACAGGAACTTACCCACTAGACCACACTGGATTCCATATCAGTTGCCTGTCAAGACTTCCCTATATCATGGTCATCCTGTTTCATGGGCAATGGAAACCATGGGCCACAAGCATGAGGCTTGTATGTTCCTAGTAAGTTCTCTTGCAGAGCGTCACAACAGCCAGAAGCTGTAGCTCAGAGGCAGTGTCAAGTGTCTTTGGTGCGGCAGTCCCCTCCAGTGCAAGGGTTCGAGTCCCCCCACCAGCTCCAAACTGACAGTTTGTTGTCTTTTAGATTCAAAATCTCTGGAAATTTCTTCTTTTTTTTAAATTCAGTAGTATTTATTTGAAAACAATGAGGGGACATTTGGTTCATCCCTATTTTGAACTAGTGGCCCAAACCTACCACTGCTACCCCTCTTGAATTCCCTCTGCTTGATGGTCTGAGATGTAACCAGTGGAGCACACTGGCCTTCATGTTGGTTGCGTGTCATAGCTAGCCTATATCACTGCCATACCCATTCATGGGCAATGGAACCCATAGGCAATGCGACCGAGGTCGGAAAGTTGCTCATAATCTCTGTGGCAGCAGAAGAACTTCAGCAGGAGCTGTAGCTCAGAGGCACTGTCGTCAGCCTTTGGTGTTGCAGGTCCCTAAGAGGCAAGGGTTCAATTCCCAGCAGTGGAGGCAAGGTCATCTCTGAACGGCAAAATCTATGGCAATTATTTTTTGATTTAGTGTTATTATTTTCATTTTGAAAAACAAAATTACATCCATTTGATGTTTTCGCTAGACGCCCTAACCTCCACATGCTGCCCCGTCTTAATCACCCTCCGGTTGGAAGTCTGGCACTTAACCACTGGAGCACACTGGCTTTCGAGTCAGTAACCTGTCACAGATTACCTACATCATGTGCAAATGCTTGCACGGGTAATCGAACCAATAAGCAATGATGCTGATGCATGTATCTTGCTGATAGTATCTTCTGCAGAGGGGTAGTGCAGCCTGGAGCAATAATTTGGAGGCGAGGCATGGCGGTTTGGAGTCACAGGCCTCCCTACTGCAAGGGTTCCAGTACCATCAGTGGAGGCATGGTGTTACATGGCCGTCCTTTCGCTTCGGAATACACACCAACATATTTTTTTTTAATTGGTAACATTGATTTGACCTGAAAAAACTTGTGGGAAAATTCAGCCATTCTATTTTTGCACTTGTGCCCCAATGCTACAAATGCTGCCCCTCTTGATAGCCTCCCCTTTTCGATCATGTTGGTGAAATAGGAGCAGCAAAGCATTATCTCCATGTAATAATTTATCAATTTATTCTTTAAAGTTGATGCTTTGTCGAGTGCAATAGTGACTTTGGGGTCATAGCTGAGTACTCACAGAGACCGTAAAAAACGTTGAATAACTGCGCTTTTTTTCTTTTTGCTGCAAACTGGTCTCTCAAATTAGGTGTGGAGTGCCTGTGCACTACACTAATAATAAAGGCCGATTCTGCATTCCTCTTGATGAAATGCTGGGTAAACATAAAGGCAGTAGAAACTCCCATTATTAGGTGCAAGAAGAAGCTGGACATCTTGAATTTTCATTGCGATAGACAAGGGCAATGTCAGGCCTGTGTTTCCCAAGTCCTCAATCTTGCCTGCTGTGCCAGGTGAAGGGAGGAGGCGGATAGTCTGGTCTGGTCTGGTCTGGTCGAGGCCTGACAGGACCTTACCGGGCCTGGCCTTGGCCTGGCCCAGCTCTGGAGCTGTGGCTTAGACTGTGGCTACAAACAGCCCAACCTCTGTCAATTTCCTACGAAGCCAGGCCTGGCAGGTCAGACTGAGGTGGTAGCCTTTAAGCGAGCCCTCGAAGCCCCCAAACGCCCAGCTTCTATATAGAGGCAGGCTGCAGGCAAATAGGGACCCTGCTAAATCAGGGTGGCTTCCATATGTGTGTCTTTCGAGTGCCAAATTCCTTAGCCTAAGACAGATTGGCAACATTAAAATCATGCAGAAGACCATGCGTTGGAGACCGAGTCAGGGAGGAAGTCAGTAGACAGTCTCGGCACGTGCTAAGCATCAAGGGACATATTTGCATAGGACAGCCTTTTCTCCAATCTCATTCTATTGCTGTAGTTGCCTTGTAGCACAACAAGGGGGCAGCAGCATTACAATAATGGCAGAGAGAGGTTTTAAACCTGCTTGCTGACGGCTCTCTAGTTCATGTTAGGTTTGCTGGTCCCAGAGAGTGGTGGACTGCTACGGCTGAGGGGATGAGTAATGAGGAATGATTGTCCTGTATTTGTGGCAAAGGAGGACATTGGGAACGGAAACAGTCGCAATGTAGGGCCAAAGCATAGATGTTTGCTGAGCAATTGAGTGTGCGTGCGTGTCACCTGATTCATAAAATGTGCATACAAAGGAGAGGAACAGCAGCTCGGCCGCACTCAGGTACAAGGTGAGGAACAGAGGGACATTTCCCCCAGAGGGATAAGGCCCGCACATCTCACAAATTTCAAGCGTGGTGTGATGCTTTTCAGGTTGATGGATTTGCCATGTACAGTGTACAAATGTGCCACGTTAGTGAGGATCAATGTCCACAATCAGTAGCACACTTTTTGGGAATACCCATAGACCAGAAATGTCAAGCACTTCCTCCGGAGGGATAAGGCCAAGAAAAGAGTTTGGAAAGCTTGCTCCAGTCCTCCGCAGGACAGAAAGACGCTAGAGAAAGAAAATACAGATTGGGCCTGACAACACAAAAGATGGTCAGTGTCCTGCAACTAACACCAGCTTTGTGTTTTGAGCTCCACACTCTGGAACCAGTTGCCCCATACCTGTGTTACTCTGACACCTTTTCTTGTCCTCCTGATATCCTATCTCTCTGCCCCTTCAGCTATGCTAGTGCTCCACCTTTGGTACTGCGCCAACCCATTTTAAACCCTCTCAGGGACCACAGGTACTCTTCTCTCTGCCTTCCATTCCCATCCTCTCAGTAACTCCGGTGCTTCTGCCTCTCTTCCGTCTCCAGTGACACGTTGGATGCCCACTGCTCAATGCTAGTCACTTACCACTCTGTAGAAGCCCTCTCAGCACACGCAGAGTACGCTTGTCCAACGGGCCCATCCATGATCTTCCTCACAGTAACTCATGGCTTTCTCTCTGTGGATGATATAGCTAATCTAGTGGAGCAGAAAGCACTTGGCCATCACCTGGAACACTCTGTAGACGCTGACAATCCATGTTGTGCTGCCTATTTGCATGGCATGATTAATGTCTAGGCCCCGACCATCATTTGACACAGGTACCCTCTTTCTGCCTCATTTGCCTACTCCCCCACCCTTCGCACTTCCACATGTTAGGGCTCTCAGGTGCTGTGGCACTCATCTCTGCATGCTTTCCACCCTCTTCATCCTCTCTCTTTGCGAGTAGCCCCTTTGTGCCCAGATACCAACTCCCCCAAGTGTCACCCTGAACAAGCCTTCCTTCTCTTTCTGTACCTCTTTTAAACCCCTTTCAGTGCCACAACTCCAATTATCCTTTTTGAGTGTCCCCTGCTTGTGGGTCAATTAAAAATGAGGGTACTGCTCAAGAAATGGCCTCCACACACCCGATTCTTCGTAACCCTCATAGTAAACCTATGAGTAGTGTCAACTGCATCGCCCTGTGACGGGGATTATCTTGGGGGAGCAATTGACAAACGACAGGGGTACACTTCTCAAAGTGGCCCCCTCCTTTAGTACCGCATACCACTGCTTTCAATTCAACCACCACATAAACCTTTTTACATGCCCCGCAGGGGTCAATAAAGTCATGGGGAAGCCCCCTAACCACCACGATTGGCACCACATGCTGATTGTTGACCTTTTAATTACCAGAACCGCAGCTGGCCCGTGTGGTGCCCCCTTGTGGTGGGCAATAAAAATAGCAGGAGCCAAGCAATTAAAATCTCTCTCATGACGCTTCCAATTATGGGGTACCCTCTTAGTGCGGTTGTGTGGTACCCCCAAAAAACAGTCCACATGTGGCACCGTTCTGTGCCTCCCCATCAACCCATTTAATGTGCACCCCTCACCAAAACCCCCCTTCTATTAGTGCTCCCCCAATCTGGAAGGTGGGGGGAAGGGGAGGGCGCAACAAAACATTGTTTGTGTTCCCCACCAAAAGCGCCATCCCATCAGTGTGCAAGGGGTCACTGCTTCATTGCTGCACATTATCAACTGCAGTAGCAGTAGCGTTAGGCACAATTTCTGCTAGGCTCCTCCCACTTACCCCTAGATTTTGCCTTCTTCTCTTAACCCTTCCTTATTCTGCACTCCTTCCATTGCTTCTCCTACACTGCCTCTGCCCCTAACTTTTAACTGCTTCTACACCACATCCACCTTTTACACCCCCAACCAACACACCCCTCTTCTTGGCTCATTCTCCTACACTGCCCTGGCCCTGCAACTCCACCCTACTTGCTGCCCTGCCACTCTCACTGGTGCTCTCCACTATTCCCTTGCTCCCTGGACCTGACCTCCCATTATGGCTCCACTCACATTTGCCCTCTCTACCCGACTCAGCCCCCCTTGACTTACCAAGCACCCCGCACTTACCACCATTCGTCAGCCTGTACTTCACTTACCAGATGTGTCCACAGGAACCTCTTTGGTTATCGCCATCACCTTTACTTACCAAGCACATTGCACTTACCACCGTTCGTCAGCCAAGTCCATGTCTGATTTCACTTACCAGATGTGTCCACAGGAACCTCTTTGGTTATCGCCATCACCTTGGTGCCGAGATCAGGACTCGAACCCTGGTCGCCAGGATGGAAGACAGGAACTTACCCACTAGACCACACTGGATTCCATATCAGTTGCCTGTCAAGACTTCCCTATATCATGGTCATCCTGTTTCATGGGCAATGGAAACCATGGGCCACAAGCATGAGGCTTGTATGTTCCTAGTAAGTTCTCTTGCAGAGCGTCACAACAGCCAGAAGCTGTAGCTCAGAGGCAGTGTCAAGTGTCTTTGGTGCGGCAGTCCCCTCCAGTGCAAGGGTTCGAGTCCCCCCACCAGCTCCAAACTGACAGTTTGTTGTCTTTTAGATTCAAAATCTCTGGAAATTTCTTCTTTTTTTTAAATTCAGTAGTATTTATTTGAAAACAATGAGGGGACATTTGGTTCATCCCTATTTTGAACTAGTGGCCCAAACCTACCACTGCTACCCCTCTTGAATTCCCTCTGCTTGATGGTCTGAGATGTAACCAGTGGAGCACACTGGCCTTCATGTTGGTTGCGTGTCATAGCTAGCCTATATCACTGCCATACCCATTCATGGGCAATGGAACCCATAGGCAATGCGACCGAGGTCGGAAAGTTGCTCATAATCTCTGTGGCAGCAGAAGAACGTCAGCAGGAGCTGTAGCTCAGAGGCACTGTCGTCAGCCTTTGGTGTTGCAGGTCCCTAAGAGGCAAGGGTTCAATTCCCAGCAGTGGAGGCAAGGTCATCTCTGAACGGCAAAATCTATGGCAATTATTTTTTGATTTAGTGTTATTATTTTCATTTTGAAAAACAAAATTACATCCATTTGATGTTTTCGCTAGACGCCCTAACCTCCACATGCTGCCCCGTCTTAATCACCCTCCGGTTGGAAGTCTGGCACTTAACCACTGGAGCACACTGGCTTTCGAGTCAGTAACCTGTCACAGATTACCTACATCATGTGCAAATGCTTGCACGGGTAATCGAACCAATAAGCAATGATGCTGATGCATGTATCTTGCTGATAGTATCTTCTGCAGAGGGGTAGTGCAGCCTGGAGCAATAATTTGGAGGCGAGGCATGGCGGTTTGGAGTCACAGGCCTCCCTACTGCAAGGGTTCCAGTACCATCAGTGGAGGCATGGTGTTACATGGCCGTCCTTTCGCTTCGGAATACACACCAACATATTTTTTTTAAATTGGTAACATTGATTTGACCTGAAAAAACTTGTGGGAAAATTCAGCCATTCTATTTTTGCACTTGTGCCCCAATGCTACAAATGCTGCCCCTCTTGATAGCCTCCCCTTTTCGATCATGTTGGTGAAATAGGAGCAGCAAAGCATTATCTCCATGTAATAATTTATCAATTTATTCTTTAAAGTTGATGCTTTGTCGAGTGCAAAAGTGACTTTGGGGTCATAGCTGAGTACTCACAGAGACCGTAAAAAACGTTGAATAACTGCGCTTTTTTTCTTTTTGCTGCAAACTGGTCTCTCAAATTAGGTGTGGAGTGCCTGTGCACTACACTAATAATAAAGGCCGATTCTGCATTCCTCTTGATGAAATGCTGGGTAAACATAAAGGCAGTAGAAACTCCCATTATTAGGTGCAAGAAGAAGCTGGACATCTTGAATTTTCATTGCGATAAACAAGGGCAATGTCAGGCCTGTGTTTCCCAAGTCCTCAATCTTGCCTGCTGTGCCAGGTGAAGGGAGGAGGCGGATAGTCTGGTCTGGTCTGGTCTGGTCGAGGCCTGACAGGACCTTACCGGGCCTGGCCTTGGCCTGGCCCAGCTCTGGAGCTGTGGCTTAGACTGTGGCTACAAACAGCCCAACCTCTGTCAATTTCCTACGAAGCCAGGCCTGGCAGGTCAGACTGAGGTGGTAGCCTTTAAGCGAGCCCTCGAAGCCCCCAAACGCCCAGCTTCTATATAGAGGCAGGCTGCAGGCAAATAGGGACCCTGCTAAATCAGGGTGGCTTCCATATGTGTGTCTTTCGAGTGCCAAATTCCTTAGCCTAAGACAGATTGGCAACATTAAAATCATGCAGAAGACCATGCGTTGGAGACCGAGTCAGGGAGGAAGTCAGTAGACAGTCTCGGCACGTGCTAAGCATCAAGGGACATATTTGCATAGGACAGCCTTTTCTCCAATCTCATTCTATTGCTGTAGTTGCCTTGTAGCACAACAAGGGGGCAGCAGCATTACAATAATGGCAGAGAGAGGTTTTAAACCTGCTTGCTGACGGCTCTCTAGTTCATGTTAGGTTTGCTGGTCCCAGAGAGTGGTGGACTGCTACGGCTGAGGGGATGAGTAATGAGGAATGATTGTCCTGTATTTGTGGCAAAGGAGGACATTGGGAACGGAAACAGTCGCAATGTAGGGCCAAAGCATAGATGTTTGCTGAGCAATTGAGTGTGCGTGCGTGTCGCCTGATTCATAAAATGTGCATACAAAGGAGAGGAACAGCAGCTCGGCCGCACTCAGGTACAAGGTGAGGAACAGAGGGACATTTCCCCCAGAGGGATAAGGCCCGCACATCTTACAAATTTCAAGCGTGGTGTGATGCTTTTCAGGTTGATGGATTTGCCATGTACAGTGTACAAATGTGCCACGTTAGTGAGGATCAATGTCCACAATCAGTAGCACACTTTTTGGGAATACCCATAGACCAGAAATGTCAAGCACTTCCTCCGGAGGGATAAGGCCAAGAAAAGAGTTTGGAAAGCTTGCTCCAGTCCTCCGCAGGACAGAAAGACGCTAGAGAAAGAAAATACAGATTGGGCCTGACAACACAAAAGATGGTCAGTGTCCTGCAACTAACACCAGCTTTGTGTTTTGAGCTCCACACTCTGGAACCAGTTGCCCCATACCTGTGTTACTCTGACACCTTTTCTTGTCCTCCTGATATCCTATCTCTCTGCCCCTTCAGCTATGCTAGTGCTCCACCTTTGGTACTGCGCCAACCCATTTTAAACCCTCTCAGGGACCACAGGTACTCTTCTCTCTGCCTTCCATTCCCATCCTCTCAGTAACTCCGGTGCTTCTGCCTCTCTTCCGTCTCCAGTGACACGTTGGATGCCCACTGCTCAATGCTAGTCACTTACCACTCTGTAGAAGCCCTCTCAGCACACGCAGAGTACGCTTGTCCAACGGGCCCATCCATGATCTTCCTCACAGTAACTCATGGCTTTCTCTCTGTGGATGATATAGCTAATCTAGTGGAGCAGAAAGCACTTGGCCATCACCTGGAACACTCTGTAGACGCTGACAATCCATGTTGTGCTGCCTATTTGCATGGCATGATTAATGTCTAGGCCCCGACCATCATTTGACACAGGTACCCTCTTTCTGCCTCATTTGCCTACTCCCCCACCCTTCGCACTTCCACATGTTAGGGCTCTCAGGTGCTGTGGCACTCATCTCTGCATGCTTTCCACCCTCTTCATCCTCTCTCTTTGCGAGTAGCCCCTTTGTGCCCAGATACCAACTCCCCCAAGTGTCACCCTGAACAAGCCTTCCTTCTCTTTCTGTACCTCTTTTAAACCCCTTTCAGTGCCACAACTCCAATTATCCTTTTTGAGTGTCCCCTGCTTGTGGGTCAATTAAAAATGAGGGTACTGCTCAAGAAATGGCCTCCACACACCCGATTCTTCGTAACCCTCATAGTAAACCTATGAGTAGTGTCAACTGCATCGCCCTGTGACGGGGATTATCTTGGGGGAGCAATTGACAAACGACAGGGGTACACTTCTCAAAGTGGCCCCCTCCTTTAGTACCGCATACCACTGCTTTCAATTCAACCACCACATAAACCTTTTTACATGCCCCGCAGGGGTCAATAAAGTCATGGGGAAGCCCCCTAACCACCACGATTGGCACCACATGCTGATTGTTGACCTTTTAATTACCAGAACCGCAGCTGGCCCGTGTGGTGCCCCCTTGTGGTGGGCAATAAAAATAGCAGGAGCCAAGCAATTAAAATCTCTCTCATGACGCTTCCAACTATGGGGTACCCTCTTAGTGCGGTTGTGTGGTACCCCCAAAAAACAGTCCACATGTGGCACCGTTCTGTGCCTCCCCATCAACCCATTTAATGTGCACCCCTCACCAAAACCCCCCTTCTATTAGTGCTCCCCCAATCTGGAAGGTGGGGGGAAGGGGAGGGCGCAACAAAACATTGTTTGTGTTCCCCACCAAAAGCGCCATCCCATCAGTGTGCAAGGGGTCACTGCTTCATTGCTGCACATTATCAACTGCAGTAGCAGTAGCGTTAGGCACAATTTCTGCTAGGCTCCTCCCACTTACCCCTAGATTTTGCCTTCTTCTCTTAACCCTTCCTTATTCTGCACTCCTTCCATTGCTTCTCCTACACTGCCTCTGCCCCTAACTTTTAACTGCTTCTACACCACATCCACCTTTTACACCCCCAACCAACACACCCCTCTTCTTGGCTCATTCTCCTACACTGCCCTGGCCCTGCAACTCCACCCTACTTGCTGCCCTGCCACTCTCACTGGTGCTCTCCACTATTCCCTTGCTCCCTGGACCTGACCTCCCATTATGGCTCCACCCACATTTGCCCTCTCTACCCGACTCAGCCCCCCTTGACTTACCAAGCACCCCGCACTTACCACCATTCGTCAGCCTGTACTTCACTTACCAGATGTGTCCACAGGAACCTCTTTGGTTATCGCCATCACCTTTACTTACCAAGCACATTGCACTTACCACCGTTCGTCAGCCAAGTCCATGTCTGATTTCACTTACCAGATGTGTCCACAGGAACCTCTTTGGTTATCGCCATCACCTTGGTGCCGAGATCAGGACTCGAACCCTGGTCGCCAGGATGGAAGACAGGAACTTACCCACTAGACCACACTGGATTCCATATCAGTTGCCTGTCAAGACTTCCCTATATCATGGTCATCCTGTTTCATGGGCAATGGAAACCATGGGCCACAAGCATGAGGCTTGTATGTTCCTAGTAAGTTCTCTTGCAGAGCGTCACAACAGCCAGAAGCTGTAGCTCAGAGGCAGTGTCAAGTGTCTTTGGTGCGGCAGTCCCCTCCAGTGCAAGGGTTCGAGTCCCCCCACCAGCTCCAAACTGACAGTTTGTTGTCTTTTAGATTCAAAATCTCTGGAAATTTCTTCTTTTTTTTAAATTCAGTAGTATTTATTTGAAAACAATGAGGGGACATTTGGTTCATCCCTATTTTGAACTAGTGGCCCAAACCTACCACTGCTACCCCTCTTGAATTCCCTCTGCTTGATGGTCTGAGATGTAACCAGTGGAGCACACTGGCCTTCATGTTGGTTGCGTGTCATAGCTAGCCTATATCACTGCCATACCCATTCATGGGCAATGGAACCCATAGGCAATGCGACCGAGGTCGGAAAGTTGCTCATAATCTCTGTGGCAGCAGAAGAACTTCAGCAGGAGCTGTAGCTCAGAGGCACTGTCGTCAGCCTTTGGTGTTGCAGGTCCCTAAGAGGCAAGGGTTCAATTCCCAGCAGTGGAGGCAAGGTCATCTCTGAACGGCAAAATCTATGGCAATTATTTTTTGATTTAGTGTTATTATTTTCATTTTGAAAAACAAAATTACATCCATTTGATGTTTTCGCTAGACGCCCTAACCTCCACATGCTGCCCCGTCTTAATCACCCTCCGGTTGGAAGTCTGGCACTTAACCACTGGAGCACACTGGCTTTCGAGTCAGTAACCTGTCACAGATTACCTACATCATGTGCAAATGCTTGCACGGGTAATCGAACCAATAAGCAATGATGCTGATGCATGTATCTTGCTGATAGTATCTTCTGCAGAGGGGTAGTGCAGCCTGGAGCAATAATTTGGAGGCGAGGCATGGCGGTTTGGAGTCACAGGCCTCCCTACTGCAAGGGTTCCAGTACCATCAGTGGAGGCATGGTGTTACATGGCCGTCCTTTCGCTTCGGAATACACACCAACATATTTTTTTTTAATTGGTAACATTGATTTGACCTGAAAAAACTTGTGGGAAAATTCAGCCATTCTATTTTTGCACTTGTGCCCCAATGCTACAAATGCTGCCCCTCTTGATAGCCTCCCCTTTTCGATCATGTTGGTGAAATAGGAGCAGCAAAGCATTATCTCCATGTAATAATTTATCAATTTATTCTTTAAAGTTGATGCTTTGTCGAGTGCAATAGTGACTTTGGGGTCATAGCTGAGTACTCACAGAGACCGTAAAAAACGTTGAATAACTGCGCTTTTTTTCTTTTTGCTGCAAACTGGTCTCTCAAATTAGGTGTGGAGTGCCTGTGCACTACACTAATAATAAAGGCCGATTCTGCATTCCTCTTGATGAAATGCTGGGTAAACATAAAGGCAGTAGAAACTCCCATTATTAGGTGCAAGAAGAAGCTGGACATCTTGAATTTTCATTGCGATAGACAAGGGCAATGTCAGGCCTGTGTTTCCCAAGTCCTCAATCTTGCCTGCTGTGCCAGGTGAAGGGAGGAGGCGGATAGTCTGGTCTGGTCTGGTCTGGTCGAGGCCTGACAGGACCTTACCGGGCCTGGCCTTGGCCTGGCCCAGCTCTGGAGCTGTGGCTTAGACTGTGGCTACAAACAGCCCAACCTCTGTCAATTTCCTACGAAGCCAGGCCTGGCAGGTCAGACTGAGGTGGTAGCCTTTAAGCGAGCCCTCGAAGCCCCCAAACGCCCAGCTTCTATATAGAGGCAGGCTGCAGGCAAATAGGGACCCTGCTAAATCAGGGTGGCTTCCATATGTGTGTCTTTCGAGTGCCAAATTCCTTAGCCTAAGACAGATTGGCAACATTAAAATCATGCAGAAGACCATGCGTTGGAGACCGAGTCAGGGAGGAAGTCAGTAGACAGTCTCGGCACGTGCTAAGCATCAAGGGACATATTTGCATAGGACAGCCTTTTCTCCAATCTCATTCTATTGCTGTAGTTGCCTTGTAGCACAACAAGGGGGCAGCAGCATTACAATAATGGCAGAGAGAGGTTTTAAACCTGCTTGCTGACGGCTCTCTAGTTCATGTTAGGTTTGCTGGTCCCAGAGAGTGGTGGACTGCTACGGCTGAGGGGATGAGTAATGAGGAATGATTGTCCTGTATTTGTGGCAAAGGAGGACATTGGGAACGGAAACAGTCGCAATGTAGGGCCAAAGCATAGATGTTTGCTGAGCAATTGAGTGTGCGTGCGTGTCGCCTGATTCATAAAATGTGCATACAAAGGAGAGGAACAGCAGCTCGGCCGCACTCAGGTACAAGGTGAGGAACAGAGGGACATTTCCCCCAGAGGGATAAGGCCCGCACATCTTACAAATTTCAAGCGTGGTGTGATGCTTTTCAGGTTGATGGATTTGCCATGTACAGTGTACAAATGTGCCACGTTAGTGAGGATCAATGTCCACAATCAGTAGCACACTTTTTGGGAATACCCATAGACCAGAAATGTCAAGCACTTCCTCCGGAGGGATAAGGCCAAGAAAAGAGTTTGGAAAGCTTGCTCCAGTCCTCCGCAGGACAGAAAGACGCTAGAGAAAGAAAATACAGATTGGGCCTGACAACACAAAAGATGGTCAGTGTCCTGCAACTAACACCAGCTTTGTGTTTTGAGCTCCACACTCTGGAACCAGTTGCCCCATACCTGTGTTACTCTGACACCTTTTCTTGTCCTCCTGATATCCTATCTCTCTGCCCCTTCAGCTATGCTAGTGCTCCACCTTTGGTACTGCGCCAACCCATTTTAAACCCTCTCAGGGACCACAGGTACTCTTCTCTCTGCCTTCCATTCCCATCCTCTCAGTAACTCCGGTGCTTCTGCCTCTCTTCCGTCTCCAGTGACACGTTGGATGCCCACTGCTCAATGCTAGTCACTTACCACTCTGTAGAAGCCCTCTCAGCACACGCAGAGTACGCTTGTCCAACGGGCCCATCCATGATCTTCCTCACAGTAACTCATGGCTTTCTCTCTGTGGATGATATAGCTAATCTAGTGGAGCAGAAAGCACTTGGCCATCACCTGGAACACTCTGTAGACGCTGACAATCCATGTTGTGCTGCCTATTTGCATGGCATGATTAATGTCTAGGCCCCGACCATCATTTGACACAGGTACCCTCTTTCTGCCTCATTTGCCTACTCCCCCACCCTTCGCACTTCCACATGTTAGGGCTCTCAGGTGCTGTGGCACTCATCTCTGCATGCTTTCCACCCTCTTCATCCTCTCTCTTTGCGAGTAGCCCCTTTGTGCCCAGATACCAACTCCCCCAAGTGTCACCCTGAACAAGCCTTCCTTCTCTTTCTGTACCTCTTTTAAACCCCTTTCAGTGCCACAACTCCAATTATCCTTTTTGAGTGTCCCCTGCTTGTGGGTCAATTAAAAATGAGGGTACTGCTCAAGAAATGGCCTCCACACACCCGATTCTTCGTAACCCTCATAGTAAACCTATGAGTAGTGTCAACTGCATCGCCCTGTGACGGGGATTATCTTGGGGGAGCAATTGACAAACGACAGGGGTACACTTCTCAAAGTGGCCCCCTCCTTTAGTACCGCATACCACTGCTTTCAATTCAACCACCACATAAACCTTTTTACATGCCCCGCAGGGGTCAATAAAGTCATGGGGAAGCCCCCTAACCACCACGATTGGCACCACATGCTGATTGTTGACCTTTTAATTACCAGAACCGCAGCTGGCCCGTGTGGTGCCCCCTTGTGGTGGGCAATAAAAATAGCAGGAGCCAAGCAATTAAAATCTCTCTCATGACGCTTCCAACTATGGGGTACCCTCTTAGTGCGGTTGTGTGGTACCCCCAAAAAACAGTCCACATGTGGCACCGTTCTGTGCCTCCCCATCAACCCATTTAATGTGCACCCCTCACCAAAACCCCCCTTCTATTAGTGCTCCCCCAATCTGGAAGGTGGGGGGAAGGGGAGGGCGCAACAAAACATTGTTTGTGTTCCCCACCAAAAGCGCCATCCCATCAGTGTGCAAGGGGTCACTGCTTCATTGCTGCACATTATCAACTGCAGTAGCAGTAGCGTTAGGCACAATTTCTGCTAGGCTCCTCCCACTTACCCCTAGATTTTGCCTTCTTCTCTTAACCCTTCCTTATTCTGCACTCCTTCCATTGCTTCTCCTACACTGCCTCTGCCCCTAACTTTTAACTGCTTCTACACCACATCCACCTTTTACACCCCCAACCAACACACCCCTCTTCTTGGCTCATTCTCCTACACTGCCCTGGCCCTGCAACTCCACCCTACTTGCTGCCCTGCCACTCTCACTGGTGCTCTCCACTATTCCCTTGCTCCCTGGACCTGACCTCCCATTATGGCTCCACCCACATTTGCCCTCTCTACCCGACTCAGCCCCCCTTGACTTACCAAGCACCCCGCACTTACCACCATTCGTCAGCCTGTACTTCACTTACCAGATGTGTCCACAGGAACCTCTTTGGTTATCGCCATCACCTTTACTTACCAAGCACATTGCACTTACCACCGTTCGTCAGCCAAGTCCATGTCTGATTTCACTTACCAGATGTGTCCACAGGAACCTCTTTGGTTATCGCCATCACCTTGGTGCCGAGATCAGGACTCGAACCCTGGTCGCCAGGATGGAAGACAGGAACTTACCCACTAGACCACACTGGATTCCATATCAGTTGCCTGTCAAGACTTCCCTATATCATGGTCATCCTGTTTCATGGGCAATGGAAACCATGGGCCACAAGCATGAGGCTTGTATGTTCCTAGTAAGTTCTCTTGCAGAGCGTCACAACAGCCAGAAGCTGTAGCTCAGAGGCAGTGTCAAGTGTCTTTGGTGCGGCAGTCCCCTCCAGTGCAAGGGTTCGAGTCCCCCCACCAGCTCCAAACTGACAGTTTGTTGTCTTTTAGATTCAAAATCTCTGGAAATTTCTTCTTTTTTTTAAATTCAGTAGTATTTATTTGAAAACAATGAGGGGACATTTGGTTCATCCCTATTTTGAACTAGTGGCCCAAACCTACCACTGCTACCCCTCTTGAATTCCCTCTGCTTGATGGTCTGAGATGTAACCAGTGGAGCACACTGGCCTTCATGTTGGTTGCGTGTCATAGCTAGCCTATATCACTGCCATACCCATTCATGGGCAATGGAACCCATAGGCAATGCGACCGAGGTCGGAAAGTTGCTCATAATCTCTGTGGCAGCAGAAGAACTTCAGCAGGAGCTGTAGCTCAGAGGCACTGTCGTCAGCCTTTGGTGTTGCAGGTCCCTAAGAGGCAAGGGTTCAATTCCCAGCAGTGGAGGCAAGGTCATCTCTGAACGGCAAAATCTATGGCAATTATTTTTTGATTTAGTGTTATTATTTTCATTTTGAAAAACAAAATTACATCCATTTGATGTTTTCGCTAGACGCCCTAACCTCCACATGCTGCCCCGTCTTAATCACCCTCCGGTTGGAAGTCTGGCACTTAACCACTGGAGCACACTGGCTTTCGAGTCAGTAACCTGTCACAGATTACCTACATCATGTGCAAATGCTTGCACGGGTAATCGAACCAATAAGCAATGATGCTGATGCATGTATCTTGCTGATAGTATCTTCTGCAGAGGGGTAGTGCAGCCTGGAGCAATAATTTGGAGGCGAGGCATGGCGGTTTGGAGTCACAGGCCTCCCTACTGCAAGGGTTCCAGTACCATCAGTGGAGGCATGGTGTTACATGGCCGTCCTTTCGCTTCGGAATACACACCAACATATTTTTTTTTAATTGGTAACATTGATTTGACCTGAAAAAACTTGTGGGAAAATTCAGCCATTCTATTTTTGCACTTGTGCCCCAATGCTACAAATGCTGCCCCTCTTGATAGCCTCCCCTTTTCGATCATGTTGGTGAAATAGGAGCAGCAAAGCATTATCTCCATGTAATAATTTATCAATTTATTCTTTAAAGTTGATGCTTTGTCGAGTGCAATAGTGACTTTGGGGTCATAGCTGAGTACTCACAGAGACCGTAAAAAACGTTGAATAACTGCGCTTTTTTTCTTTTTGCTGCAAACTGGTCTCTCAAATTAGGTGTGGAGTGCCTGTGCACTACACTAATAATAAAGGCCGATTCTGCATTCCTCTTGATGAAATGCTGGGTAAACATAAAGGCAGTAGAAACTCCCATTATTAGGTGCAAGAAGAAGCTGGACATCTTGAATTTTCATTGCGATAGACAAGGGCAATGTCAGGCCTGTGTTTCCCAAGTCCTCAATCTTGCCTGCTGTGCCAGGTGAAGGGAGGAGGCGGATAGTCTGGTCTGGTCTGGTCTGGTCGAGGCCTGACAGGACCTTACCGGGCCTGGCCTTGGCCTGGCCCAGCTCTGGAGCTGTGGCTTAGACTGTGGCTACAAACAGCCCAACCTCTGTCAATTTCCTACGAAGCCAGGCCTGGCAGGTCAGACTGAGGTGGTAGCCTTTAAGCGAGCCCTCGAAGCCCCCAAACGCCCAGCTTCTATATAGAGGCAGGCTGCAGGCAAATAGGGACCCTGCTAAATCAGGGTGGCTTCCATATGTGTGTCTTTCGAGTGCCAAATTCCTTAGCCTAAGACAGATTGGCAACATTAAAATCATGCAGAAGACCATGCGTTGGAGACCGAGTCAGGGAGGAAGTCAGTAGACAGTCTCGGCACGTGCTAAGCATCAAGGGACATATTTGCATAGGACAGCCTTTTCTCCAATCTCATTCTATTGCTGTAGTTGCCTTGTAGCACAACAAGGGGGCAGCAGCATTACAATAATGGCAGAGAGAGGTTTTAAACCTGCTTGCTGACGGCTCTCTAGTTCATGTTAGGTTTGCTGGTCCCAGAGAGTGGTGGACTGCTACGGCTGAGGGGATGAGTAATGAGGAATGATTGTCCTGTATTTGTGGCAAAGGAGGACATTGGGAACGGAAACAGTCGCAATGTAGGGCCAAAGCATAGATGTTTGCTGAGCAATTGAGTGTGCGTGCGTGTCACCTGATTCATAAAATGTGCATACAAAGGAGAGGAACAGCAGCTCGGCCGCACTCAGGTACAAGGTGAGGAACAGAGGGACATTTCCCCCAGAGGGATAAGGCCCGCACATCTCACAAATTTCAAGCGTGGTGTGATGCTTTTCAGGTTGATGGATTTGCCATGTACAGTGTACAAATGTGCCACGTTAGTGAGGATCAATGTCCACAATCAGTAGCACACTTTTTGGGAATACCCATAGACCAGAAATGTCAAGCACTTCCTCCGGAGGGATAAGGCCAAGAAAAGAGTTTGGAAAGCTTGCTCCAGTCCTCCGCAGGACAGAAAGACGCTAGAGAAAGAAAATACAGATTGGGCCTGACAACACAAAAGATGGTCAGTGTCCTGCAACTAACACCAGCTTTGTGTTTTGAGCTCCACACTCTGGAACCAGTTGCCCCATACCTGTGTTACTCTGACACCTTTTCTTGTCCTCCTGATATCCTATCTCTCTGCCCCTTCAGCTATGCTAGTGCTCCACCTTTGGTACTGCGCCAACCCATTTTAAACCCTCTCAGGGACCACAGGTACTCTTCTCTCTGCCTTCCATTCCCATCCTCTCAGTAACTCCGGTGCTTCTGCCTCTCTTCCGTCTCCAGTGACACGTTGGATGCCCACTGCTCAATGCTAGTCACTTACCACTCTGTAGAAGCCCTCTCAGCACACGCAGAGTACGCTTGTCCAACGGGCCCATCCATGATCTTCCTCACAGTAACTCATGGCTTTCTCTCTGTGGATGATATAGCTAATCTAGTGGAGCAGAAAGCACTTGGCCATCACCTGGAACACTCTGTAGACGCTGACAATCCATGTTGTGCTGCCTATTTGCATGGCATGATTAATGTCTAGGCCCCGACCATCATTTGACACAGGTACCCTCTTTCTGCCTCATTTGCCTACTCCCCCACCCTTCGCACTTCCACATGTTAGGGCTCTCAGGTGCTGTGGCACTCATCTCTGCATGCTTTCCACCCTCTTCATCCTCTCTCTTTGCGAGTAGCCCCTTTGTGCCCAGATACCAACTCCCCCAAGTGTCACCCTGAACAAGCCTTCCTTCTCTTTCTGTACCTCTTTTAAACCCCTTTCAGTGCCACAACTCCAATTATCCTTTTTGAGTGTCCCCTGCTTGTGGGTCAATTAAAAATGAGGGTACTGCTCAAGAAATGGCCTCCACACACCCGATTCTTCGTAACCCTCATAGTAAACCTATGAGTAGTGTCAACTGCATCGCCCTGTGACGGGGATTATCTTGGGGGAGCAATTGACAAACGACAGGGGTACACTTCTCAAAGTGGCCCCCTCCTTTAGTACCGCATACCACTGCTTTCAATTCAACCACCACATAAACCTTTTTACATGCCCCGCAGGGGTCAATAAAGTCATGGGGAAGCCCCCTAACCACCACGATTGGCACCACATGCTGATTGTTGACCTTTTAATTACCAGAACCGCAGCTGGCCCGTGTGGTGCCCCCTTGTGGTGGGCAATAAAAATAGCAGGAGCCAAGCAATTAAAATCTCTCTCATGACGCTTCCAATTATGGGGTACCCTCTTAGTGCGGTTGTGTGGTACCCCCAAAAAACAGTCCACATGTGGCACCGTTCTGTGCCTCCCCATCAACCCATTTAATGTGCACCCCTGACCAAAACCCCCCTTCTATTAGTGCTCCCCCAATCTGGAAGGTGGGGGGAAGGGGAGGGCGCAACAAAACATTGTTTGTGTTCCCCACCAAAAGCGCCATCCCATCAGTGTGCAAGGGGTCACTGCTTCATTGCTGCACATTATCAACTGCAGTAGCGCTAGGCACAATTTCTGCTAGGCTCCTCCCACTTACCCCTAGATTTTGCCTTCTTCTCTTAACCCTTCCTTATTCTGCACTCCTTCCATTGCTTCTCCTACACTGCCCCTAACTTTTAACTCCTTCTACACCACATCCACCTTTTACACCCCCAACCAACACACCCCTCTTCTTGGCTCATTCTCCTACACTGCACTGGCCCTGCAACTCCACCCTACTTGCTGCCCTGCCACTCTCACTGGTGCTCTCCACTATTCCCTTGCTCCCTGGACCTGACCTCCCATTATGGCTCCACCCACATTTGCCCTCTCTACCCGACTCAGCCCCCCTTGACTTACCAAGCACCCCGCACTTACCACCATTCGTCAGCCTGTACTTCACTTACCAGATGTGTCCACAGGAACCTCTTTGGTTATCGCCATCACCTTTACTTACCAAGCACATTGCACTTACCACCGTTCGTCAGCCAAGTCCATGTCTGATTTCACTTACCAGATGTGTCCACAGGAACCTCTTTGGTTATCGCCATCACCTTGGTGCCGAGATCAGGACTCGAACCCTGGTCGCCAGGATGGAAGACAGGAACTTACCCACTAGACCACACTGGATTCCATATCAGTTGCCTGTCAAGACTTCCCTATATCATGGTCATCCTGTTTCATGGGCAATGGAAACCATGGGCCACAAGCATGAGGCTTGTATGTTCCTAGTAAGTTCTCTTGCAGAGCGTCACAACAGCCAGAAGCTGTAGCTCAGAGGCAGTGTCAAGTGTCTTTGGTGCGGCAGTCCCCTCCAGTGCAAGGGTTCGAGTCCCCCCACCAGCTCCAAACTGACAGTTTGTTGTCTTTTAGATTCAAAATCTCTGGAAATTTCTTCTTTTTTTTAAATTCAGTAGTATTTATTTGAAAACAATGAGGGGACATTTGGTTCATCCCTATTTTGAACTAGTGGCCCAAACCTACCACTGCTACCCCTCTTGAATTCCCTCTGCTTGATGGTCTGAGATGTAACCAGTGGAGCACACTGGCCTTCATGTTGGTTGCGTGTCATAGCTAGCCTATATCACTGCCATACCCATTCATGGGCAATGGAACCCATAGGCAATGCGACCGAGGTCGGAAAGTTGCTCATAATCTCTGTGGCAGCAGAAGAACTTCAGCAGGAGCTGTAGCTCAGAGGCACTGTCGTCAGCCTTTGGTGTTGCAGGTCCCTAAGAGGCAAGGGTTCAATTCCCAGCAGTGGAGGCAAGGTCATCTCTGAACGGCAAAATCTATGGCAATTATTTTTTGATTTAGTGTTATTATTTTCATTTTGAAAAACAAAATTACATCCATTTGATGTTTTCGCTAGACGCCCTAACCTCCACATGCTGCCCCGTCTTAATCACCCTCCGGTTGGAAGTCTGGCACTTAACCACTGGAGCACACTGGCTTTCGAGTCAGTAACCTGTCACAGATTACCTACATCATGTGCAAATGCTTGCACGGGTAATCGAACCAATAAGCAATGATGCTGATGCATGTATCTTGCTGATAGTATCTTCTGCAGAGGGGTAGTGCAGCCTGGAGCAATAATTTGGAGGCGAGGCATGGCGGTTTGGAGTCACAGGCCTCCCTACTGCAAGGGTTCCAGTACCATCAGTGGAGGCATGGTGTTACATGGCCGTCCTTTCGCTTCGGAATACACACCAACATATTTTTTTTTAATTGGTAACATTGATTTGACCTGAAAAAACTTGTGGGAAAATTCAGCCATTCTATTTTTGCACTTGTGCCCCAATGCTACAAATGCTGCCCCTCTTGATAGCCTCCCCTTTTCGATCATGTTGGTGAAATAGGAGCAGCAAAGCATTATCTCCATGTAATAATTTATCAATTTATTCTTTAAAGTTGATGCTTTGTCGAGTGCAATAGTGACTTTGGGGTCATAGCTGAGTACTCACAGAGACCGTAAAAAACGTTGAATAACTGCGCTTTTTTTCTTTTTGCTGCAAACTGGTCTCTCAAATTAGGTGTGGAGTGCCTGTGCACTACACTAATAATAAAGGCCGATTCTGCATTCCTCTTGATGAAATGCTGGGTAAACATAAAGGCAGTAGAAACTCCCATTATTAGGTGCAAGAAGAAGCTGGACATCTTGAATTTTCATTGCGATAGACAAGGGCAATGTCAGGCCTGTGTTTCCCAAGTCCTCAATCTTGCCTGCTGTGCCAGGTGAAGGGAGGAGGCGGATAGTCTGGTCTGGTCTGGTCTGGTCGAGGCCTGACAGGACCTTACCGGGCCTGGCCTTGGCCTGGCCCAGCTCTGGAGCTGTGGCTTAGACTGTGGCTACAAACAGCCCAACCTCTGTCAATTTCCTACGAAGCCAGGCCTGGCAGGTCAGACTGAGGTGGTAGCCTTTAAGCGAGCCCTCGAAGCCCCCAAACGCCCAGCTTCTATATAGAGGCAGGCTGCAGGCAAATAGGGACCCTGCTAAATCAGGGTGGCTTCCATATGTGTGTCTTTCGAGTGCCAAATTCCTTAGCCTAAGACAGATTGGCAACATTAAAATCATGCAGAAGACCATGCGTTGGAGACCGAGTCAGGGAGGAAGTCAGTAGACAGTCTCGGCACGTGCTAAGCATCAAGGGACATATTTGCATAGGACAGCCTTTTCTCCAATCTCATTCTATTGCTGTAGTTGCCTTGTAGCACAACAAGGGGGCAGCAGCATTACAATAATGGCAGAGAGAGGTTTTAAACCTGCTTGCTGACGGCTCTCTAGTTCATGTTAGGTTTGCTGGTCCCAGAGAGTGGTGGACTGCTACGGCTGAGGGGATGAGTAATGAGGAATGATTGTCCTGTATTTGTGGCAAAGGAGGACATTGGGAACGGAAACAGTCGCAATGTAGGGCCAAAGCATAGATGTTTGCTGAGCAATTGAGTGTGCGTGCGTGTCACCTGATTCATAAAATGTGCATACAAAGGAGAGGAACAGCAGCTCGGCCGCACTCAGGTACAAGGTGAGGAACAGAGGGACATTTCCCCCAGAGGGATAAGGCCCGCACATCTCACAAATTTCAAGCGTGGTGTGATGCTTTTCAGGTTGATGGATTTGCCATGTACAGTGTACAAATGTGCCACGTTAGTGAGGATCAATGTCCACAATCAGTAGCACACTTTTTGGGAATACCCATAGACCAGAAATGTCAAGCACTTCCTCCGGAGGGATAAGGCCAAGAAAAGAGTTTGGAAAGCTTGCTCCAGTCCTCCGCAGGACAGAAAGACGCTAGAGAAAGAAAATACAGATTGGGCCTGACAACACAAAAGATGGTCAGTGTCCTGCAACTAACACCAGCTTTGTGTTTTGAGCTCCACACTCTGGAACCAGTTGCCCCATACCTGTGTTACTCTGACACCTTTTCTTGTCCTCCTGATATCCTATCTCTCTGCCCCTTCAGCTATGCTAGTGCTCCACCTTTGGTACTGCGCCAACCCATTTTAAACCCTCTCAGGGACCACAGGTACTCTTCTCTCTGCCTTCCATTCCCATCCTCTCAGTAACTCCGGTGCTTCTGCCTCTCTTCCGTCTCCAGTGACACGTTGGATGCCCACTGCTCAATGCTAGTCACTTACCACTCTGTAGAAGCCCTCTCAGCACACGCAGAGTACGCTTGTCCAACGCGCCCATCCATGATCTTCCTCACAGTAACTCATGGCTTTCTCTCTGTGGATGATATAGCTAATCTAGTGGAGCAGAAAGCACTTGGCCATCACCTGGAACACTCTGTAGACGCTGACAATCCATGTTGTGCTGCCTATTTGCATGGCATGATTAATGTCTAGGCCCCGACCATCATTTGACACAGGTACCCTCTTTCTGCCTCATTTGCCTACTCCCCCACCCTTCGCACTTCCACATGTTAGGGCTCTCAGGTGCTGTGGCACTCATCTCTGCATGCTTTCCACCCTCTTCATCCTCTCTCTTTGCGAGTAGCCCCTTTGTGCCCAGATACCAACTCCCCCAAGTGTCACCCTGAACAAGCCTTCCTTCTCTTTCTGTACCTCTTTTAAACCCCTTTCAGTGCCACAACTCCAATTATCCTTTTTGAGTGTCCCCTGCTTGTGGGTCAATTAAAAATGAGGGTACTGCTCAAGAAATGGCCTCCACACACCCGATTCTTCGTAACCCTCATAGTAAACCTATGAGTAGTGTCAACTGCATCGCCCTGTGACGGGGATTATCTTGGGGGAGCAATTGACAAACGACAGGGGTACACTTCTCAAAGTGGCCCCCTCCTTTAGTACCGCATACCACTGCTTTCAATTCAACCACCACATAAACCTTTTTACATGCCCCGCAGGGGTCAATAAAGTCATGGGGAAGCCCCCTAACCACCACGATTGGCACCACATGCTGATTGTTGACCTTTTAATTACCAGAACCGCAGCTGGCCCGTGTGGTGCCCCCTTGTGGTGGGCAATAAAAATAGCAGGAGCCAAGCAATTAAAATCTCTCTCATGACGCTTCCAATTATGGGGTACCCTCTTAGTGCGGTTGTGTGGTACCCCCAAAAAACAGTCCACATGTGGCACCGTTCTGTGCCTCCCCATCAACCCATTTAATGTGCACCCCTGACCAAAACCCCCCTTCTATTAGTGCTCCCCCAA
The DNA here is from genome assembly GCF_964204655.1 of Triturus cristatus. NCBI lineage: Eukaryota > Metazoa > Chordata > Amphibia > Caudata > Salamandridae > Triturus > Triturus cristatus. The sequence continues at coordinate 773,482,010 of NC_140583.1, read as the reverse complement.
TCTGGAAGGTGGGGGGAAGGGGAGGGCGCAACAAAACATTGTTTGTGTTCCCCACCAAAAGCGCCATCCCATCAGTGTGCAAGGGGTCACTGCTTCATTGCTGCACATTATCAACTGCAGTAGCGCTAGGCACAATTTCTGCTAGGCTCCTCCCACTTACCCCTAGATTTTGCCTTCTTCTCTTAACCCTTCCTTATTCTGCACTCCTTCCATTGCTTCTCCTACACTGCCTCTGCCCCTAACTTTTAACTCCTTCTACACCACATCCACCTTTTACACCCCCAACCAACACACCCCTCTTCTTGGCTCATTCTCCTACACTGCCCTGGCCCTGCAACTCCACCCTACTTGCTGCCCTGCCACTCTCACTGGTGCTCTCCACTATTCCCTTGCTCCCTGGACCTGACCTCCCATTATGGCTCCACCCACATTTGCCCTCTCTACCCGACTCAGCCCCCCTTGACTTACCAAGCACCCCGCACTTACCACCATTCGTCAGCCTGTACTTCACTTACCAGATGTGTCCACAGGAACCTCTTTGGTTATCGCCATCACCTTTACTTACCAAGCACATTGCACTTACCACCGTTCGTCAGCCAAGTCCATGTCTGATTTCACTTACCAGATGTGTCCACAGGAACCTCTTTGGTTATCGCCATCACCTTGGTGCCGAGATCAGGACTCGAACCCTGGTCGCCAGGATGGAAGACAGGAACTTACCCACTAGACCACACTGGATTCCATATCAGTTGCCTGTCAAGACTTCCCTATATCATGGTCATCCTGTTTCATGGGCAATGGAAACCATGGGCCACAAGCATGAGGCTTGTATGTTCCTAGTAAGTTCTCTTGCAGAGCGTCACAACAGCCAGAAGCTGTAGCTCAGAGGCAGTGTCAAGTGTCTTTGGTGCGGCAGTCCCCTCCAGTGCAAGGGTTCGAGTCCCCCCACCAGCTCCAAACTGACAGTTTGTTGTCTTTTAGATTCAAAATCTCTGGAAATTTCTTCTTTTTTTTAAATTCAGTAGTATTTATTTGAAAACAATGAGGGGACATTTGGTTCATCCCTATTTTGAACTAGTGGCCCAAACCTACCACTGCTACCCCTCTTGAATTCCCTCTGCTTGATGGTCTGAGATGTAACCAGTGGAGCACACTGGCCTTCATGTTGGTTGCGTGTCATAGCTAGCCTATATCACTGCCATACCCATTCATGGGCAATGGAACCCATAGGCAATGCGACCGAGGTCGGAAAGTTGCTCATAATCTCTATGGCAGCAGAAGAACTTCAGCAGGAGCTGTAGCTCAGAGGCACTGTCGTCAGCCTTTGGTGTTGCAGGTCCCTAAGAGGCAAGGGTTCAATTCCCAGCAGTGGAGGCAAGGTCATCTCTGAACGGCAAAATCTATGGCAATTATTTTTTGATTTAGTGTTATTATTTTCATTTTGAAAAACAAAATTACATCCATTTGATGTTTTCGCTAGACGCCCTAACCTCCACATGCTGCCCCGTCTTAATCACCCTCCGGTTGGAAGTCTGGCACTTAACCACTGGAGCACACTGGCTTTCGAGTCAGTAACCTGTCACAGATTACCTACATCATGTGCAAATGCTTGCACGGGTAATCGAACCAATAAGCAATGATGCTGATGCATGTATCTTGCTGATAGTATCTTCTGCAGAGGGGTAGTGCAGCCTGGAGCAATAATTTGGAGGCGAGGCATGGCGGTTTGGAGTCACAGGCCTCCCTACTGCAAGGGTTCCAGTACCATCAGTGGAGGCATGGTGTTACATGGCCGTCCTTTCGCTTCGGAATACACACCAACATATTTTTTTTTAATTGGTAACATTGATTTGACCTGAAAAAACTTGTGGGAAAATTCAGCCATTCTATTTTTGCACTTGTGCCCCAATGCTACAAATGCTGCCCCTCTTGATAGCCTCCCCTTTTCGATCATGTTGGTGAAATAGGAGCAGCAAAGCATTATCTCCATGTAATAATTTATCAATTTATTCTTTAAAGTTGATGCTTTGTCGAGTGCAATAGTGACTTTGGGGTCATAGCTGAGTACTCACAGAGACCGTAAAAAACGTTGAATAACTGCGCTTTTTTTCTTTTTGCTGCAAACTGGTCTCTCAAATTAGGTGTGGAGTGCCTGTGCACTACACTAATAATAAAGGCCGATTCTGCATTCCTCTTGATGAAATGCTGGGTAAACATAAAGGCAGTAGAAACTCCCATTATTAGGTGCAAGAAGAAGCTGGACATCTTGAATTTTCATTGCGATAGACAAGGGCAATGTCAGGCCTGTGTTTCCCAAGTCCTCAATCTTGCCTGCTGTGCCAGGTGAAGGGAGGAGGCGGATAGTCTGGTCTGGTCTGGTCTGGTCGAGGCCTGACAGGACCTTACCGGGCCTGGCCTTGGCCTGGCCCAGCTCTGGAGCTGTGGCTTAGACTGTGGCTACAAACAGCCCAACCTCTGTCAATTTCCTACGAAGCCAGGCCTGGCAGGTCAGACTGAGGTGGTAGCCTTTAAGCGAGCCCTCGAAGCCCCCAAACGCCCAGCTTCTATATAGAGGCAGGCTGCAGGCAAATAGGGACCCTGCTAAATCAGGGTGGCTTCCATATGTGTGTCTTTCGAGTGCCAAATTCCTTAGCCTAAGACAGATTGGCAACATTAAAATCATGCAGAAGACCATGCGTTGGAGACCGAGTCAGGGAGGAAGTCAGTAGACAGTCTCGGCACGTGCTAAGCATCAAGGGACATATTTGCATAGGACAGCCTTTTCTCCAATCTCATTCTATTGCTGTAGTTGCCTTGTAGCACAACAAGGGGGCAGCAGCATTACAATAATGGCAGAGAGAGGTTTTAAACCTGCTTGCTGACGGCTCTCTAGTTCATGTTAGGTTTGCTGGTCCCAGAGAGTGGTGGACTGCTACGGCTGAGGGGATGAGTAATGAGGAATGATTGTCCTGTATTTGTGGCAAAGGAGGACATTGGGAACGGAAACAGTCGCAATGTAGGGCCAAAGCATAGATGTTTGCTGAGCAATTGAGTGTGCGTGCGTGTCACCTGATTCATAAAATGTGCATACAAAGGAGAGGAACAGCAGCTCGGCCGCACTCAGGTACAAGGTGAGGAACAGAGGGACATTTCCCCCAGAGGGATAAGGCCCGCACATCTCACAAATTTCAAGCGTGGTGTGATGCTTTTCAGGTTGATGGATTTGCCATGTACAGTGTACAAATGTGCCACGTTAGTGAGGATCAATGTCCACAATCAGTAGCACACTTTTTGGGAATACCCATAGACCAGAAATGTCAAGCACTTCCTCCGGAGGGATAAGGCCAAGAAAAGAGTTTGGAAAGCTTGCTCCAGTCCTCCGCAGGACAGAAAGACGCTAGAGAAAGAAAATACAGATTGGGCCTGACAACACAAAAGATGGTCAGTGTCCTGCAACTAACACCAGCTTTGTGTTTTGAGCTCCACACTCTGGAACCAGTTGCCCCATACCTGTGTTACTCTGACACCTTTTCTTGTCCTCCTGATATCCTATCTCTCTGCCCCTTCAGCTATGCTAGTGCTCCACCTTTGGTACTGCGCCAACCCATTTTAAACCCTCTCAGGGACCACAGGTACTCTTCTCTCTGCCTTCCATTCCCATCCTCTCAGTAACTCCGGTGCTTCTGCCTCTCTTCCGTCTCCAGTGACACGTTGGATGCCCACTGCTCAATGCTAGTCACTTACCACTCTGTAGAAGCCCTCTCAGCACACGCAGAGTACGCTTGTCCAACGGGCCCATCCATGATCTTCCTCACAGTAACTCATGGCTTTCTCTCTGTGGATGATATAGCTAATCTAGTGGAGCAGAAAGCACTTGGCCATCACCTGGAACACTCTGTAGACGCTGACAATCCATGTTGTGCTGCCTATTTGCATGGCATGATTAATGTCTAGGCCCCGACCATCATTTGACACAGGTACCCTCTTTCTGCCTCATTTGCCTACTCCCCCACCCTTCGCACTTCCACATGTTAGGGCTCTCAGGTGCTGTGGCACTCATCTCTGCATGCTTTCCACCCTCTTCATCCTCTCTCTTTGCGAGTAGCCCCTTTGTGCCCAGATACCAACTCCCCCAAGTGTCACCCTGAACAAGCCTTCCTTCTCTTTCTGTACCTCTTTTAAACCCCTTTCAGTGCCACAACTCCAATTATCCTTTTTGAGTGTCCCCTGCTTGTGGGTCAATTAAAAATGAGGGTACTGCTCAAGAAATGGCCTCCACACACCCGATTCTTCGTAACCCTCATAGTAAACCTATGAGTAGTGTCAACTGCATCGCCCTGTGACGGGGATTATCTTGGGGGAGCAATTGACAAACGACAGGGGTACACTTCTCAAAGTGGCCCCCTCCTTTAGTACCGCATACCACTGCTTTCAATTCAACCACCACATAAACCTTTTTACATGCCCCGCAGGGGTCAATAAAGTCATGGGGAAGCCCCCTAACCACCACGATTGGCACCACATGCTGATTGTTGACCTTTTAATTACCAGAACCGCAGCTGGCCCGTGTGGTGCCCCCTTGTGGTGGGCAATAAAAATAGCAGGAGCCAAGCAATTAAAATCTCTCTCATGACGCTTCCAATTATGGGGTACCCTCTTAGTGCGGTTGTGTGGTACCCCCAAAAAACAGTCCACATGTGGCACCGTTCTGTGCCTCCCCATCAACCCATTTAATGTGCACCCCTGACCAAAACCCCCCTTCTATTAGTGCTCCCCCAATCTGGAAGGTGGGGGGAAGGGGAGGGCGCAACAAAACATTGTTTGTGTTCCCCACCAAAAGCGCCATCCCATCAGTGTGCAAGGGGTCACTGCTTCATTGCTGCACATTATCAACTGCAGTAGCGCTAGGCACAATTTCTGCTAGGCTCCTCCCACTTACCCCTAGATTTTGCCTTCTTCTCTTAACCCTTCCTTATTCTGCACTCCTTCCATTGCTTCTCCTACACTGCCTCTGCCCCTAACTTTTAACTGCTTCTACACCACATCCACCTTTTACACCCCCAACCAACACACCCCTCTTCTTGGCTCATTCTCCTACACTGCCCTGGCCCTGCAACTCCACCCTACTTGCTGCCCTGCCACTCTCACTGGTGCTCTCCACTATTCCCTTGCTCCCTGGACCTGACCTCCCATTATGGCTCCACCCACATTTGCCCTCTCTACCCGACTCAGCCCCCCTTGACTTACCAAGCACCCCGCACTTACCACCATTCGTCAGCCTGTACTTCACTTACCAGATGTGTCCACAGGAACCTCTTTGGTTATCGCCATCACCTTTACTTACCAAGCACATTGCACTTACCACCGTTCGTCAGCCAAGTCCATGTCTGATTTCACTTACCAGATGTGTCCACAGGAACCTCTTTGGTTATCGCCATCACCTTGGTGCCGAGATCAGGACTCGAACCCTGGTCGCCAGGATGGAAGACAGGAACTTACCCACTAGACCACACTGGATTCCATATCAGTTGCCTGTCAAGACTTCCCTATATCATGGTCATCCTGTTTCATGGGCAATGGAAACCATGGGCCACAAGCATGAGGCTTGTATGTTCCTAGTAAGTTCTCTTGCAGAGCGTCACAACAGCCAGAAGCTGTAGCTCAGAGGCAGTGTCAAGTGTCTTTGGTGCGGCAGTCCCCTCCAGTGCAAGGGTTCGAGTCCCCCCACCAGCTCCAAACTGACAGTTTGTTGTCTTTTAGATTCAAAATCTCTGGAAATTTCTTCTTTTTTTTAAATTCAGTAGTATTTATTTGAAAACAATGAGGGGACATTTGGTTCATCCCTATTTTGAACTAGTGGCCCAAACCTACCACTGCTACCCCTCTTGAATTCCCTCTGCTTGATGGTCTGAGATGTAACCAGTGGAGCACACTGGCCTTCATGTTGGTTGCGTGTCATAGCTAGCCTATATCACTGCCATACCCATTCATGGGCAATGGAACCCATAGGCAATGCGACCGAGGTCGGAAAGTTGCTCATAATCTCTGTGGCAGCAGAAGAACTTCAGCAGGAGCTGTAGCTCAGAGGCACTGTCGTCAGCCTTTGGTGTTGCAGGTCCCTAAGAGGCAAGGGTTCAATTCCCAGCAGTGGAGGCAAGGTCATCTCTGAACGGCAAAATCTATGGCAATTATTTTTTGATTTAGTGTTATTATTTTCATTTTGAAAAACAAAATTACATCCATTTGATGTTTTCGCTAGACGCCCTAACCTCCACATGCTGCCCCGTCTTAATCACCCTCCGGTTGGAAGTCTGGCACTTAACCACTGGAGCACACTGGCTTTCGAGTCAGTAACCTGTCACAGATTACCTACATCATGTGCAAATGCTTGCACGGGTAATCGAACCAATAAGCAATGATGCTGATGCATGTATCTTGCTGATAGTATCTTCTGCAGAGGGGTAGTGCAGCCTGGAGCAATAATTTGGAGGCGAGGCATGGCGGTTTGGAGTCACAGGCCTCCCTACTGCAAGGGTTCCAGTACCATCAGTGGAGGCATGGTGTTACATGGCCGTCCTTTCGCTTCGGAATACACACCAACATATTTTTTTTTAATTGGTAACATTGATTTGACCTGAAAAAACTTGTGGGAAAATTCAGCCATTCTATTTTTGCACTTGTGCCCCAATGCTACAAATGCTGCCCCTCTTGATAGCCTCCCCTTTTCGATCATGTTGGTGAAATAGGAGCAGCAAAGCATTATCTCCATGTAATAATTTATCAATTTATTCTTTAAAGTTGATGCTTTGTCGAGTGCAATAGTGACTTTGGGGTCATAGCTGAGTACTCACAGAGACCGTAAAAAACGTTGAATAACTGCGCTTTTTTTCTTTTTGCTGCAAACTGGTCTCTCAAATTAGGTGTGGAGTGCCTGTGCACTACACTAATAATAAAGGCCGATTCTGCATTCCTCTTGATGAAATGCTGGGTAAACATAAAGGCAGTAGAAACTCCCATTATTAGGTGCAAGAAGAAGCTGGACATCTTGAATTTTCATTGCGATAGACAAGGGCAATGTCAGGCCTGTGTTTCCCAAGTCCTCAATCTTGCCTGCTGTGCCAGGTGAAGGGAGGAGGCGGATAGTCTGGTCTGGTCTGGTCTGGTCGAGGCCTGACAGGACCTTACCGGGCCTGGCCTTGGCCTGGCCCAGCTCTGGAGCTGTGGCTTAGACTGTGGCTACAAACAGCCCAACCTCTGTCAATTTCCTACGAAGCCAGGCCTGGCAGGTCAGACTGAGGTGGTAGCCTTTAAGCGAGCCCTCGAAGCCCCCAAACGCCCAGCTTCTATATAGAGGCAGGCTGCAGGCAAATAGGGACCCTGCTAAATCAGGGTGGCTTCCATATGTGTGTCTTTCGAGTGCCAAATTCCTTAGCCTAAGACAGATTGGCAACATTAAAATCATGCAGAAGACCATGCGTTGGAGACCGAGTCAGGGAGGAAGTCAGTAGACAGTCTCGGCACGTGCTAAGCATCAAGGGACATATTTGCATAGGACAGCCTTTTCTCCAATCTCATTCTATTGCTGTAGTTGCCTTGTAGCACAACAAGGGGGCAGCAGCATTACAATAATGGCAGAGAGAGGTTTTAAACCTGCTTGCTGACGGCTCTCTAGTTCATGTTAGGTTTGCTGGTCCCAGAGAGTGGTGGACTGCTACGGCTGAGGGGATGAGTAATGAGGAATGATTGTCCTGTATTTGTGGCAAAGGAGGACATTGGGAACGGAAACAGTCGCAATGTAGGGCCAAAGCATAGATGTTTGCTGAGCAATTGAGTGTGCGTGCGTGTCACCTGATTCATAAAATGTGCATACAAAGGAGAGGAACAGCAGCTCGGCCGCACTCAGGTACAAGGTGAGGAACAGAGGGACATTTCCCCCAGAGGGATAAGGCCCGCACATCTCACAAATTTCAAGCGTGGTGTGATGCTTTTCAGGTTGATGGATTTGCCATGTACAGTGTACAAATGTGCCACGTTAGTGAGGATCAATGTCCACAATCAGTAGCACACTTTTTGGGAATACCCATAGACCAGAAATGTCAAGCACTTCCTCCGGAGGGATAAGGCCAAGAAAAGAGTTTGGAAAGCTTGCTCCAGTCCTCCGCAGGACAGAAAGACGCTAGAGAAAGAAAATACAGATTGGGCCTGACAACACAAAAGATGGTCAGTGTCCTGCAACTAACACCAGCTTTGTGTTTTGAGCTCCACACTCTGGAACCAGTTGCCCCATACCTGTGTTACTCTGACACCTTTTCTTGTCCTCCTGATATCCTATCTCTCTGCCCCTTCAGCTATGCTAGTGCTCCACCTTTGGTACTGCGCCAACCCATTTTAAACCCTCTCAGGGACCACAGGTACTCTTCTCTCTGCCTTCCATTCCCATCCTCTCAGTAACTCCGGTGCTTCTGCCTCTCTTCCGTCTCCAGTGACACGTTGGATGCCCACTGCTCAATGCTAGTCACTTACCACTCTGTAGAAGCCCTCTCAGCACACGCAGAGTACGCTTGTCCAACGGGCCCATCCATGATCTTCCTCACAGTAACTCATGGCTTTCTCTCTGTGGATGATATAGCTAATCTAGTGGAGCAGAAAGCACTTGGCCATCACCTGGAACACTCTGTAGACGCTGACAATCCATGTTGTGCTGCCTATTTGCATGGCATGATTAATGTCTAGGCCCCGACCATCATTTGACACAGGTACCCTCTTTCTGCCTCATTTGCCTACTCCCCCACCCTTCGCACTTCCACATGTTAGGGCTCTCAGGTGCTGTGGCACTCATCTCTGCATGCTTTCCACCCTCTTCATCCTCTCTCTTTGCGAGTAGCCCCTTTGTGCCCAGATACCAACTCCCCCAAGTGTCACCCTGAACAAGCCTTCCTTCTCTTTCTGTACCTCTTTTAAACCCCTTTCAGTGCCACAACTCCAATTATCCTTTTTGAGTGTCCCCTGCTTGTGGGTCAATTAAAAATGAGGGTACTGCTCAAGAAATGGCCTCCACACACCCGATTCTTCGTAACCCTCATAGTAAACCTATGAGTAGTGTCAACTGCATCGCCCTGTGACGGGGATTATCTTGGGGGAGCAATTGACAAACGACAGGGGTACACTTCTCAAAGTGGCCCCCTCCTTTAGTACCGCATACCACTGCTTTCAATTCAACCACCACATAAACCTTTTTACATGCCCCGCAGGGGTCAATAAAGTCATGGGGAAGCCCCCTAACCACCACGATTGGCACCACATGCTGATTGTTGACCTTTTAATTACCAGAACCGCAGCTGGCCCGTGTGGTGCCCCCTTGTGGTGGGCAATAAAAATAGCAGGAGCCAAGCAATTAAAATCTCTCTCATGACGCTTCCAATTATGGGGTACCCTCTTAGTGCGGTTGTGTGGTACCCCCAAAAAACAGTCCACATGTGGCACCGTTCTGTGCCTCCCCATCAACCCATTTAATGTGCACCCCTGACCAAAACCCCCCTTCTATTAGTGCTCCCCCAATCTGGAAGGTGGGGGGAAGGGGAGGGCGCAACAAAACATTGTTTGTGTTCCCCACCAAAAGCGCCATCCCATCAGTGTGCAAGGGGTCACTGCTTCATTGCTGCACATTATCAACTGCAGTAGCGCTAGGCACAATTTCTGCTAGGCTCCTCCCACTTACCCCTAGATTTTGCCTTCTTCTCTTAACCCTTCCTTATTCTGCACTCCTTCCATTGCTTCTCCTACACTGCCTCTGCCCCTAACTTTTAACTGCTTCTACACCACATCCACCTTTTACACCCCCAACCAACACACCCCTCTTCTTGGCTCATTCTCCTACACTGCCCTGGCCCTGCAACTCCACCCTACTTGCTGCCCTGCCACTCTCACTGGTGCTCTCCACTATTCCCTTGCTCCCTGGACCTGACCTCCCATTATGGCTCCACCCACATTTGCCCTCTCTACCCGACTCAGCCCCCCTTGACTTACCAAGCACCCCGCACTTACCACCATTCGTCAGCCTGTACTTCACTTACCAGATGTGTCCACAGGAACCTCTTTGGTTATCGCCATCACCTTTACTTACCAAGCACATTGCACTTACCACCGTTCGTCAGCCAAGTCCATGTCTGATTTCACTTACCAGATGTGTCCACAGGAACCTCTTTGGTTATCGCCATCACCTTGGTGCCGAGATCAGGACTCGAACCCTGGTCGCCAGGATGGAAGACAGGAACTTACCCACTAGACCACACTGGATTCCATATCAGTTGCCTGTCAAGACTTCCCTATATCATGGTCATCCTGTTTCATGGGCAATGGAAACCATGGGCCACAAGCATGAGGCTTGTATGTTCCTAGTAAGTTCTCTTGCAGAGCGTCACAACAGCCAGAAGCTGTAGCTCAGAGGCAGTGTCAAGTGTCTTTGGTGCGGCAGTCCCCTCCAGTGCAAGGGTTCGAGTCCCCCCACCAGCTCCAAACTGACAGTTTGTTGTCTTTTAGATTCAAAATCTCTGGAAATTTCTTCTTTTTTTTAAATTCAGTAGTATTTATTTGAAAACAATGAGGGGACATTTGGTTCATCCCTATTTTGAACTAGTGGCCCAAACCTACCACTGCTACCCCTCTTGAATTCCCTCTGCTTGATGGTCTGAGATGTAACCAGTGGAGCACACTGGCCTTCATGTTGGTTGCGTGTCATAGCTAGCCTATATCACTGCCATACCCATTCATGGGCAATGGAACCCATAGGCAATGCGACCGAGGTCGGAAAGTTGCTCATAATCTCTGTGGCAGCAGAAGAACTTCAGCAGGAGCTGTAGCTCAGAGGCACTGTCGTCAGCCTTTGGTGTTGCAGGTCCCTAAGAGGCAAGGGTTCAATTCCCAGCAGTGGAGGCAAGGTCATCTCTGAACGGCAAAATCTATGGCAATTATTTTTTGATTTAGTGTTATTATTTTCATTTTGAAAAACAAAATTACATCCATTTGATGTTTTCGCTAGACGCCCTAACCTCCACATGCTGCCCCGTCTTAATCACCCTCCGGTTGGAAGTCTGGCACTTAACCACTGGAGCACACTGGCTTTCGAGTCAGTAACCTGTCACAGATTACCTACATCATGTGCAAATGCTTGCACGGGTAATCGAACCAATAAGCAATGATGCTGATGCATGTATCTTGCTGATAGTATCTTCTGCAGAGGGGTAGTGCAGCCTGGAGCAATAATTTGGAGGCGAGGCATGGCGGTTTGGAGTCACAGGCCTCCCTACTGCAAGGGTTCCAGTACCATCAGTGGAGGCATGGTGTTACATGGCCGTCCTTTCGCTTCGGAATACACACCAACATATTTTTTTTTAATTGGTAACATTGATTTGACCTGAAAAAACTTGTGGGAAAATTCAGCCATTCTATTTTTGCACTTGTGCCCCAATGCTACAAATGCTGCCCCTCTTGATAGCCTCCCCTTTTCGATCATGTTGGTGAAATAGGAGCAGCAAAGCATTATCTCCATGTAATAATTTATCAATTTATTCTTTAAAGTTGATGCTTTGTCGAGTGCAATAGTGACTTTGGGGTCATAGCTGAGTACTCACAGAGACCGTAAAAAACGTTGAATAACTGCGCTTTTTTTCTTTTTGCTGCAAACTGGTCTCTCAAATTAGGTGTGGAGTGCCTGTGCACTACACTAATAATAAAGGCCGATTCTGCATTCCTCTTGATGAAATGCTGGGTAAACATAAAGGCAGTAGAAACTCCCATTATTAGGTGCAAGAAGAAGCTGGACATCTTGAATTTTCATTGCGATAGACAAGGGCAATGTCAGGCCTGTGTTTCCCAAGTCCTCAATCTTGCCTGCTGTGCCAGGTGAAGGGAGGAGGCGGATAGTCTGGTCTGGTCTGGTCTGGTCGAGGCCTGACAGGACCTTACCGGGCCTGGCCTTGGCCTGGCCCAGCTCTGGAGCTGTGGCTTAGACTGTGGCTACAAACAGCCCAACCTCTGTCAATTTCCTACGAAGCCAGGCCTGGCAGGTCAGACTGAGGTGGTAGCCTTTAAGCGAGCCCTCGAAGCCCCCAAACGCCCAGCTTCTATATAGAGGCAGGCTGCAGGCAAATAGGGACCCTGCTAAATCAGGGTGGCTTCCATATGTGTGTCTTTCGAGTGCCAAATTCCTTAGCCTAAGACAGATTGGCAACATTAAAATCATGCAGAAGACCATGCGTTGGAGACCGAGTCAGGGAGGAAGTCAGTAGACAGTCTCGGCACGTGCTAAGCATCAAGGGACATATTTGCATAGGACAGCCTTTTCTCCAATCTCATTCTATTGCTGTAGTTGCCTTGTAGCACAACAAGGGGGCAGCAGCATTACAATAATGGCAGAGAGAGGTTTTAAACCTGCTTGCTGACGGCTCTCTAGTTCATGTTAGGTTTGCTGGTCCCAGAGAGTGGTGGACTGCTACGGCTGAGGGGATGAGTAATGAGGAATGATTGTCCTGTATTTGTGGCAAAGGAGGACATTGGGAACGGAAACAGTCGCAATGTAGGGCCAAAGCATAGATGTTTGCTGAGCAATTGAGTGTGCGTGCGTGTCACCTGATTCATAAAATGTGCATACAAAGGAGAGGAACAGCAGCTCGGCCGCACTCAGGTACAAGGTGAGGAACAGAGGGACATTTCCCCCAGAGGGATAAGGCCCGCACATCTCACAAATTTCAAGCGTGGTGTGATGCTTTTCAGGTTGATGGATTTGCCATGTACAGTGTACAAATGTGCCACGTTAGTGAGGATCAATGTCCACAATCAGTAGCACACTTTTTGGGAATACCCATAGACCAGAAATGTCAAGCACTTCCTCCGGAGGGATAAGGCCAAGAAAAGAGTTTGGAAAGCTTGCTCCAGTCCTCCGCAGGACAGAAAGACGCTAGAGAAAGAAAATACAGATTGGGCCTGACAACACAAAAGATGGTCAGTGTCCTGCAACTAACACCAGCTTTGTGTTTTGAGCTCCACACTCTGGAACCAGTTGCCCCATACCTGTGTTACTCTGACACCTTTTCTTGTCCTCCTGATATCCTATCTCTCTGCCCCTTCAGCTATGCTAGTGCTCCACCTTTGGTACTGCGCCAACCCATTTTAAACCCTCTCAGGGACCACAGGTACTCTTCTCTCTGCCTTCCATTCCCATCCTCTCAGTAACTCCGGTGCTTCTGCCTCTCTTCCGTCTCCAGTGACACGTTGGATGCCCACTGCTCAATGCTAGTCACTTACCACTCTGTAGAAGCCCTCTCAGCACACGCAGAGTACGCTTGTCCAACGGGCCCATCCATGATCTTCCTCACAGTAACTCATGGCTTTCTCTCTGTGGATGATATAGCTAATCTAGTGGAGCAGAAAGCACTTGGCCATCACCTGGAACACTCTGTAGACGCTGACAATCCATGTTGTGCTGCCTATTTGCATGGCATGATTAATGTCTAGGCCCCGACCATCATTTGACACAGGTACCCTCTTTCTGCCTCATTTGCCTACTCCCCCACCCTTCGCACTTCCACATGTTAGGGCTCTCAGGTGCTGTGGCACTCATCTCTGCATGCTTTCCACCCTCTTCATCCTCTCTCTTTGCGAGTAGCCCCTTTGTGCCCAGATACCAACTCCCCCAAGTGTCACCCTGAACAAGCCTTCCTTCTCTTTCTGTACCTCTTTTAAACCCCTTTCAGTGCCACAACTCCAATTATCCTTTTTGAGTGTCCCCTGCTTGTGGGTCAATTAAAAATGAGGGTACTGCTCAAGAAATGGCCTCCACACACCCGATTCTTCGTAACCCTCATAGTAAACCTATGAGTAGTGTCAACTGCATCGCCCTGTGACGGGGATTATCTTGGGGGAGCAATTGACAAACGACAGGGGTACACTTCTCAAAGTGGCCCCCTCCTTTAGTACCGCATACCACTGCTTTCAATTCAACCACCACATAAACCTTTTTACATGCCCCGCAGGGGTCAATAAAGTCATGGGGAAGCCCCCTAACCACCACGATTGGCACCACATGCTGATTGTTGACCTTTTAATTACCAGAACCGCAGCTGGCCCGTGTGGTGCCCCCTTGTGGTGGGCAATAAAAATAGCAGGAGCCAAGCAATTAAAATCTCTCTCATGACGCTTCCAATTATGGGGTACCCTCTTAGTGCGGTTGTGTGGTACCCCCAAAAAACAGTCCACATGTGGCACCGTTCTGTGCCTCCCCATCAACCCATTTAATGTGCACCCCTGACCAAAACCCCCCTTCTATTAGTGCTCCCCCAATCTGGAAGGTGGGGGGAAGGGGAGGGCGCAACAAAACATTGTTTGTGTTCCCCACCAAAAGCGCCATCCCATCAGTGTGCAAGGGGTCACTGCTTCATTGCTGCACATTATCAACTGCAGTAGCGCTAGGCACAATTTCTGCTAGGCTCCTCCCACTTACCCCTAGATTTTGCCTTCTTCTCTTAACCCTTCCTTATTCTGCACTCCTTCCATTGCTTCTCCTACACTGCCTCTGCCCCTAACTTTTAACTGCTTCTACACCACATCCACCTTTTACACCCCCAACCAACACACCCCTCTTCTTGGCTCATTCTCCTACACTGCCCTGGCCCTGCAACTCCACCCTACTTGCTGCCCTGCCACTCTCACTGGTGCTCTCCACTATTCCCTTGCTCCCTGGACCTGACCTCCCATTATGGCTCCACCCACATTTGCCCTCTCTACCCGACTCAGCCCCCCTTGACTTACCAAGCACCCCGCACTTACCACCATTCGTCAGCCTGTACTTCACTTACCAGATGTGTCCACAGGAACCTCTTTGGTTATCGCCATCACCTTTACTTACCAAGCACATTGCACTTACCACCGTTCGTCAGCCAAGTCCATGTCTGATTTCACTTACCAGATGTGTCCACAGGAACCTCTTTGGTTATCGCCATCACCTTGGTGCCGAGATCAGGACTCGAACCCTGGTCGCCAGGATGGAAGACAGGAACTTACCCACTAGACCACACTGGATTCCATATCAGTTGCCTGTCAAGACTTCCCTATATCATGGTCATCCTGTTTCATGGGCAATGGAAACCATGGGCCACAAGCATGAGGCTTGTATGTTCCTAGTAAGTTCTCTTGCAGAGCGTCACAACAGCCAGAAGCTGTAGCTCAGAGGCAGTGTCAAGTGTCTTTGGTGCGGCAGTCCCCTCCAGTGCAAGGGTTCGAGTCCCCCCACCAGCTCCAAACTGACAGTTTGTTGTCTTTTAGATTCAAAATCTCTGGAAATTTCTTCTTTTTTTTAAATTCAGTAGTATTTATTTGAAAACAATGAGGGGACATTTGGTTCATCCCTATTTTGAACTAGTGGCCCAAACCTACCACTGCTACCCCTCTTGAATTCCCTCTGCTTGATGGTCTGAGATGTAACCAGTGGAGCACACTGGCCTTCATGTTGGTTGCGTGTCATAGCTAGCCTATATCACTGCCATACCCATTCATGGGCAATGGAACCCATAGGCAATGCGACCGAGGTCGGAAAGTTGCTCATAATCTCTGTGGCAGCAGAAGAACTTCAGCAGGAGCTGTAGCTCAGAGGCACTGTCGTCAGCCTTTGATGTTGCAGGTCCCTAAGAGGCAAGGGTTCAATTCCCAGCAGTGGAGGCAAGGTCATCTCTGAACGGCAAAATCTATGGCAATTATTTTTTGATTTAGTGTTATTATTTTCATTTTGAAAAACAAAATTACATCCATTTGATGTTTTCGCTAGACGCCCTAACCTCCACATGCTGCCCCGTCTTAATCACCCTCCGGTTGGAAGTCTGGCACTTAACCACTGGAGCACACTGGCTTTCGAGTCAGTAACCTGTCACAGATTACCTACATCATGTGCAAATGCTTGCACGGGTAATCGAACCAATAAGCAATGATGCTGATGCATGTATCTTGCTGATAGTATCTTCTGCAGAGGGGTAGTGCAGCCTGGAGCAATAATTTGGAGGCGAGGCATGGCGGTTTGGAGTCACAGGCCTCCCTACTGCAAGGGTTCCAGTACCATCAGTGGAGGCATGGTGTTACATGGCCGTCCTTTCGCTTCGGAATACACACCAACATATTTTTTTTTAATTGGTAACATTGATTTGACCTGAAAAAACTTGTGGGAAAATTCAGCCATTCTATTTTTGCACTTGTGCCCCAATGCTACAAATGCTGCCCCTCTTGATAGCCTCCCCTTTTCGATCATGTTGGTGAAATAGGAGCAGCAAAGCATTATCTCCATGTAATAATTTATCAATTTATTCTTTAAAGTTGATGCTTTGTCGAGTGCAATAGTGACTTTGGGGTCATAGCTGAGTACTCACAGAGACCGTAAAAAACGTTGAATAACTGCGCTTTTTTTCTTTTTGCTGCAAACTGGTCTCTCAAATTAGGTGTGGAGTGCCTGTGCACTACACTAATAATAAAGGCCGATTCTGCATTCCTCTTGATGAAATGCTGGGTAAACATAAAGGCAGTAGAAACTCCCATTATTAGGTGCAAGAAGAAGCTGGACATCTTGAATTTTCATTGCGATAGACAAGGGCAATGTCAGGCCTGTGTTTCCCAAGTCCTCAATCTTGCCTGCTGTGCCAGGTGAAGGGAGGAGGCGGATAGTCTGGTCTGGTCTGGTCTGGTCGAGGCCTGACAGGACCTTACCGGGCCTGGCCTTGGCCTGGCCCAGCTCTGGAGCTGTGGCTTAGACTGTGGCTACAAACAGCCCAACCTCTGTCAATTTCCTACGAAGCCAGGCCTGGCAGGTCAGACTGAGGTGGTAGCCTTTAAGCGAGCCCTCGAAGCCCCCAAACGCCCAGCTTCTATATAGAGGCAGGCTGCAGGCAAATAGGGACCCTGCTAAATCAGGGTGGCTTCCATATGTGTGTCTTTCGAGTGCCAAATTCCTTAGCCTAAGACAGATTGGCAACATTAAAATCATGCAGAAGACCATGCGTTGGAGACCGAGTCAGGGAGGAAGTCAGTAGACAGTCTCGGCACGTGCTAAGCATCAAGGGACATATTTGCATAGGACAGCCTTTTCTCCAATCTCATTCTATTGCTGTAGTTGCCTTGTAGCACAACAAGGGGGCAGCAGCATTACAATAATGGCAGAGAGAGGTTTTAAACCTGCTTGCTGACGGCTCTCTAGTTCATGTTAGGTTTGCTGGTCCCAGAGAGTGGTGGACTGCTACGGCTGAGGGGATGAGTAATGAGGAATGATTGTCCTGTATTTGTGGCAAAGGAGGACATTGGGAACGGAAACAGTCGCAATGTAGGGCCAAAGCATAGATGTTTGCTGAGCAATTGAGTGTGCGTGCGTGTCACCTGATTCATAAAATGTGCATACAAAGGAGAGGAACAGCAGCTCGGCCGCACTCAGGTACAAGGTGAGGAACAGAGGGACATTTCCCCCAGAGGGATAAGGCCCGCACATCTCACAAATTTCAAGCGTGGTGTGATGCTTTTCAGGTTGATGGATTTGCCATGTACAGTGTACAAATGTGCCACGTTAGTGAGGATCAATGTCCACAATCAGTAGCACACTTTTTGGGAATACCCATAGACCAGAAATGTCAAGCACTTCCTCCGGAGGGATAAGGCCAAGAAAAGAGTTTGGAAAGCTTGCTCCAGTCCTCCGCAGGACAGAAAGACGCTAGAGAAAGAAAATACAGATTGGGCCTGACAACACAAAAGATGGTCAGTGTCCTGCAACTAACACCAGCTTTGTGTTTTGAGCTCCACACTCTGGAACCAGTTGCCCCATACCTGTGTTACTCTGACACCTTTTCTTGTCCTCCTGATATCCTATCTCTCTGCCCCTTCAGCTATGCTAGTGCTCCACCTTTGGTACTGCGCCAACCCATTTTAAACCCTCTCAGGGACCACAGGTACTCTTCTCTCTGCCTTCCATTCCCATCCTCTCAGTAACTCCGGTGCTTCTGCCTCTCTTCCGTCTCCAGTGACACGTTGGATGCCCACTGCTCAATGCTAGTCACTTACCACTCTGTAGAAGCCCTCTCAGCACACGCAGAGTACGCTTGTCCAACGGGCCCATCCATGATCTTCCTCACAGTAACTCATGGCTTTCTCTCTGTGGATGATATAGCTAATCTAGTGGAGCAGAAAGCACTTGGCCATCACCTGGAACACTCTGTAGACGCTGACAATCCATGTTGTGCTGCCTATTTGCATGGCATGATTAATGTCTAGGCCCCGACCATCATTTGACACAGGTACCCTCTTTCTGCCTCATTTGCCTACTCCCCCACCCTTCGCACTTCCACATGTTAGGGCTCTCAGGTGCTGTGGCACTCATCTCTGCATGCTTTCCACCCTCTTCATCCTCTCTCTTTGCGAGTAGCCCCTTTGTGCCCAGATACCAACTCCCCCAAGTGTCACCCTGAACAAGCCTTCCTTCTCTTTCTGTACCTCTTTTAAACCCCTTTCAGTGCCACAACTCCAATTATCCTTTTTGAGTGTCCCCTGCTTGTGGGTCAATTAAAAATGAGGGTACTGCTCAAGAAATGGCCTCCACACACCCGATTCTTCGTAACCCTCATAGTAAACCTATGAGTAGTGTCAACTGCATCGCCCTGTGACGGGGATTATCTTGGGGGAGCAATTGACAAACGACAGGGGTACACTTCTCAAAGTGGCCCCCTCCTTTAGTACCGCATACCACTGCTTTCAATTCAACCACCACATAAACCTTTTTACATGCCCCGCAGGGGTCAATAAAGTCATGGGGAAGCCCCCTAACCACCACGATTGGCACCACATGCTGATTGTTGACCTTTTAATTACCAGAACCGCAGCTGGCCCGTGTGGTGCCCCCTTGTGGTGGGCAATAAAAATAGCAGGAGCCAAGCAATTAAAATCTCTCTCATGACGCTTCCAATTATGGGGTACCCTCTTAGTGCGGTTGTGTGGTACCCCCAAAAAACAGTCCACATGTGGCACCGTTCTGTGCCTCCCCATCAACCCATTTAATGTGCACCCCTGACCAAAACCCCCCTTCTATTAGTGCTCCCCCAATCTGGAAGGTGGGGGGAAGGGGAGGGCGCAACAAAACATTGTTTGTGTTCCCCACCAAAAGCGCCATCCCATCAGTGTGCAAGGGGTCACTGCTTCATTGCTGCACATTATCAACTGCAGTAGCGCTAGGCACAATTTCTGCTAGGCTCCTCCCACTTACCCCTAGATTTTGCCTTCTTCTCTTAACCCTTCCTTATTCTGCACTCCTTCCATTGCTTCTCCTACACTGCCTCTGCCCCTAACTTTTAACTGCTTCTACACCACATCCACCTTTTACACCCCCAACCAACACACCCCTCTTCTTGGCTCATTCTCCTACACTGCCCTGGCCCTGCAACTCCACCCTACTTGCTGCCCTGCCACTCTCACTGGTGCTCTCCACTATTCCCTTGCTCCCTGGACCTGACCTCCCATTATGGCTCCACCCACATTTGCCCTCTCTACCCGACTCAGCCCCCCTTGACTTACCAAGCACCCCGCACTTACCACCATTCGTCAGCCTGTACTTCACTTACCAGATGTGTCCACAGGAACCTCTTTGGTTATCGCCATCACCTTTACTTACCAAGCACATTGCACTTACCACCGTTCGTCAGCCAAGTCCATGTCTGATTTCACTTACCAGATGTGTCCACAGGAACCTCTTTGGTTATCGCCATCACCTTGGTGCCGAGATCAGGACTCGAACCCTGGTCGCCAGGATGGAAGACAGGAACTTACCCACTAGACCACACTGGATTCCATATCAGTTGCCTGTCAAGACTTCCCTATATCATGGTCATCCTGTTTCATGGGCAATGGAAACCATGGGCCACAAGCATGAGGCTTGTATGTTCCTAGTAAGTTCTCTTGCAGAGCGTCACAACAGCCAGAAGCTGTAGCTCAGAGGCAGTGTCAAGTGTCTTTGGTGCGGCAGTCCCCTCCAGTGCAAGGGTTCGAGTCCCCCCACCAGCTCCAAACTGACAGTTTGTTGTCTTTTAGATTCAAAATCTCTGGAAATTTCTTCTTTTTTTTAAATTCAGTAGTATTTATTTGAAAACAATGAGGGGACATTTGGTTCATCCCTATTTTGAACTAGTGGCCCAAACCTACCACTGCTACCCCTCTTGAATTCCCTCTGCTTGATGGTCTGAGATGTAACCAGTGGAGCACACTGGCCTTCATGTTGGTTGCGTGTCATAGCTAGCCTATATCACTGCCATACCCATTCATGGGCAATGGAACCCATAGGCAATGCGACCGAGGTCGGAAAGTTGCTCATAATCTCTGTGGCAGCAGAAGAACGTCAGCAGGAGCTGTAGCTCAGAGGCACTGTCGTCAGCCTTTGGTGTTGCAGGTCCCTAAGAGGCAAGGGTTCAATTCCCAGCAGTGGAGGCAAGGTCATCTCTGAACGGCAAAATCTATGGCAATTATTTTTTGATTTAGTGTTATTATTTTCATTTTGAAAAACAAAATTACATCCATTTGATGTTTTCGCTAGACGCCCTAACCTCCACATGCTGCCCCGTCTTAATCACCCTCCGGTTGGAAGTCTGGCACTTAACCACTGGAGCACACTGGCTTTCGAGTCAGTAACCTGTCACAGATTACCTACATCATGTGCAAATGCTTGCACGGGTAATCGAACCAATAAGCAATGATGCTGATGCATGTATCTTGCTGATAGTATCTTCTGCAGAGGGGTAGTGCAGCCTGGAGCAATAATTTGGAGGCGAGGCATGGCGGTTTGGAGTCACAGGCCTCCCTACTGCAAGGGTTCCAGTACCATCAGTGGAGGCATGGTGTTACATGGCCGTCCTTTCGCTTCGGAATACACACCAACATATTTTTTTTAAATTGGTAACATTGATTTGACCTGAAAAAACTTGTGGGAAAATTCAGCCATTCTATTTTTGCACTTGTGCCCCAATGCTACAAATGCTGCCCCTCTTGATAGCCTCCCCTTTTCGATCATGTTGGTGAAATAGGAGCAGCAAAGCATTATCTCCATGTAATAATTTATCAATTTATTCTTTAAAGTTGATGCTTTGTCGAGTGCAAAAGTGACTTTGGGGTCATAGCTGAGTACTCACAGAGACCGTAAAAAACGTTGAATAACTGCGCTTTTTTTCTTTTTGCTGCAAACTGGTCTCTCAAATTAGGTGTGGAGTGCCTGTGCACTACACTAATAATAAAGGCCGATTCTGCATTCCTCTTGATGAAATGCTGGGTAAACATAAAGGCAGTAGAAACTCCCATTATTAGGTGCAAGAAGAAGCTGGACATCTTGAATTTTCATTGCGATAAACAAGGGCAATGTCAGGCCTGTGTTTCCCAAGTCCTCAATCTTGCCTGCTGTGCCAGGTGAAGGGAGGAGGCGGATAGTCTGGTCTGGTCTGGTCTGGTCGAGGCCTGACAGGACCTTACCGGGCCTGGCCTTGGCCTGGCCCAGCTCTGGAGCTGTGGCTTAGACTGTGGCTACAAACAGCCCAACCTCTGTCAATTTCCTACGAAGCCAGGCCTGGCAGGTCAGACTGAGGTGGTAGCCTTTAAGCGAGCCCTCGAAGCCCCCAAACGCCCAGCTTCTATATAGAGGCAGGCTGCAGGCAAATAGGGACCCTGCTAAATCAGGGTGGCTTCCATATGTGTGTCTTTCGAGTGCCAAATTCCTTAGCCTAAGACAGATTGGCAACATTAAAATCATGCAGAAGACCATGCGTTGGAGACCGAGTCAGGGAGGAAGTCAGTAGACAGTCTCGGCACGTGCTAAGCATCAAGGGACATATTTGCATAGGACAGCCTTTTCTCCAATCTCATTCTATTGCTGTAGTTGCCTTGTAGCACAACAAGGGGGCAGCAGCATTACAATAATGGCAGAGAGAGGTTTTAAACCTGCTTGCTGACGGCTCTCTAGTTCATGTTAGGTTTGCTGGTCCCAGAGAGTGGTGGACTGCTACGGCTGAGGGGATGAGTAATGAGGAATGATTGTCCTGTATTTGTGGCAAAGGAGGACATTGGGAACGGAAACAGTCGCAATGTAGGGCCAAAGCATAGATGTTTGCTGAGCAATTGAGTGTGCGTGCGTGTCGCCTGATTCATAAAATGTGCATACAAAGGAGAGGAACAGCAGCTCGGCCGCACTCAGGTACAAGGTGAGGAACAGAGGGACATTTCCCCCAGAGGGATAAGGCCCGCACATCTCACAAATTTCAAGCGTGGTGTGATGCTTTTCAGGTTGATGGATTTGCCATGTACAGTGTACAAATGTGCCACGTTAGTGAGGATCAATGTCCACAATCAGTAGCACACTTTTTGGGAATACCCATAGACCAGAAATGTCAAGCACTTCCTCCGGAGGGATAAGGCCAAGAAAAGAGTTTGGAAAGCTTGCTCCAGTCCTCCGCAGGACAGAAAGACGCTAGAGAAAGAAAATACAGATTGGGCCTGACAACACAAAAGATGGTCAGTGTCCTGCAACTAACACCAGCTTTGTGTTTTGAGCTCCACACTCTGGAACCAGTTGCCCCATACCTGTGTTACTCTGACACCTTTTCTTGTCCTCCTGATATCCTATCTCTCTGCCCCTTCAGCTATGCTAGTGCTCCACCTTTGGTACTGCGCCAACCCATTTTAAACCCTCTCAGGGACCACAGGTACTCTTCTCTCTGCCTTCCATTCCCATCCTCTCAGTAACTCCGGTGCTTCTGCCTCTCTTCCGTCTCCAGTGACACGTTGGATGCCCACTGCTCAATGCTAGTCACTTACCACTCTGTAGAAGCCCTCTCAGCACACGCAGAGTACGCTTGTCCAACGGGCCCATCCATGATCTTCCTCACAGTAACTCATGGCTTTCTCTCTGTGGATGATATAGCTAATCTAGTGGAGCAGAAAGCACTTGGCCATCACCTGGAACACTCTGTAGACGCTGACAATCCATGTTGTGCTGCCTATTTGCATGGCATGATTAATGTCTAGGCCCCGACCATCATTTGACACAGGTACCCTCTTTCTGCCTCATTTGCCTACTCCCCCACCCTTCGCACTTCCACATGTTAGGGCTCTCAGGTGCTGTGGCACTCATCTCTGCATGCTTTCCACCCTCTTCATCCTCTCTCTTTGCGAGTAGCCCCTTTGTGCCCAGATACCAACTCCCCCAAGTGTCACCCTGAACAAGCCTTCCTTCTCTTTCTGTACCTCTTTTAAACCCCTTTCAGTGCCACAACTCCAATTATCCTTTTTGAGTGTCCCCTGCTTGTGGGTCAATTAAAAATGAGGGTACTGCTCAAGAAATGGCCTCCACACACCCGATTCTTCGTAACCCTCATAGTAAACCTATGAGTAGTGTCAACTGCATCGCCCTGTGACGGGGATTATCTTGGGGGAGCAATTGACAAACGACAGGGGTACACTTCTCAAAGTGGCCCCCTCCTTTAGTACCGCATACCACTGCTTTCAATTCAACCACCACATAAACCTTTTTACATGCCCCGCAGGGGTCAATAAAGTCATGGGGAAGCCCCCTAACCACCACGATTGGCACCACATGCTGATTGTTGACCTTTTAATTACCAGAACCGCAGCTGGCCCGTGTGGTGCCCCCTTGTGGTGGGCAATAAAAATAGCAGGAGCCAAGCAATTAAAATCTCTCTCATGACGCTTCCAATTATGGGGTACCCTCTTAGTGCGGTTGTGTGGTACCCCCAAAAAACAGTCCACATGTGGCACCGTTCTGTGCCTCCCCATCAACCCATTTAATGTGCACCCCTGACCAAAACCCCCCTTCTATTAGTGCTCCCCCAATCTGGAAGGTGGGGGGAAGGGGAGGGCGCAACAAAACATTGTTTGTGTTCCCCACCAAAAGCGCCATCCCATCAGTGTGCAAGGGGTCACTGCTTCATTGCTGCACATTATCAACTGCAGTAGCGCTAGGCACAATTTCTGCTAGGCTCCTCCCACTTACCCCTAGATTTTGCCTTCTTCTCTTAACCCTTCCATTGCTTCTCCTACACTGCCTCTAACTTTTAACTCCTTCTACACCACATCCACCTTTTACACCCCCAACCAACACACCCCTCTTCTTGGCTCATTCTCCTACACTGCCCTGGCCCTGCAACTCCACCCTACTTGCTGCCCTGCCACTCTCACTGGTGCTCTCCACTATTCCCTTGCTCCCTGGACCTGACCTCCCATTATGGCTCCACCCACATTTGCCCTCTCTACCCGACTCAGCCCCCCTTGACTTACCAAGCACCCCGCACTTACCACCATTCGTCAGCCTGTACTTCACTTACCAGATGTGTCCACAGGAACCTCTTTGGTTATCGCCATCACCTTTACTTACCAAGCACATTGCACTTACCACCGTTCGTCAGCCAAGTCCATGTCTGATTTCACTTACCAGATGTGTCCACAGGAACCTCTTTGGTTATCGCCATCACCTTGGTGCCGAGATCAGGACTCGAACCCTGGTCGCCAGGATGGAAGACAGGAACTTACCCACTAGACCACACTGGATTCCATATCAGTTGCCTGTCAAGACTTCCCTATATCATGGTCATCCTGTTTCATGGGCAATGGAAACCATGGGCCACAAGCATGAGGCTTGTATGTTCCTAGTAAGTTCTCTTGCAGAGCGTCACAACAGCCAGAAGCTGTAGCTCAGAGGCAGTGTCAAGTGTCTTTGGTGCGGCAGTCCCCTCCAGTGCAAGGGTTCGAGTCCCCCCACCAGCTCCAAACTGACAGTTTGTTGTCTTTTAGATTCAAAATCTCTGGAAATTTCTTCTTTTTTTTAAATTCAGTAGTATTTATTTGAAAACAATGAGGGGACATTTGGTTCATCCCTATTTTGAACTAGTGGCCCAAACCTACCACTGCTACCCCTCTTGAATTCCCTCTGCTTGATGGTCTGAGATGTAACCAGTGGAGCACACTGGCCTTCATGTTGGTTGCGTGTCATAGCTAGCCTATATCACTGCCATACCCATTCATGGGCAATGGAACCCATAGGCAATGCGACCGAGGTCGGAAAGTTGCTCATAATCTCTGTGGCAGCAGAAGAACTTCAGCAGGAGCTGTAGCTCAGAGGCACTGTCGTCAGCCTTTGGTGTTGCAGGTCCCTAAGAGGCAAGGGTTCAATTCCCAGCAGTGGAGGCAAGGTCATCTCTGAACGGCAAAATCTATGGCAATTATTTTTTGATTTAGTGTTATTATTTTCATTTTGAAAAACAAAATTACATCCATTTGATGTTTTCGCTAGACGCCCTAACCTCCACATGCTGCCCCGTCTTAATCACCCTCCGGTTGGAAGTCTGGCACTTAACCACTGGAGCACACTGGCTTTCGAGTCAGTAACCTGTCACAGATTACCTACATCATGTGCAAATGCTTGCACGGGTAATCGAACCAATAAGCAATGATGCTGATGCATGTATCTTGCTGATAGTATCTTCTGCAGAGGGGTAGTGCAGCCTGGAGCAATAATTTGGAGGCGAGGCATGGCGGTTTGGAGTCACAGGCCTCCCTACTGCAAGGGTTCCAGTACCATCAGTGGAGGCATGGTGTTACATGGCCGTCCTTTCGCTTCGGAATACACACCAACATATTTTTTTTTAATTGGTAACATTGATTTGACCTGAAAAAACTTGTGGGAAAATTCAGCCATTCTATTTTTGCACTTGTGCCCCAATGCTACAAATGCTGCCCCTCTTGATAGCCTCCCCTTTTCGATCATGTTGGTGAAATAGGAGCAGCAAAGCATTATCTCCATGTAATAATTTATCAATTTATTCTTTAAAGTTGATGCTTTGTCGAGTGCAATAGTGACTTTGGGGTCATAGCTGAGTACTCACAGAGACCGTAAAAAACGTTGAATAACTGCGCTTTTTTTCTTTTTGCTGCAAACTGGTCTCTCAAATTAGGTGTGGAGTGCCTGTGCACTACACTAATAATAAAGGCCGATTCTGCATTCCTCTTGATGAAATGCTGGGTAAACATAAAGGCAGTAGAAACTCCCATTATTAGGTGCAAGAAGAAGCTGGACATCTTGAATTTTCATTGCGATAGACAAGGGCAATGTCAGGCCTGTGTTTCCCAAGTCCTCAATCTTGCCTGCTGTGCCAGGTGAAGGGAGGAGGCGGATAGTCTGGTCTGGTCTGGTCTGGTCGAGGCCTGACAGGACCTTACCGGGCCTGGCCTTGGCCTGGCCCAGCTCTGGAGCTGTGGCTTAGACTGTGGCTACAAACAGCCCAACCTCTGTCAATTTCCTACGAAGCCAGGCCTGGCAGGTCAGACTGAGGTGGTAGCCTTTAAGCGAGCCCTCGAAGCCCCCAAACGCCCAGCTTCTATATAGAGGCAGGCTGCAGGCAAATAGGGACCCTGCTAAATCAGGGTGGCTTCCATATGTGTGTCTTTCGAGTGCCAAATTCCTTAGCCTAAGACAGATTGGCAACATTAAAATCATGCAGAAGACCATGCGTTGGAGACCGAGTCAGGGAGGAAGTCAGTAGACAGTCTCGGCACGTGCTAAGCATCAAGGGACATATTTGCATAGGACAGCCTTTTCTCCAATCTCATTCTATTGCTGTAGTTGCCTTGTAGCACAACAAGGGGGCAGCAGCATTACAATAATGGCAGAGAGAGGTTTTAAACCTGCTTGCTGACGGCTCTCTAGTTCATGTTAGGTTTGCTGGTCCCAGAGAGTGGTGGACTGCTACGGCTGAGGGGATGAGTAATGAGGAATGATTGTCCTGTATTTGTGGCAAAGGAGGACATTGGGAACGGAAACAGTCGCAATGTAGGGCCAAAGCATAGATGTTTGCTGAGCAATTGAGTGTGCGTGCGTGTCACCTGATTCATAAAATGTGCATACAAAGGAGAGGAACAGCAGCTCGGCCGCACTCAGGTACAAGGTGAGGAACAGAGGGACATTTCCCCCAGAGGGATAAGGCCCGCACATCTCACAAATTTCAAGCGTGGTGTGATGCTTTTCAGGTTGATGGATTTGCCATGTACAGTGTACAAATGTGCCACGTTAGTGAGGATCAATGTCCACAATCAGTAGCACACTTTTTGGGAATACCCATAGACCAGAAATGTCAAGCACTTCCTCCGGAGGGATAAGGCCAAGAAAAGAGTTTGGAAAGCTTGCTCCAGTCCTCCGCAGGACAGAAAGACGCTAGAGAAAGAAAATACAGATTGGGCCTGACAACACAAAAGATGGTCAGTGTCCTGCAACTAACACCAGCTTTGTGTTTTGAGCTCCACACTCTGGAACCAGTTGCCCCATACCTGTGTTACTCTGACACCTTTTCTTGTCCTCCTGATATCCTATCTCTCTGCCCCTTCAGCTATGCTAGTGCTCCACCTTTGGTACTGCGCCAACCCATTTTAAACCCTCTCAGGGACCACAGGTACTCTTCTCTCTGCCTTCCATTCCCATCCTCTCAGTAACTCCGGTGCTTCTGCCTCTCTTCCGTCTCCAGTGACACGTTGGATGCCCACTGCTCAATGCTAGTCACTTACCACTCTGTAGAAGCCCTCTCAGCACACGCAGAGTACGCTTGTCCAACGGGCCCATCCATGATCTTCCTCACAGTAACTCATGGCTTTCTCTCTGTGGATGATATAGCTAATCTAGTGGAGCAGAAAGCACTTGGCCATCACCTGGAACACTCTGTAGACGCTGACAATCCATGTTGTGCTGCCTATTTGCATGGCATGATTAATGTCTAGGCCCCGACCATCATTTGACACAGGTACCCTCTTTCTGCCTCATTTGCCTACTCCCCCACCCTTCGCACTTCCACATGTTAGGGCTCTCAGGTGCTGTGGCACTCATCTCTGCATGCTTTCCACCCTCTTCATCCTCTCTCTTTGCGAGTAGCCCCTTTGTGCCCAGATACCAACTCCCCCAAGTGTCACCCTGAACAAGCCTTCCTTCTCTTTCTGTACCTCTTTTAAACCCCTTTCAGTGCCACAACTCCAATTATCCTTTTTGAGTGTCCCCTGCTTGTGGGTCAATTAAAAATGAGGGTACTGCTCAAGAAATGGCCTCCACACACCCGATTCTTCGTAACCCTCATAGTAAACCTATGAGTAGTGTCAACTGCATCGCCCTGTGACGGGGATTATCTTGGGGGAGCAATTGACAAACGACAGGGGTACACTTCTCAAAGTGGCCCCCTCCTTTAGTACCGCATACCACTGCTTTCAATTCAACCACCACATAAACCTTTTTACATGCCCCGCAGGGGTCAATAAAGTCATGGGGAAGCCCCCTAACCACCACGATTGGCACCACATGCTGATTGTTGACCTTTTAATTACCAGAACCGCAGCTGGCCCGTGTGGTGCCCCCTTGTGGTGGGCAATAAAAATAGCAGGAGCCAAGCAATTAAAATCTCTCTCATGACGCTTCCAATTATGGGGTACCCTCTTAGTGCGGTTGTGTGGTACCCCCAAAAAACAGTCCACATGTGGCACCGTTCTGTGCCTCCCCATCAACCCATTTAATGTGCACCCCTCACCAAAACCCCCCTTCTATTAGTGCTCCCCCAATCTGGAAGGTGGGGGGAAGGGGAGGGCGCAACAAAACATTGTTTGTGTTCCCCACCAAAAGCGCCATCCCATCAGTGTGCAAGGGGTCACTGCTTCATTGCTGCACATTATCAACTGCAGTAGCGCTAGGCACAATTTCTGCTAGGCTCCTCCCACTTACCCCTAGATTTTGCCTTCTTCTCTTAACCCTTCCTTATTCTGCACTCCTTCCATTGCTTCTCCTACACTGCCTCTGCCCCTAACTTTTAACTCCTTCTACACCACATCCACCTTTTACACCCCCAACCAACACACCCCTCTTCTTGGCTCATTCTCCTACACTGCCCTGGCCCTGCAACTCCACCCTACTTGCTGCCCTGCCACTCTCACTGGTGCTCTCCACTATTCCCTTGCTCCCTGGACCTGACCTCCCATTATGGCTCCACCCACATTTGCCCTCTCTACCCGACTCAGCCCCCCTTGACTTACCAAGCACCCCGCACTTACCACCATTCGTCAGCCTGTACTTCACTTACCAGATGTGTCCACAGGAACCTCTTTGGTTATCGCCATCACCTTTACTTACCAAGCACATTGCACTTACCACCGTTCGTCAGCCAAGTCCATGTCTGATTTCACTTACCAGATGTGTCCACAGGAACCTCTTTGGTTATCGCCATCACCTTGGTGCCGAGATCAGGACTCGAACCCTGGTCGCCAGGATGGAAGACAGGAACTTACCCACTAGACCACACTGGATTCCATATCAGTTGCCTGTCAAGACTTCCCTATATCATGGTCATCCTGTTTCATGGGCAATGGAAACCATGGGCCACAAGCATGAGGCTTGTATGTTCCTAGTAAGTTCTCTTGCAGAGCGTCACAACAGCCAGAAGCTGTAGCTCAGAGGCAGTGTCAAGTGTCTTTGGTGCGGCAGTCCCCTCCAGTGCAAGGGTTCGAGTCCCCCCACCAGCTCCAAACTGACAGTTTGTTGTCTTTTAGATTCAAAATCTCTGGAAATTTCTTCTTTTTTTTAAATTCAGTAGTATTTATTTGAAAACAATGAGGGGACATTTGGTTCATCCCTATTTTGAACTAGTGGCCCAAACCTACCACTGCTACCCCTCTTGAATTCCCTCTGCTTGATGGTCTGAGATGTAACCAGTGGAGCACACTGGCCTTCATGTTGGTTGCGTGTCATAGCTAGCCTATATCACTGCCATACCCATTCATGGGCAATGGAACCCATAGGCAATGCGACCGAGGTCGGAAAGTTGCTCATAATCTCTGTGGCAGCAGAAGAACTTCAGCAGGAGCTGTAGCTCAGAGGCACTGTCGTCAGCCTTTGGTGTTGCAGGTCCCTAAGAGGCAAGGGTTCAATTCCCAGCAGTGGAGGCAAGGTCATCTCTGAACGGCAAAATCTATGGCAATTATTTTTTGATTTAGTGTTATTATTTTCATTTTGAAAAACAAAATTACATCCATTTGATGTTTTCGCTAGACGCCCTAACCTCCACATGCTGCCCCGTCTTAATCACCCTCCGGTTGGAAGTCTGGCACTTAACCACTGGAGCACACTGGCTTTCGAGTCAGTAACCTGTCACAGATTACCTACATCATGTGCAAATGCTTGCACGGGTAATCGAACCAATAAGCAATGATGCTGATGCATGTATCTTGCTGATAGTATCTTCTGCAGAGGGGTAGTGCAGCCTGGAGCAATAATTTGGAGGCGAGGCATGGCGGTTTGGAGTCACAGGCCTCCCTACTGCAAGGGTTCCAGTACCATCAGTGGAGGCATGGTGTTACATGGCCGTCCTTTCGCTTCGGAATACACACCAACATATTTTTTTTTAATTGGTAACATTGATTTGACCTGAAAAAACTTGTGGGAAAATTCAGCCATTCTATTTTTGCACTTGTGCCCCAATGCTACAAATGCTGCCCCTCTTGATAGCCTCCCCTTTTCGATCATGTTGGTGAAATAGGAGCAGCAAAGCATTATCTCCATGTAATAATTTATCAATTTATTCTTTAAAGTTGATGCTTTGTCGAGTGCAATAGTGACTTTGGGGTCATAGCTGAGTACTCACAGAGACCGTAAAAAACGTTGAATAACTGCGCTTTTTTTCTTTTTGCTGCAAACTGGTCTCTCAAATTAGGTGTGGAGTGCCTGTGCACTACACTAATAATAAAGGCCGATTCTGCATTCCTCTTGATGAAATGCTGGGTAAACATAAAGGCAGTAGAAACTCCCATTATTAGGTGCAAGAAGAAGCTGGACATCTTGAATTTTCATTGCGATAGACAAGGGCAATGTCAGGCCTGTGTTTCCCAAGTCCTCAATCTTGCCTGCTGTGCCAGGTGAAGGGAGGAGGCGGATAGTCTGGTCTGGTCTGGTCTGGTCGAGGCCTGACAGGACCTTACCGGGCCTGGCCTTGGCCTGGCCCAGCTCTGGAGCTGTGGCTTAGACTGTGGCTACAAACAGCCCAACCTCTGTCAATTTCCTACGAAGCCAGGCCTGGCAGGTCAGACTGAGGTGGTAGCCTTTAAGCGAGCCCTCGAAGCCCCCAAACGCCCAGCTTCTATATAGAGGCAGGCTGCAGGCAAATAGGGACCCTGCTAAATCAGGGTGGCTTCCATATGTGTGTCTTTCGAGTGCCAAATTCCTTAGCCTAAGACAGATTGGCAACATTAAAATCATGCAGAAGACCATGCGTTGGAGACCGAGTCAGGGAGGAAGTCAGTAGACAGTCTCGGCACGTGCTAAGCATCAAGGGACATATTTGCATAGGACAGCCTTTTCTCCAATCTCATTCTATTGCTGTAGTTGCCTTGTAGCACAACAAGGGGGCAGCAGCATTACAATAATGGCAGAGAGAGGTTTTAAACCTGCTTGCTGACGGCTCTCTAGTTCATGTTAGGTTTGCTGGTCCCAGAGAGTGGTGGACTGCTACGGCTGAGGGGATGAGTAATGAGGAATGATTGTCCTGTATTTGTGGCAAAGGAGGACATTGGGAACGGAAACAGTCGCAATGTAGGGCCAAAGCATAGATGTTTGCTGAGCAATTGAGTGTGCGTGCGTGTCACCTGATTCATAAAATGTGCATACAAAGGAGAGGAACAGCAGCTCGGCCGCACTCAGGTACAAGGTGAGGAACAGAGGGACATTTCCCCCAGAGGGATAAGGCCCGCACATCTCACAAATTTCAAGCGTGGTGTGATGCTTTTCAGGTTGATGGATTTGCCATGTACAGTGTACAAATGTGCCACGTTAGTGAGGATCAATGTCCACAATCAGTAGCACACTTTTTGGGAATACCCATAGACCAGAAATGTCAAGCACTTCCTCCGGAGGGATAAGGCCAAGAAAAGAGTTTGGAAAGCTTGCTCCAGTCCTCCGCAGGACAGAAAGACGCTAGAGAAAGAAAATACAGATTGGGCCTGACAACACAAAAGATGGTCAGTGTCCTGCAACTAACACCAGCTTTGTGTTTTGAGCTCCACACTCTGGAACCAGTTGCCCCATACCTGTGTTACTCTGACACCTTTTCTTGTCCTCCTGATATCCTATCTCTCTGCCCCTTCAGCTATGCTAGTGCTCCACCTTTGGTACTGCGCCAACCCATTTTAAACCCTCTCAGGGACCACAGGTACTCTTCTCTCTGCCTTCCATTCCCATCCTCTCAGTAACTCCGGTGCTTCTGCCTCTCTTCCGTCTCCAGTGACACGTTGGATGCCCACTGCTCAATGCTAGTCACTTACCACTCTGTAGAAGCCCTCTCAGCACACGCAGAGTACGCTTGTCCAACGGGCCCATCCATGATCTTCCTCACAGTAACTCATGGCTTTCTCTCTGTGGATGATATAGCTAATCTAGTGGAGCAGAAAGCACTTGGCCATCACCTGGAACACTCTGTAGACGCTGACAATCCATGTTGTGCTGCCTATTTGCATGGCATGATTAATGTCTAGGCCCCGACCATCATTTGACACAGGTACCCTCTTTCTGCCTCATTTGCCTACTCCCCCACCCTTCGCACTTCCACATGTTAGGGCTCTCAGGTGCTGTGGCACTCATCTCTGCATGCTTTCCACCCTCTTCATCCTCTCTCTTTGCGAGTAGCCCCTTTGTGCCCAGATACCAACTCCCCCAAGTGTCACCCTGAACAAGCCTTCCTTCTCTTTCTGTACCTCTTTTAAACCCCTTTCAGTGCCACAACTCCAATTATCCTTTTTGAGTGTCCCCTGCTTGTGGGTCAATTAAAAATGAGGGTACTGCTCAAGAAATGGCCTCCACACACCCGATTCTTCGTAACCCTCATAGTAAACCTATGAGTAGTGTCAACTGCATCGCCCTGTGACGGGGATTATCTTGGGGGAGCAATTGACAAACGACAGGGGTACACTTCTCAAAGTGGCCCCCTCCTTTAGTACCGCATACCACTGCTTTCAATTCAACCACCACATAAACCTTTTTACATGCCCCGCAGGGGTCAATAAAGTCATGGGGAAGCCCCCTAACCACCACGATTGGCACCACATGCTGATTGTTGACCTTTTAATTACCAGAACCGCAGCTGGCCCGTGTGGTGCCCCCTTGTGGTGGGCAATAAAAATAGCAGGAGCCAAGCAATTAAAATCTCTCTCATGACGCTTCCAATTATGGGGTACCCTCTTAGTGCGGTTGTGTGGTACCCCCAAAAAACAGTCCACATGTGGCACCGTTCTGTGCCTCCCCATCAACCCATTTAATGTGCACCCCTCACCAAAACCCCCCTTCTATTAGTGCTCCCCCAATCTGGAAGGTGGGGGGAAGGGGAGGGCGCAACAAAACATTGTTTGTGTTCCCCACCAAAAGCGCCATCCCATCAGTGTGCAAGGGGTCACTGCTTCATTGCTGCACATTATCAACTGCAGTAGCGCTAGGCACAATTTCTGCTAGGCTCCTCCCACTTACCCCTAGATTTTGCCTTCTTCTCTTAACCCTTCCTTATTCTGCACTCCTTCCATTGCTTCTCCTACACTGCCTCTGCCCCTAACTTTTAACTCCTTCTACACCACATCCACCTTTTACACCCCCAACCAACACACCCCTCTTCTTGGCTCATTCTCCTACACTGCCCTGGCCCTGCAACTCCACCCTACTTGCTGCCCTGCCACTCTCACTGGTGCTCTCCACTATTCCCTTGCTCCCTGGACCTGACCTCCCATTATGGCTCCACCCACATTTGCCCTCTCTACCCGACTCAGCCCCCCTTGACTTACCAAGCACCCCGCACTTACCACCATTCGTCAGCCTGTACTTCACTTACCAGATGTGTCCACAGGAACCTCTTTGGTTATCGCCATCACCTTTACTTACCAAGCACATTGCACTTACCACCGTTCGTCAGCCAAGTCCATGTCTGATTTCACTTACCAGATGTGTCCACAGGAACCTCTTTGGTTATCGCCATCACCTTGGTGCCGAGATCAGGACTCGAACCCTGGTCGCCAGGATGGAAGACAGGAACTTACCCACTAGACCACACTGGATTCCATATCAGTTGCCTGTCAAGACTTCCCTATATCATGGTCATCCTGTTTCATGGGCAATGGAAACCATGGGCCACAAGCATGAGGCTTGTATGTTCCTAGTAAGTTCTCTTGCAGAGCGTCACAACAGCCAGAAGCTGTAGCTCAGAGGCAGTGTCAAGTGTCTTTGGTGCGGCAGTCCCCTCCAGTGCAAGGGTTCGAGTCCCCCCACCAGCTCCAAACTGACAGTTTGTTGTCTTTTAGATTCAAAATCTCTGGAAATTTCTTCTTTTTTTTAAATTCAGTAGTATTTATTTGAAAACAATGAGGGGACATTTGGTTCATCCCTATTTTGAACTAGTGGCCCAAACCTACCACTGCTACCCCTCTTGAATTCCCTCTGCTTGATGGTCTGAGATGTAACCAGTGGAGCACACTGGCCTTCATGTTGGTTGCGTGTCATAGCTAGCCTATATCACTGCCATACCCATTCATGGGCAATGGAACCCATAGGCAATGCGACCGAGGTCGGAAAGTTGCTCATAATCTCTGTGGCAGCAGAAGAACTTCAGCAGGAGCTGTAGCTCAGAGGCACTGTCGTCAGCCTTTGGTGTTGCAGGTCCCTAAGAGGCAAGGGTTCAATTCCCAGCAGTGGAGGCAAGGTCATCTCTGAACGGCAAAATCTATGGCAATTATTTTTTGATTTAGTGTTATTATTTTCATTTTGAAAAACAAAATTACATCCATTTGATGTTTTCGCTAGACGCCCTAACCTCCACATGCTGCCCCGTCTTAATCACCCTCCGGTTGGAAGTCTGGCACTTAACCACTGGAGCACACTGGCTTTCGAGTCAGTAACCTGTCACAGATTACCTACATCATGTGCAAATGCTTGCACGGGTAATCGAACCAATAAGCAATGATGCTGATGCATGTATCTTGCTGATAGTATCTTCTGCAGAGGGGTAGTGCAGCCTGGAGCAATAATTTGGAGGCGAGGCATGGCGGTTTGGAGTCACAGGCCTCCCTACTGCAAGGGTTCCAGTACCATCAGTGGAGGCATGGTGTTACATGGCCGTCCTTTCGCTTCGGAATACACACCAACATATTTTTTTTTAATTGGTAACATTGATTTGACCTGAAAAAACTTGTGGGAAAATTCAGCCATTCTATTTTTGCACTTGTGCCCCAATGCTACAAATGCTGCCCCTCTTGATAGCCTCCCCTTTTCGATCATGTTGGTGAAATAGGAGCAGCAAAGCATTATCTCCATGTAATAATTTATCAATTTATTCTTTAAAGTTGATGCTTTGTCGAGTGCAATAGTGACTTTGGGGTCATAGCTGAGTACTCACAGAGACCGTAAAAAACGTTGAATAACTGCGCTTTTTTTCTTTTTGCTGCAAACTGGTCTCTCAAATTAGGTGTGGAGTGCCTGTGCACTACACTAATAATAAAGGCCGATTCTGCATTCCTCTTGATGAAATGCTGGGTAAACATAAAGGCAGTAGAAACTCCCATTATTAGGTGCAAGAAGAAGCTGGACATCTTGAATTTTCATTGCGATAGACAAGGGCAATGTCAGGCCTGTGTTTCCCAAGTCCTCAATCTTGCCTGCTGTGCCAGGTGAAGGGAGGAGGCGGATAGTCTGGTCTGGTCTGGTCTGGTCGAGGCCTGACAGGACCTTACCGGGCCTGGCCTTGGCCTGGCCCAGCTCTGGAGCTGTGGCTTAGACTGTGGCTACAAACAGCCCAACCTCTGTCAATTTCCTACGAAGCCAGGCCTGGCAGGTCAGACTGAGGTGGTAGCCTTTAAGCGAGCCCTCGAAGCCCCCAAACGCCCAGCTTCTATATAGAGGCAGGCTGCAGGCAAATAGGGACCCTGCTAAATCAGGGTGGCTTCCATATGTGTGTCTTTCGAGTGCCAAATTCCTTAGCCTAAGACAGATTGGCAACATTAAAATCATGCAGAAGACCATGCGTTGGAGACCGAGTCAGGGAGGAAGTCAGTAGACAGTCTCGGCACGTGCTAAGCATCAAGGGACATATTTGCATAGGACAGCCTTTTCTCCAATCTCATTCTATTGCTGTAGTTGCCTTGTAGCACAACAAGGGGGCAGCAGCATTACAATAATGGCAGAGAGAGGTTTTAAACCTGCTTGCTGACGGCTCTCTAGTTCATGTTAGGTTTGCTGGTCCCAGAGAGTGGTGGACTGCTACGGCTGAGGGGATGAGTAATGAGGAATGATTGTCCTGTATTTGTGGCAAAGGAGGACATTGGGAACGGAAACAGTCGCAATGTAGGGCCAAAGCATAGATGTTTGCTGAGCAATTGAGTGTGCGTGCGTGTCACCTGATTCATAAAATGTGCATACAAAGGAGAGGAACAGCAGCTCGGCCGCACTCAGGTACAAGGTGAGGAACAGAGGGACATTTCCCCCAGAGGGATAAGGCCCGCACATCTCACAAATTTCAAGCGTGGTGTGATGCTTTTCAGGTTGATGGATTTGCCATGTACAGTGTACAAATGTGCCACGTTAGTGAGGATCAATGTCCACAATCAGTAGCACACTTTTTGGGAATACCCATAGACCAGAAATGTCAAGCACTTCCTCCGGAGGGATAAGGCCAAGAAAAGAGTTTGGAAAGCTTGCTCCAGTCCTCCGCAGGACAGAAAGACGCTAGAGAAAGAAAATACAGATTGGGCCTGACAACACAAAAGATGGTCAGTGTCCTGCAACTAACACCAGCTTTGTGTTTTGAGCTCCACACTCTGGAACCAGTTGCCCCATACCTGTGTTACTCTGACACCTTTTCTTGTCCTCCTGATATCCTATCTCTCTGCCCCTTCAGCTATGCTAGTGCTCCACCTTTGGTACTGCGCCAACCCATTTTAAACCCTCTCAGGGACCACAGGTACTCTTCTCTCTGCCTTCCATTCCCATCCTCTCAGTAACTCCGGTGCTTCTGCCTCTCTTCCGTCTCCAGTGACACGTTGGATGCCCACTGCTCAATGCTAGTCACTTACCACTCTGTAGAAGCCCTCTCAGCACACGCAGAGTACGCTTGTCCAACGGGCCCATCCATGATCTTCCTCACAGTAACTCATGGCTTTCTCTCTGTGGATGATATAGCTAATCTAGTGGAGCAGAAAGCACTTGGCCATCACCTGGAACACTCTGTAGACGCTGACAATCCATGTTGTGCTGCCTATTTGCATGGCATGATTAATGTCTAGGCCCCGACCATCATTTGACACAGGTACCCTCTTTCTGCCTCATTTGCCTACTCCCCCACCCTTCGCACTTCCACATGTTAGGGCTCTCAGGTGCTGTGGCACTCATCTCTGCATGCTTTCCACCCTCTTCATCCTCTCTCTTTGCGAGTAGCCCCTTTGTGCCCAGATACCAACTCCCCCAAGTGTCACCCTGAACAAGCCTTCCTTCTCTTTCTGTACCTCTTTTAAACCCCTTTCAGTGCCACAACTCCAATTATCCTTTTTGAGTGTCCCCTGCTTGTGGGTCAATTAAAAATGAGGGTACTGCTCAAGAAATGGCCTCCACACACCCGATTCTTCGTAACCCTCATAGTAAACCTATGAGTAGTGTCAACTGCATCGCCCTGTGACGGGGATTATCTTGGGGGAGCAATTGACAAACGACAGGGGTACACTTCTCAAAGTGGCCCCCTCCTTTAGTACCGCATACCACTGCTTTCAATTCAACCACCACATAAACCTTTTTACATGCCCCGCAGGGGTCAATAAAGTCATGGGGAAGCCCCCTAACCACCACGATTGGCACCACATGCTGATTGTTGACCTTTTAATTACCAGAACCGCAGCTGGCCCGTGTGGTGCCCCCTTGTGGTGGGCAATAAAAATAGCAGGAGCCAAGCAATTAAAATCTCTCTCATGACGCTTCCAATTATGGGGTACCCTCTTAGTGCGGTTGTGTGGTACCCCCAAAAAACAGTCCACATGTGGCACCGTTCTGTGCCTCCCCATCAACCCATTTAATGTGCACCCCTCACCAAAACCCCCCTTCTATTAGTGCTCCCCCAATCTGGAAGGTGGGGGGAAGGGGAGGGCGCAACAAAACATTGTTTGTGTTCCCCACCAAAAGCGCCATCCCATCAGTGTGCAAGGGGTCACTGCTTCATTGCTGCACATTATCAACTGCAGTAGCGCTAGGCACAATTTCTGCTAGGCTCCTCCCACTTACCCCTAGATTTTGCCTTCTTCTCTTAACCCTTCCTTATTCTGCACTCCTTCCATTGCTTCTCCTACACTGCCTCTGCCCCTAACTTTTAACTGCTTCTACACCACATCCACCTTTTACACCCCCAACCAACACACCCCTCTTCTTGGCTCATTCTCCTACACTGCCCTGGCCCTGCAACTCCACCCTACTTGCTGCCCTGCCACTCTCACTGGTGCTCTCCACTATTCCCTTGCTCCCTGGACCTGACCTCCCATTATGGCTCCACCCACATTTGCCCTCTCTACCCGACTCAGCCCCCCTTGACTTACCAAGCACCCCGCACTTACCACCATTCGTCAGCCTGTACTTCACTTACCAGATGTGTCCACAGGAACCTCTTTGGTTATCGCCATCACCTTTACTTACCAAGCACATTGCACTTACCACCGTTCGTCAGCCAAGTCCATGTCTGATTTCACTTACCAGATGTGTCCACAGGAACCTCTTTGGTTATCGCCATCACCTTGGTGCCGAGATCAGGACTCGAACCCTGGTCGCCAGGATGGAAGACAGGAACTTACCCACTAGACCACACTGGATTCCATATCAGTTGCCTGTCAAGACTTCCCTATATCATGGTCATCCTGTTTCATGGGCAATGGAAACCATGGGCCACAAGCATGAGGCTTGTATGTTCCTAGTAAGTTCTCTTGCAGAGCGTCACAACAGCCAGAAGCTGTAGCTCAGAGGCAGTGTCAAGTGTCTTTGGTGCGGCAGTCCCCTCCAGTGCAAGGGTTCGAGTCCCCCCACCAGCTCCAAACTGACAGTTTGTTGTCTTTTAGATTCAAAATCTCTGGAAATTTCTTCTTTTTTTTAAATTCAGTAGTATTTATTTGAAAACAATGAGGGGACATTTGGTTCATCCCTATTTTGAACTAGTGGCCCAAACCTACCACTGCTACCCCTCTTGAATTCCCTCTGCTTGATGGTCTGAGATGTAACCAGTGGAGCACACTGGCCTTCATGTTGGTTGCGTGTCATAGCTAGCCTATATCACTGCCATACCCATTCATGGGCAATGGAACCCATAGGCAATGCGACCGAGGTCGGAAAGTTGCTCATAATCTCTGTGGCAGCAGAAGAACTTCAGCAGGAGCTGTAGCTCAGAGGCACTGTCGTCAGCCTTTGGTGTTGCAGGTCCCTAAGAGGCAAGGGTTCAATTCCCAGCAGTGGAGGCAAGGTCATCTCTGAACGGCAAAATCTATGGCAATTATTTTTTGATTTAGTGTTATTATTTTCATTTTGAAAAACAAAATTACATCCATTTGATGTTTTCGCTAGACGCCCTAACCTCCACATGCTGCCCCGTCTTAATCACCCTCCGGTTGGAAGTCTGGCACTTAACCACTGGAGCACACTGGCTTTCGAGTCAGTAACCTGTCACAGATTACCTACATCATGTGCAAATGCTTGCACGGGTAATCGAACCAATAAGCAATGATGCTGATGCATGTATCTTGCTGATAGTATCTTCTGCAGAGGGGTAGTGCAGCCTGGAGCAATAATTTGGAGGCGAGGCATGGCGGTTTGGAGTCACAGGCCTCCCTACTGCAAGGGTTCCAGTACCATCAGTGGAGGCATGGTGTTACATGGCCGTCCTTTCGCTTCGGAATACACACCAACATATTTTTTTTTAATTGGTAACATTGATTTGACCTGAAAAAACTTGTGGGAAAATTCAGCCATTCTATTTTTGCACTTGTGCCCCAATGCTACAAATGCTGCCCCTCTTGATAGCCTCCCCTTTTCGATCATGTTGGTGAAATAGGAGCAGCAAAGCATTATCTCCATGTAATAATTTATCAATTTATTCTTTAAAGTTGATGCTTTGTCGAGTGCAATAGTGACTTTGGGGTCATAGCTGAGTACTCACAGAGACCGTAAAAAACGTTGAATAACTGCGCTTTTTTTCTTTTTGCTGCAAACTGGTCTCTCAAATTAGGTGTGGAGTGCCTGTGCACTACACTAATAATAAAGGCCGATTCTGCATTCCTCTTGATGAAATGCTGGGTAAACATAAAGGCAGTAGAAACTCCCATTATTAGGTGCAAGAAGAAGCTGGACATCTTGAATTTTCATTGCGATAGACAAGGGCAATGTCAGGCCTGTGTTTCCCAAGTCCTCAATCTTGCCTGCTGTGCCAGGTGAAGGGAGGAGGCGGATAGTCTGGTCTGGTCTGGTCTGGTCTGGTCGAGGCCTGACAGGACCTTACCGGGCCTGGCCTTGGCCTGGCCCAGCTCTGGAGCTGTGGCTTAGACTGTGGCTACAAACAGCCCAACCTCTGTCAATTTCCTACGAAGCCAGGCCTGGCAGGTCAGACTGAGGTGGTAGCCTTTAAGCGAGCCCTCGAAGCCCCCAAACGCCCAGCTTCTATATAGAGGCAGGCTGCAGGCAAATAGGGACCCTGCTAAATCAGGGTGGCTTCCATATGTGTGTCTTTCGAGTGCCAAATTCCTTAGCCTAAGACAGATTGGCAACATTAAAATCATGCAGAAGACCATGCGTTGGAGACCGAGTCAGGGAGGAAGTCAGTAGACAGTCTCGGCACGTGCTAAGCATCAAGGGACATATTTGCATAGGACAGCCTTTTCTCCAATCTCATTCTATTGCTGTAGTTGCCTTGTAGCACAACAAGGGGGCAGCAGCATTACAATAATGGCAGAGAGAGGTTTTAAACCTGCTTGCTGACGGCTCTCTAGTTCATGTTAGGTTTGCTGGTCCCAGAGAGTGGTGGACTGCTACGGCTGAGGGGATGAGTAATGAGGAATGATTGTCCTGTATTTGTGGCAAAGGAGGACATTGGGAACGGAAACAGTCGCAATGTAGGGCCAAAGCATAGATGTTTGCTGAGCAATTGAGTGTGCGTGCGTGTCACCTGATTCATAAAATGTGCATACAAAGGAGAGGAACAGCAGCTCGGCCGCACTCAGGTACAAGGTGAGGAACAGAGGGACATTTCCCCCAGAGGGATAAGGCCCGCACATCTCACAAATTTCAAGCGTGGTGTGATGCTTTTCAGGTTGATGGATTTGCCATGTACAGTGTACAAATGTGCCACGTTAGTGAGGATCAATGTCCACAATCAGTAGCACACTTTTTGGGAATACCCATAGACCAGAAATGTCAAGCACTTCCTCCGGAGGGATAAGGCCAAGAAAAGAGTTTGGAAAGCTTGCTCCAGTCCTCCGCAGGACAGAAAGACGCTAGAGAAAGAAAATACAGATTGGGCCTGACAACACAAAAGATGGTCAGTGTCCTGCAACTAACACCAGCTTTGTGTTTTGAGCTCCACACTCTGGAACCAGTTGCCCCATACCTGTGTTACTCTGACACCTTTTCTTGTCCTCCTGATATCCTATCTCTCTGCCCCTTCAGCTATGCTAGTGCTCCACCTTTGGTACTGCGCCAACCCATTTTAAACCCTCTCAGGGACCACAGGTACTCTTCTCTCTGCCTTCCATTCCCATCCTCTCAGTAACTCCGGTGCTTCTGCCTCTCTTCCGTCTCCAGTGACACGTTGGATGCCCACTGCTCAATGCTAGTCACTTACCACTCTGTAGAAGCCCTCTCAGCACACGCAGAGTACGCTTGTCCAACGGGCCCATCCATGATCTTCCTCACAGTAACTCATGGCTTTCTCTCTGTGGATGATATAGCTAATCTAGTGGAGCAGAAAGCACTTGGCCATCACCTGGAACACTCTGTAGACGCTGACAATCCATGTTGTGCTGCCTATTTGCATGGCATGATTAATGTCTAGGCCCCGACCATCATTTGACACAGGTACCCTCTTTCTGCCTCATTTGCCTACTCCCCCACCCTTCGCACTTCCACATGTTAGGGCTCTCAGGTGCTGTGGCACTCATCTCTGCATGCTTTCCACCCTCTTCATCCTCTCTCTTTGCGAGTAGCCCCTTTGTGCCCAGATACCAACTCCCCCAAGTGTCACCCTGAACAAGCCTTCCTTCTCTTTCTGTACCTCTTTTAAACCCCTTTCAGTGCCACAACTCCAATTATCCTTTTTGAGTGTCCCCTGCTTGTGGGTCAATTAAAAATGAGGGTACTGCTCAAGAAATGGCCTCCACACACCCGATTCTTCGTAACCCTCATAGTAAACCTATGAGTAGTGTCAACTGCATCGCCCTGTGACGGGGATTATCTTGGGGGAGCAATTGACAAACGACAGGGGTACACTTCTCA
This sequence comes from Triturus cristatus, assembly GCF_964204655.1. Classification (NCBI taxonomy): domain Eukaryota; kingdom Metazoa; phylum Chordata; class Amphibia; order Caudata; family Salamandridae; genus Triturus; species Triturus cristatus. Next base: position 773,439,403 of record NC_140583.1, on the reverse strand, counting down.
AAGTGGCCCCCTCCTTTAGTACCGCATACCACTGCTTTCAATTCAACCACCACATAAACCTTTTTACATGCCCCGCAGGGGTCAATAAAGTCATGGGGAAGCCCCCTAACCACCACGATTGGCACCACATGCTGATTGTTGACCTTTTAATTACCAGAACCGCAGCTGGCCCGTGTGGTGCCCCCTTGTGGTGGGCAATAAAAATAGCAGGAGCCAAGCAATTAAAATCTCTCTCATGACGCTTCCAATTATGGGGTACCCTCTTAGTGCGGTTGTGTGGTACCCCCAAAAAACAGTCCACATGTGGCACCGTTCTGTGCCTCCCCATCAACCCATTTAATGTGCACCCCTCACCAAAACCCCCCTTCTATTAGTGCTCCCCCAATCTGGAAGGTGGGGGGAAGGGGAGGGCGCAACAAAACATTGTTTGTGTTCCCCACCAAAAGCGCCATCCCATCAGTGTGCAAGGGGTCACTGCTTCATTGCTGCACATTATCAACTGCAGTAGCGCTAGGCACAATTTCTGCTAGGCTCCTCCCACTTACCCCTAGATTTTGCCTTCTTCTCTTAACCCTTCCTTATTCTGCACTCCTTCCATTGCTTCTCCTACACTGCCTCTAACTTTTAACTCCTTCTACACCACATCCACCTTTTACACCCCCAACCAACACACCCCTCTTCTTGGCTCATTGTCCTACACTGCCCTGGCCCTGCAACTCCACCCTACTTGCTGCCCTGCCACTCTCACTGGTGCTCTCCACTATTCCCTTGCTCCCTGGACCTGACCTCCCATTATGGCTCCACCCACATTTGCCCTCTCTACCCGACTCAGCCCCCCTCGACTTACCAAGCACCCCGCACTTACCACCATTCGTCAGCCTGTACTTCACTTACCAGATGTGTCCACAGGAACCCCTTTGGTTATCGCCATCACCTTTACTTACCAAGCACATTGCACTTACCACCGTTCGTCAGCCAAGTCCATGTCTGATTTCACTTACCAGATGTGTCCACAGGAACCTCTTTGGTTATCGCCATCACCTTGGTGCCGAGATCAGGACTCGAACCCTGGTCGCCAGGATGGAAGACAGGAACTTACCCACTAGACCACACTGGATTCCATATCAGTTGCCTGTCAAGACTTCCCTATATCATGGTCATCCTGTTTCATGGGCAATGGAAACCATGGGCCACAAGCATGAGGCTTGTATGTTCCTAGTAAGTTCTCTTGCAGAGCGTCACAACAGCCAGAAGCTGTAGCTCAGAGGCAGTGTCAAGTGTCTTTGGTGCGGCAGTCCCCTCCAGTGCAAGGGTTCGAGTCCCCCCACCAGCTCCAAACTGACAGTTTGTTGTCTTTTAGATTCAAAATCTCTGGAAATTTCTTCTTTTTTTTAAATTCAGTAGTATTTATTTGAAAACAATGAGGGGACATTTGGTTCATCCCTATTTTGAACTAGTGGCCCAAACCTACCACTGCTACCCCTCTTGAATTCCCTCTGCTTGATGGTCTGAGATGTAACCAGTGGAGCACACTGGCCTTCATGTTGGTTGCGTGTCATAGCTAGCCTATATCACTGCCATACCCATTCATGGGCAATGGAACCCATAGGCAATGCGACCGAGGTCGGAAAGTTGCTCATAATCTCTGTGGCAGCAGAAGACCGTCAGCAGGAGCTGTAGCTCAGAGGCACTGTCGTCAGCCTTTGGTGTTGCAGGTCCCTAAGAGGCAAGGGTTCAATTCCCAGCAGTGGAGGCAAGGTCATCTCTGAACGGCAAAATCTATGGCAATTATTTTTTGATTTAGTGTTATTATTTTCATTTTGAAAAACAAAATTACATCCATTTGATGTTTTCGCTAGACGCCCTAACCTCCACATGCTGCCCCGTCTTAATCACCCTCCGGTTGGAAGTCTGGCACTTAACCACTGGAGCACACTGGCTTTCGAGTCAGTAACCTGTCACAGATTACCTACATCATGTGCAAATGCTTGCACGGGTAATCGAACCAATAAGCAATGATGCTGATGCATGTATCTTGCTGATAGTATCTTCTGCAGAGGGGTAGTGCAGCCTGGAGCAATAATTTGGAGGCGAGGCATGGCGGTTTGGAGTCACAGGCCTCCCTACTGCAAGGGTTCCAGTACCATCAGTGGAGGCATGGTGTTACATGGCCGTCCTTTCGCTTCGGAATACACACCACCATATTTTTTTTTAATTGGTAACATTGATTTGACCTGAAAAAACTTGTGGGAAAATTCAGCCATTCTATTTTTGCACTTGTGCCCCAATGCTACAAATGCTGCCCCTCTTGATAGCCTCCCCTTTTCGATCATGTTGGTGAAATAGGAGCAGCAAAGCATTATCTCCATGTAATAATTTATCAATTTATTCTTTAAAGTTGATGCTTTGTCGAGTGCAAAAGTGACTTTGGGGTCATAGCTGAGTACTCACAGAGACCGTAAAAAACGTTGAATAACTGCGCTTTTTTTCTTTTTGCTGCAAACTGGTCTCTCAAATTAGGTGTGGAGTGCCTGTGCACTACACTAATAATAAAGGCCGATTCTGCATTCCTCTTGATGAAATGCTGGGTAAACATAAAGGCAGTAGAAACTCCCATTATTAGGTGCAAGAAGAAGCTGGACATCTTGAATTTTCATTGCGATAGACAAGGGCAATGTCAGGCCTGTGTTTCCCAAGTCCTCAATCTTGCCTGCTGTGCCAGGTGAAGGGAGGAGGCGGATAGTCTGGTCTGGTCTGGTCGAGGCCTGACAGGACCTTACCGGGCCTGGCCTTGGCCTGGCCCAGCTCTGGAGCTGTGGCTTAGACTGTGGCTACAAACAGCCCAACCTCTGTCAATTTCCTACGAAGCCAGGCCTGGCAGGTCAGACTGAGGTGGTAGCCTTTAAGCGAGCCCTCGAAGCCCCCAAACGCCCAGCTTCTATATAGAGGCAGGCTGCAGGCAAATAGGGACCCTGCTAAATCAGGGTGGCTTCCATATGTGTGTCTTTCGAGTGCCAAATTCCTTAGCCTAAGACAGATTGGCAACATTAAAATCATGCAGAAGACCATGCGTTGGAGACCGAGTCAGGGAGGAAGTCAGTAGACAGTCTCGGCACGTGCTAAGCATCAAGGGACATATTTGCATAGGACAGCCTTTTCTCCAATCTCATTCTATTGCTGTAGTTGCCTTGTAGCACAACAAGGGGGCAGCAGCATTACAATAATGGCAGAGAGAGGTTTTAAACCTGCTTGCTGACGGCTCTCTAGTTCATGTTAGGTTTGCTGGTCCCAGAGAGTGGTGGACTGCTACGGCTGAGGGGATGAGTAATGAGGAATGATTGTCCTGTATTTGTGGCAAAGGAGGACATTGGGAACGGAAACAGTCGCAATGTAGGGCCAAAGCATAGATGTTTGCTGAGCAATTGAGTGTGCGTGCGTGTCGCCTGATTCATAAAATGTGCATACAAAGGAGAGGAACAGCAGCTCGGCCGCACTCAGGTACAAGGTGAGGAACAGAGGGACATTTCCCCCAGAGGGATAAGGCCCGCACATCTCACAAATTTCAAGCGTGGTGTGATGCTTTTCAGGTTGATGGATTTGCCATGTACAGTGTACAAATGTGCCACGTTAGTGAGGATCAATGTCCACTATCAGTAGCACACTTTTTGGGAATACCCATAGACCAGAAATGTCAAGCACTTCCTCCGGAGGGATAAGGCCAAGAAAAGAGTTTGGAAAGCTTGCTCCAGTCCTCCGCAGGACAGAAAGACGCTAGAGAAAGAAAATACAGATTGGGCCTGACAACACAAAAGATGGTCAGTGTCCTGCAACTAACACCAGCTTTGTGTTTTGAGCTCCACACTCTGGAACCAGTTGCCCCATACCTGTGTTACTCTGACACCTTTTCTTGTCCTCCTGATATCCTATCTCTCTGCCCCTTCAGCTATGCTAGTGCTCCACCTTTGGTACTGCGCCAACCCATTTTAAACCCTCTCAGGGACCACAGGAACTCTTCTCTCTGCCTTCCATTCCCATCCTCTCAGTAACTCCGGTGCTTCTGCCTCTCTTCCGTCTCCAGTGACACGTTGGATGCCCACTGCTCAATGCTAGTCACTTACCACTCTGTAAAAGCCCTCTCAGCACACGCAGAGTACGCTTGTCCAACGGGCCCATCCATGATCTTCCTCACAGTAACTCATGGCTTTCTCTCTGTGGATGATATAGCTAATCTAGTGGAGCAGAAAGCACTTGGCCATCACCTGGAACACTCTGTAGACGCTGACAATCCATGTTGTGCTGCCTATTTGCATGGCATGATTAATGTCTAGGCCCCGACCATCATTTGACACAGGTACCCTCTTTCTGCCTCATTTGCCTACTCCCCCACCCTTCGCACTTCCACATGTTAGGGCTCTCAGGTGCTGTGGCACTCATCTCTGCATGCTTTCCACCCTCTTCATCCTCTCTCTTTGCGAGTAGCCCCTTTGTGCCCAGATACCAACTCCCCCAAGTGTCACCCTGAACAAGCCTTCCTTCTCTTTCTGTACCTCTTTTAAACCCCTTTCAGTGCCACAACTCCAATTATCCTTTTTGAGTGTCCCCTGCTTGTGGGTCAATTAAAAATGAGGGTACTGCTCAAGAAATGGCCTCCACACACCCGATTCTTCGTAACCCTCATAGTAAACCTATGAGTAGTGTCAACTGCATCGCCCTGTGACGGGGATTATCTTGGGGGAGCAATTGACAAACGACAGGGGTACACTTCTCAAAGTGGCCCCCTCCTTTAGTACCGCATACCACTGCTTTCAATTCAACCACCACATAAACCTTTTTACATGCCCCGCAGGGGTCAATAAAGTCATGGGGAAGCCCCCTAACCACCACGATTGGCACCACATGCTGATTGTTGACCTTTTAATTACCAGAACCGCAGCTGGCCCGTGTGGTGCCCCCTTGTGGTGGGCAATAAAAATAGCAGGAGCCAAGCAATTAAAATCTCTCTCATGACGCTTCCAATTATGGGGTACCCTCTTAGTGCGGTTGTGTGGTACCCCCAAAAAACAGTCCACATGTGGCACCGTTCTGTGCCTCCCCATCAACCCATTTAATGTGCACCCCTCACCAAAACCCCCCTTCTATTAGTGCTCCCCCAATCTGGAAGGTGGGGGGAAGGGGAGGGCGCAACAAAACATTGTTTGTGTTCCCCACCAAAAGCGCCATCCCATCAGTGTGCAAGGGGTCACTGCTTCACATTATCAACTGCAGTAGCAGTAGCGTTAGGCACAATTTCTGCTAGGCTCCTCCCACTTACCCCTAGATTTTGCCTTCTTCTCTTAACCCTTCCTTATTCTGCACTCCTTCCATTGCTTCTCCTACACTGCCTCTGCCTTTTAACTCCTTCTACACCACATCCACCTTTTACACCCCCAACCAACACACCCCTCTTCTTGGCTCATTCTCCTACACTGCCCTGGCCCTGCAACTCCACCCTACTTGCTGCCCTGCCACTCTCACTGGTGCTCTCCACTATTCCCTTGCTCCCTGGACCTGACCTCCCATTATGGCTCCACCCACATTTGCCCTCTCTACCCGACTCAGCCCCCCTTGACTTACCAAGCACCCCGCACTTACCACCATTCGTCAGCCTGTACTTCACTTACCAGATGTGTCCACAGGAACCTCTTTGGTTATCGCCATCACCTTTACTTACCAAGCACATTGCACTTACCACCGTTCGTCAGCCAAGTCCATCACCTTTACTTACCAAGCACATTGCACTTACCACCGTTCGTCAGCCAAGTCCATGTCTGATTTCACTTACCAGATGTGTCCACAGGAACCTCTTTGGTTATCGCCATCACCTTGGTGCCGAGATCAGGACTCGAACCCTGGTCGCCAGGATGGAAGACAGGAACTTACCCACTAGACCACACTGGATTCCATATCAGTTGCCTGTCAAGACTTCCCTATATCATGGTCATCCTGTTTCATGGGCAATGGAAACCATGGGCCACAAGCATGAGGCTTGTATGTTCCTAGTAAGTTCTCTTGCAGAGCGTCACAACAGCCAGAAGCTGTAGCTCAGAGGCAGTGTCAAGTGTCTTTGGTGCGGCAGTCCCCTCCAGTGCAAGGGTTCGAGTCCCCCCACCAGCTCCAAACTGACAGTTTGTTGTCTTTTAGATTCAAAATCTCTGGAAATTTCTTCTTTTTTTTAAATTCAGTAGTATTTATTTGAAAACAATGAGGGGACATTTGGTTCATCCCTATTTTGAACTAGTGGCCCAAACCTACCACTGCTACCCCTCTTGAATTCCCTCTGCTTGATGGTCTGAGATGTAACCAGTGGAGCACACTGGCCTTCATGTTGGTTGCGTGTCATAGCTAGCCTATATCACTGCCATACCCATTCATGGGCAATGGAACCCATAGGCAATGCGACCGAGGTCGGAAAGTTGCTCATAATCTCTGTGGCAGCAGAAGAACGTCAGCAGGAGCTGTAGCTCAGAGGCACTGTCGTCAGCCTTTGGTGTTGCAGGTCCCTAAGAGGCAAGGGTTCAATTCCCAGCAGTGGAGGCAAGGTCATCTCTGAACGGCAAAATCTATGGCAATTATTTTTTGATTTAGTGTTATTATTTTCATTTTGAAAAACAAAATTACATCCATTTGATGTTTTCGCTAGACGCCCTAACCTCCACATGCTGCCCCGTCTTAATCACCCTCCGGTTGGAAGTCTGGCACTTAACCACTGGAGCACACTGGCTTTCGAGTCAGTAACCTGTCACAGATTACCTACATCATGTGCAAATGCTTGCACGGGTAATCGAACCAATAAGCAATGATGCTGATGCATGTATCTTGCTGATAGTATCTTCTGCAGAGGGGTAGTGCAGCCTGGAGCAATAATTTGGAGGCGAGGCATGGCGGTTTGGAGTCACAGGCCTCCCTACTGCAAGGGTTCCAGTACCATCAGTGGAGGCATGGTGTTACATGGCCGTCCTTTCGCTTCGGAATACACACCAACATATTTTTTTTTAATTGGTAACATTGATTTGACCTGAAAAAACTTGTGGGAAAATTCAGCCATTCTATTTTTGCACTTGTGCCCCAATGCTACAAATGCTGCCCCTCTTGATAGCCTCCCCTTTTCGATCATGTTGGTGAAATAGGAGCAGCAAAGCATTATCTCCATGTAATAATTTATCAATTTATTCTTTAAAGTTGATGCTTTGTCGAGTGCAAAAGTGACTTTGGGGTCATAGCTGAGTACTCACAGAGACCGTAAAAAACGTTGAATAACTGCGCTTTTTTTCTTTTTGCTGCAAACTGGTCTCTCAAATTAGGTGTGGAGTGCCTGTGCACTACACTAATAATAAAGGCCGATTCTGCATTCCTCTTGATGAAATGCTGGGTAAACATAAAGGCAGTAGAAACTCCCATTATTAGGTGCAAGAAGAAGCTGGACATCTTGAATTTTCATTGCGATAGACAAGGGCAATGTCAGGCCTGTGTTTCCCAAGTCCTCAATCTTGCCTGCTGTGCCAGGTGAAGGGAGGAGGCGGATAGTCTGGTCTGGTCTGGTCTGGTCGAGGCCTGACAGGACCTTACCGGGCCTGGCCTTGGCCTGGCCCAGCTCTGGAGCTGTGGCTTAGACTGTGGCTACAAACAGCCCAACCTCTGTCAATTTCCTACGAAGCCAGGCCTGGCAGGTCAGACTGAGGTGGTAGCCTTTAAGCGAGCCCTCGAAGCCCCCAAACGCCCAGCTTCTATATAGAGGCAGGCTGCAGGCAAATAGGGACCCTGCTAAATCAGGGTGGCTTCCATATGTGTGTCTTTCGAGTGCCAAATTCCTTAGCCTAAGACAGATTGGCAACATTAAAATCATGCAGAAGACCATGCGTTGGAGACCGAGTCAGGGAGGAAGTCAGTAGACAGTCTCGGCACGTGCTAAGCATCAAGGGACATATTTGCATAGGACAGCCTTTTCTCCAATCTCATTCTATTGCTGTAGTTGCCTTGTAGCACAACAAGGGGGCAGCAGCATTACAATAATGGCAGAGAGAGGTTTTAAACCTGCTTGCTGACGGCTCTCTAGTTCATGTTAGGTTTGCTGGTCCCAGAGAGTGGTGGACTGCTACGGCTGAGGGGATGAGTAATGAGGAATGATTGTCCTGTATTTGTGGCAAAGGAGGACATTGGGAACGGAAACAGTCGCAATGTAGGGCCAAAGCATAGATGTTTGCTGAGCAATTGAGTGTGCGTGCGTGTCGCCTGATTCATAAAATGTGCATACAAAGGAGAGGAACAGCAGCTCGGCCGCACTCAGGTACAAGGTGAGGAACAGAGGGACATTTCCCCCAGAGGGATAAGGCCCGCACATCTCACAAATTTCAAGCGTGGTGTGATGCTTTTCAGGTTGATGGATTTGCCATGTACAGTGTACAAATGTGCCACGTTAGTGAGGATCAATGTCCACTATCAGTAGCACACTTTTTGGGAATACCCATAGACCAGAAATGTCAAGCACTTCCTCCGGAGGGATAAGGCCAAGAAAAGAGTTTGGAAAGCTTGCTCCAGTCCTCCGCAGGACAGAAAGACGCTAGAGAAAGAAAATACAGATTGGGCCTGACAACACAAAAGATGGTCAGTGTCCTGCAACTAACACCAGCTTTGTGTTTTGAGCTCCACACTCTGGAACCAGTTGCCCCATACCTGTGTTACTCTGACACCTTTTCTTGTCCTCCTGATATCCTATCTCTCTGCCCCTTCAGCTATGCTAGTGCTCCACCTTTGGTACTGCGCCAACCCATTTTAAACCCTCTCAGGGACCACAGGAACTCTTCTCTCTGCCTTCCATTCCCATCCTCTCAGTAACTCCGGTGCTTCTGCCTCTCTTCCGTCTCCAGTGACACGTTGGATGCCCACTGCTCAATGCTAGTCACTTACCACTCTGTAAAAGCCCTCTCAGCACACGCAGAGTACGCTTGTCCAACGGGCCCATCCATGATCTTCCTCACAGTAACTCATGGCTTTCTCTCTGTGGATGATATAGCTAATCTAGTGGAGCAGAAAGCACTTGGCCATCACCTGGAACACTCTGTAGACGCTGACAATCCATGTTGTGCTGCCTATTTGCATGGCATGATTAATGTCTAGGCCCCGACCATCATTTGACACAGGTACCCTCTTTCTGCCTCATTTGCCTACTCCCCCACCCTTCGCACTTCCACATGTTAGGGCTCTCAGGTGCTGTGGCACTCATCTCTGCATGCTTTCCACCCTCTTCATCCTCTCTCTTTGCGAGTAGCCCCTTTGTGCCCAGATACCAACTCCCCCAAGTGTCACCCTGAACAAGCCTTCCTTCTCTTTCTGTACCTCTTTTAAACCCCTTTCAGTGCCACAACTCCAATTATCCTTTTTGAGTGTCCCCTGCTTGTGGGTCAATTAAAAATGAGGGTACTGCTCAAGAAATGGCCTCCACACACCCGATTCTTCGTAACCCTCATAGTAAACCTATGAGTAGTGTCAACTGCATCGCCCTGTGACGGGGATTATCTTGGGGGAGCAATTGACAAACGACAGGGGTACACTTCTCAAAGTGGCCCCCTCCTTTAGTACCGCATACCACTGCTTTCAATTCAACCACCACATAAACCTTTTTACATGCCCCGCAGGGGTCAATAAAGTCATGGGGAAGCCCCCTAACCACCACGATTGGCACCACATGCTGATTGTTGACCTTTTAATTACCAGAACCGCAGCTGGCCCGTGTGGTGCCCCCTTGTGGTGGGCAATAAAAATAGCAGGAGCCAAGCAATTAAAATCTCTCTCATGACGCTTCCAATTATGGGGTACCCTCTTAGTGCGGTTGTGTGGTACCCCCAAAAAACAGTCCACATGTGGCACCGTTCTGTGCCTCCCCATCAACCCATTTAATGTGCACCCCTCACCAAAACCCCCCTTCTATTAGTGCTCCCCCAATCTGGAAGGTGGGGGGAAGGGGAGGGCGCAACAAAACATTGTTTGTGTTCCCCACCAAAAGCGCCATCCCATCAGTGTGCAAGGGGTCACTGCTTCACATTATCAACTGCAGTAGCAGTAGCGTTAGGCACAATTTCTGCTAGGCTCCTCCCACTTACCCCTAGATTTTGCCTTCTTCTCTTAACCCTTCCTTATTCTGCACTCCTTCCATTGCTTCTCCTACACTGCCTCTGCCCCTAACTTTTAACTCCTTCTACACCACATCCACCTTTTACACCCCCAACCAACACACCCCTCTTCTTGGCTCATTCTCCTACACTGCCCTGGCCCTGCAACTCCACCCTACTTGCTGCCCTGCCACTCTCACTGGTGCTCTCCACTATTCCCTTGCTCCCTGGACCTGACCTCCCATTATGGCTCCACCCACATTTGCCCTCTCTACCCGACTCAGCCCCCCTTGACTTACCAAGCACCCCGCACTTACCACCATTCGTCAGCCTGTACTTCACTTACCAGATGTGTCCACAGGAACCTCTTTGGTTATCGCCATCACCTTTACTTACCAAGCACATTGCACTTACCACCGTTCGTCAGCCAAGTCCATGTCTGATTTCACTTACCAGATGTGTCCACAGGAACCTCTTTGGTTATCGCCATCACCTTGGTGCCGAGATCAGGACTCGAACCCTGGTCGCCAGGATGGAAGACAGGAACTTACCCACTAGACCACACTGGATTCCATATCAGTTGCCTGTCAAGACTTCCCTATATCATGGTCATCCTGTTTCATGGGCAATGGAAACCATGGGCCACAAGCATGAGGCTTGTATGTTCCTAGTAAGTTCTCTTGCAGAGCGTCACAACAGCCAGAAGCTGTAGCTCAGAGGCAGTGTCAAGTGTCTTTGGTGCGGCAGTCCCCTCCAGTGCAAGGGTTCGAGTCCCCCCACCAGCTCCAAACTGACAGTTTGTTGTCTTTTAGATTCAAAATCTCTGGAAATTTCTTCTTTTTTTTAAATTCAGTAGTATTTATTTGAAAACAATGAGGGGACATTTGGTTCATCCCTATTTTGAACTAGTGGCCCAAACCTACCACTGCTACCCCTCTTGAATTCCCTCTGCTTGATGGTCTGAGATGTAACCAGTGGAGCACACTGGCCTTCATGTTGGTTGCGTGTCATAGCTAGCCTATATCACTGCCATACCCATTCATGGGCAATGGAACCCATAGGCAATGCGACCGAGGTCGGAAAGTTGCTCATAATCTCTGTGGCAGCAGAAGAACTTCAGCAGGAGCTGTAGCTCAGAGGCACTGTCGTCAGCCTTTGGTGTTGCAGGTCCCTAAGAGGCAAGGGTTCAATTCCCAGCAGTGGAGGCAAGGTCATCTCTGAACGGCAAAATCTATGGCAATTATTTTTTGATTTAGTGTTATTATTTTCATTTTGAAAAACAAAATTACATCCATTTGATGTTTTCGCTAGACGCCCTAACCTCCACATGCTGCCCCGTCTTAATCACCCTCCGGTTGGAAGTCTGGCACTTAACCACTGGAGCACACTGGCTTTCGAGTCAGTAACCTGTCACAGATTACCTACATCATGTGCAAATGCTTGCACGGGTAATCGAACCAATAAGCAATGATGCTGATGCATGTATCTTGCTGATAGTATCTTCTGCAGAGGGGTAGTGCAGCCTGGAGCAATAATTTGGAGGCGAGGCATGGCGGTTTGGAGTCACAGGCCTCCCTACTGCAAGGGTTCCAGTACCATCAGTGGAGGCATGGTGTTACATGGCCGTCCTTTCGCTTCGGAATACACACCAACATATTTTTTTTTAATTGGTAACATTGATTTGACCTGAAAAAACTTGTGGGAAAATTCAGCCATTCTATTTTTGCACTTGTGCCCCAATGCTACAAATGCTGCCCCTCTTGATAGCCTCCCCTTTTCGATCATGTTGGTGAAATAGGAGCAGCAAAGCATTATCTCCATGTAATAATTTATCAATTTATTCTTTAAAGTTGATGCTTTGTCGAGTGCAATAGTGACTTTGGGGTCATAGCTGAGTACTCACAGAGACCGTAAAAAACGTTGAATAACTGCGCTTTTTTTCTTTTTGCTGCAAACTGGTCTCTCAAATTAGGTGTGGAGTGCCTGTGCACTACACTAATAATAAAGGCCGATTCTGCATTCCTCTTGATGAAATGCTGGGTAAACATAAAGGCAGTAGAAACTCCCATTATTAGGTGCAAGAAGAAGCTGGACATCTTGAATTTTCATTGCGATAGACAAGGGCAATGTCAGGCCTGTGTTTCCCAAGTCCTCAATCTTGCCTGCTGTGCCAGGTGAAGGGAGGAGGCGGATAGTCTGGTCTGGTCTGGTCTGGTCGAGGCCTGACAGGACCTTACCGGGCCTGGCCTTGGCCTGGCCCAGCTCTGGAGCTGTGGCTTAGACTGTGGCTACAAACAGCCCAACCTCTGTCAATTTCCTACGAAGCCAGGCCTGGCAGGTCAGACTGAGGTGGTAGCCTTTAAGCGAGCCCTCGAAGCCCCCAAACGCCCAGCTTCTATATAGAGGCAGGCTGCAGGCAAATAGGGACCCTGCTAAATCAGGGTGGCTTCCATATGTGTGTCTTTCGAGTGCCAAATTCCTTAGCCTAAGACAGATTGGCAACATTAAAATCATGCAGAAGACCATGCGTTGGAGACCGAGTCAGGGAGGAAGTCAGTAGACAGTCTCGGCACGTGCTAAGCATCAAGGGACATATTTGCATAGGACAGCCTTTTCTCCAATCTCATTCTATTGCTGTAGTTGCCTTGTAGCACAACAAGGGGGCAGCAGCATTACAATAATGGCAGAGAGAGGTTTTAAACCTGCTTGCTGACGGCTCTCTAGTTCATGTTAGGTTTGCTGGTCCCAGAGAGTGGTGGACTGCTACGGCTGAGGGGATGAGTAATGAGGAATGATTGTCCTGTATTTGTGGCAAAGGAGGACATTGGGAACGGAAACAGTCGCAATGTAGGGCCAAAGCATAGATGTTTGCTGAGCAATTGAGTGTGCGTGCGTGTCACCTGATTCATAAAATGTGCATACAAAGGAGAGGAACAGCAGCTCGGCCGCACTCAGGTACAAGGTGAGGAACAGAGGGACATTTCCCCCAGAGGGATAAGGCCCGCACATCTCACAAATTTCAAGCGTGGTGTGATGCTTTTCAGGTTGATGGATTTGCCATGTACAGTGTACAAATGTGCCACGTTAGTGAGGATCAATGTCCACAATCAGTAGCACACTTTTTGGGAATACCCATAGACCAGAAATGTCAAGCACTTCCTCCGGAGGGATAAGGCCAAGAAAAGAGTTTGGAAAGCTTGCTCCAGTCCTCCGCAGGACAGAAAGACGCTAGAGAAAGAAAATACAGATTGGGCCTGACAACACAAAAGATGGTCAGTGTCCTGCAACTAACACCAGCTTTGTGTTTTGAGCTCCACACTCTGGAACCAGTTGCCCCATACCTGTGTTACTCTGACACCTTTTCTTGTCCTCCTGATATCCTATCTCTCTGCCCCTTCAGCTATGCTAGTGCTCCACCTTTGGTACTGCGCCAACCCATTTTAAACCCTCTCAGGGACCACAGGTACTCTTCTCTCTGCCTTCCATTCCCATCCTCTCAGTAACTCCGGTGCTTCTGCCTCTCTTCCGTCTCCAGTGACACGTTGGATGCCCACTGCTCAATGCTAGTCACTTACCACTCTGTAGAAGCCCTCTCAGCACACGCAGAGTACGCTTGTCCAACGGGCCCATCCATGATCTTCCTCACAGTAACTCATGGCTTTCTCTCTGTGGATGATATAGCTAATCTAGTGGAGCAGAAAGCACTTGGCCATCACCTGGAACACTCTGTAGACGCTGACAATCCATGTTGTGCTGCCTATTTGCATGGCATGATTAATGTCTAGGCCCCGACCATCATTTGACACAGGTACCCTCTTTCTGCCTCATTTGCCTACTCCCCCACCCTTCGCACTTCCACATGTTAGGGCTCTCAGGTGCTGTGGCACTCATCTCTGCATGCTTTCCACCCTCTTCATCCTCTCTCTTTGCGAGTAGCCCCTTTGTGCCCAGATACCAACTCCCCCAAGTGTCACCCTGAACAAGCCTTCCTTCTCTTTCTGTACCTCTTTTAAACCCCTTTCAGTGCCACAACTCCAATTATCCTTTTTGAGTGTCCCCTGCTTGTGGGTCAATTAAAAATGAGGGTACTGCTCAAGAAATGGCCTCCACACACCCGATTCTTCGTAACCCTCATAGTAAACCTATGAGTAGTGTCAACTGCATCGCCCTGTGACGGGGATTATCTTGGGGGAGCAATTGACAAACGACAGGGGTACACTTCTCAAAGTGGCCCCCTCCTTTAGTACCGCATACCACTGCTTTCAATTCAACCACCACATAAACCTTTTTACATGCCCCGCAGGGGTCAATAAAGTCATGGGGAAGCCCCCTAACCACCACGATTGGCACCACATGCTGATTGTTGACCTTTTAATTACCAGAACCGCAGCTGGCCCGTGTGGTGCCCCCTTGTGGTGGGCAATAAAAATAGCAGGAGCCAAGCAATTAAAATCTCTCTCATGACGCTTCCAATTATGGGGTACCCTCTTAGTGCGGTTGTGTGGTACCCCCAAAAAACAGTCCACATGTGGCACCGTTCTGTGCCTCCCCATCAACCCATTTAATGTGCACCCCTCACCAAAACCCCCCTTCTATTAGTGCTCCCCCAATCTGGAAGGTGGGGGGAAGGGGAGGGCGCAACAAAACATTGTTTGTGTTCCCCACCAAAAGCGCCATCCCATCAGTGTGCAAGGGGTCACTGCTTCATTGCTGCACATTATCAACTGCAGTAGCGCTAGGCACAATTTCTGCTAGGCTCCTCCCACTTACCCCTAGATTTTGCCTTCTTCTCTTAACCCTTCCTTATTCTGCACTCCTTCCATTGCTTCTCCTACACTGCCTCTAACTTTTAACTCCTTCTACACCACATCCACCTTTTACACCCCCAACCAACACACCCCTCTTCTTGGCTCATTCTCCTACACTGCCCTGGCCCTGCAACTCCACCCTACTTGCTGCCCTGCCACTCTCACTGGTGCTCTCCACTATTCCCTTGCTCCCTGGACCTGACCTCCCATTATGGCTCCACCCACATTTGCCCTCTCTACCCGACTCAGCCCCCCTCGACTTACCAAGCACCCCGCACTTACCACCATTCGTCAGCCTGTACTTCACTTACCAGATGTGTCCACAGGAACCCCTTTGGTTATCGCCATCACCTTTACTTACCAAGCACATTGCACTTACCACCGTTCGTCAGCCAAGTCCATGTCTGATTTCACTTACCAGATGTGTCCACAGGAACCTCTTTGGTTATCGCCATCACCTTGGTGCCGAGATCAGGACTCGAACCCTGGTCGCCAGGATGGAAGACAGGAACTTACCCACTAGACCACACTGGATTCCATATCAGTTGCCTGTCAAGACTTCCCTATATCATGGTCATCCTGTTTCATGGGCAATGGAAACCATGGGCCACAAGCATGAGGCTTGTATGTTCCTAGTAAGTTCTCTTGCAGAGCGTCACAACAGCCAGAAGCTGTAGCTCAGAGGCAGTGTCAAGTGTCTTTGGTGCGGCAGTCCCCTCCAGTGCAAGGGTTCGAGTCCCCCCACCAGCTCCAAACTGACAGTTTGTTGTCTTTTAGATTCAAAATCTCTGGAAATTTCTTCTTTTTTTTAAATTCAGTAGTATTTATTTGAAAACAATGAGGGGACATTTGGTTCATCCCTATTTTGAACTAGTGGCCCAAACCTACCACTGCTACCCCTCTTGAATTCCCTCTGCTTGATGGTCTGAGATGTAACCAGTGGAGCACACTGGCCTTCATGTTGGTTGCGTGTCATAGCTAGCCTATATCACTGCCATACCCATTCATGGGCAATGGAACCCATAGGCAATGCGACCGAGGTCGGAAAGTTGCTCATAATCTCTGTGGCAGCAGAAGACCGTCAGCAGGAGCTGTAGCTCAGAGGCACTGTCGTCAGCCTTTGGTGTTGCAGGTCCCTAAGAGGCAAGGGTTCAATTCCCAGCAGTGGAGGCAAGGTCATCTCTGAACGGCAAAATCTATGGCAATTATTTTTTGATTTAGTGTTATTATTTTCATTTTGAAAAACAAAATTACATCCATTTGATGTTTTCGCTAGACGCCCTAACCTCCACATGCTGCCCCGTCTTAATCACCCTCCGGTTGGAAGTCTGGCACTTAACCACTGGAGCACACTGGCTTTCGAGTCAGTAACCTGTCACAGATTACCTACATCATGTGCAAATGCTTGCACGGGTAATCGAACCAATAAGCAATGATGCTGATGCATGTATCTTGCTGATAGTATCTTCTGCAGAGGGGTAGTGCAGCCTGGAGCAATAATTTGGAGGCGAGGCATGGCGGTTTGGAGTCACAGGCCTCCCTACTGCAAGGGTTCCAGTACCATCAGTGGAGGCATGGTGTTACATGGCCGTCCTTTCGCTTCGGAATACACACCACCATATTTTTTTTTAATTGGTAACATTGATTTGACCTGAAAAAACTTGTGGGAAAATTCAGCCATTCTATTTTTGCACTTGTGCCCCAATGCTACAAATGCTGCCCCTCTTGATAGCCTCCCCTTTTCGATCATGTTGGTGAAATAGGAGCAGCAAAGCATTATCTCCATGTAATAATTTATCAATTTATTCTTTAAAGTTGATGCTTTGTCGAGTGCAAAAGTGACTTTGGGGTCATAGCTGAGTACTCACAGAGACCGTAAAAAACGTTGAATAACTGCGCTTTTTTTCTTTTTGCTGCAAACTGGTCTCTCAAATTAGGTGTGGAGTGCCTGTGCACTACACTAATAATAAAGGCCGATTCTGCATTCCTCTTGATGAAATGCTGGGTAAACATAAAGGCAGTAGAAACTCCCATTATTAGGTGCAAGAAGAAGCTGGACATCTTGAATTTTCATTGCGATAGACAAGGGCAATGTCAGGCCTGTGTTTCCCAAGTCCTCAATCTTGCCTGCTGTGCCAGGTGAAGGGAGGAGGCGGATAGTCTGGTCTGGTCTGGTCGAGGCCTGACAGGACCTTACCGGGCCTGGCCTTGGCCTGGCCCAGCTCTGGAGCTGTGGCTTAGACTGTGGCTACAAACAGCCCAACCTCTGTCAATTTCCTACGAAGCCAGGCCTGGCAGGTCAGACTGAGGTGGTAGCCTTTTAGCGAGCCCTCGAAGCCCCCAAACGCCCAGCTTCTATATAGAGGCAGGCTGCAGGCAAATAGGGACCCTGCTAAATCAGGGTGGCTTCCATATGTGTGTCTTTCGAGTGCCAAATTCCTTAGCCTAAGACAGATTGGCAACATTAAAATCATGCAGAAGACCATGCGTTGGAGACCGAGTCAGGGAGGAAGTCAGTAGACAGTCTCGGCACGTGCTAAGCATCAAGGGACATATTTGCATAGGACAGCCTTTTCTCCAATCTCATTCTATTGCTGTAGTTGCCTTGTAGCACAACAAGGGGGCAGCAGCATTACAATAATGGCAGAGAGAGGTTTTAAACCTGCTTGCTGACGGCTCTCTAGTTCATGTTAGGTTTGCTGGTCCCAGAGAGTGGTGGACTGCTACGGCTGAGGGGATGAGTAATGAGGAATGATTGTCCTGTATTTGTGGCAAAGGAGGACATTGGGAACGGAAACAGTCGCAATGTAGGGCCAAAGCATAGATGTTTGCTGAGCAATTGAGTGTGCGTGCGTGTCGCCTGATTCATAAAATGTGCATACAAAGGAGAGGAACAGCAGCTCGGCCGCACTCAGGTACAAGGTGAGGAACAGAGGGACATTTCCCCCAGAGGGATAAGGCCCGCACATCTCACAAATTTCAAGCGTGGTGTGATGCTTTTCAGGTTGATGGATTTGCCATGTACAGTGTACAAATGTGCCACGTTAGTGAGGATCAATGTCCACTATCAGTAGCACACTTTTTGGGAATACCCATAGACCAGAAATGTCAAGCACTTCCTCCGGAGGGATAAGGCCAAGAAAAGAGTTTGGAAAGCTTGCTCCAGTCCTCCGCAGGACAGAAAGACGCTAGAGAAAGAAAATACAGATTGGGCCTGACAACACAAAAGATGGTCAGTGTCCTGCAACTAACACCAGCTTTGTGTTTTGAGCTCCACACTCTGGAACCAGTTGCCCCATACCTGTGTTACTCTGACACCTTTTCTTGTCCTCCTGATATCCTATCTCTCTGCCCCTTCAGCTATGCTAGTGCTCCACCTTTGGTACTGCGCCAACCCATTTTAAACCCTCTCAGGGACCACAGGAACTCTTCTCTCTGCCTTCCATTCCCATCCTCTCAGTAACTCCGGTGCTTCTGCCTCTCTTCCGTCTCCAGTGACACGTTGGATGCCCACTGCTCAATGCTAGTCACTTACCACTCTGTAAAAGCCCTCTCAGCACACGCAGAGTACGCTTGTCCAACGGGCCCATCCATGATCTTCCTCACAGTAACTCATGGCTTTCTCTCTGTGGATGATATAGCTAATCTAGTGGAGCAGAAAGCACTTGGCCATCACCTGGAACACTCTGTAGACGCTGACAATCCATGTTGTGCTGCCTATTTGCATGGCATGATTAATGTCTAGGCCCCGACCATCATTTGACACAGGTACCCTCTTTCTGCCTCATTTGCCTACTCCCCCACCCTTCGCACTTCCACATGTTAGGGCTCTCAGGTGCTGTGGCACTCATCTCTGCATGCTTTCCACCCTCTTCATCCTCTCTCTTTGCGAGTAGCCCCTTTGTGCCCAGATACCAACTCCCCCAAGTGTCACCCTGAACAAGCCTTCCTTCTCTTTCTGTACCTCTTTTAAACCCCTTTCAGTGCCACAACTCCAATTATCCTTTTTGAGTGTCCCCTGCTTGTGGGTCAATTAAAAATGAGGGTACTGCTCAAGAAATGGCCTCCACACACCCGATTCTTCGTAACCCTCATAGTAAACCTATGAGTAGTGTCAACTGCATCGCCCTGTGACGGGGATTATCTTGGGGGAGCAATTGACAAACGACAGGGGTACACTTCTCAAAGTGGCCCCCTCCTTTAGTACCGCATACCACTGCTTTCAATTCAACCACCACATAAACCTTTTTACATGCCCCGCAGGGGTCAATAAAGTCATGGGGAAGCCCCCTAACCACCACGATTGGCACCACATGCTGATTGTTGACCTTTTAATTACCAGAACCGCAGCTGGCCCGTGTGGTGCCCCCTTGTGGTGGGCAATAAAAATAGCAGGAGCCAAGCAATTAAAATCTCTCTCATGACGCTTCCAATTATGGGGTACCCTCTTAGTGCGGTTGTGTGGTACCCCCAAAAAACAGTCCACATGTGGCACCGTTCTGTGCCTCCCCATCAACCCATTTAATGTGCACCCCTCACCAAAACCCCCCTTCTATTAGTGCTCCCCCAATCTGGAAGGTGGGGGGAAGGGGAGGGCGCAACAAAACATTGTTTGTGTTCCCCACCAAAAGCGCCATCCCATCAGTGTGCAAGGGGTCACTGCTTCACATTATCAACTGCAGTAGCAGTAGCGTTAGGCACAATTTCTGCTAGGCTCCTCCCACTTACCCCTAGATTTTGCCTTCTTCTCTTAACCCTTCCTTATTCTGCACTCCTTCCATTGCTTCTCCTACACTGCCTCTGCCTTTTAACTCCTTCTACACCACATCCACCTTTTACACCCCCAACCAACACACCCCTCTTCTTGGCTCATTCTCCTACACTGCCCTGGCCCTGCAACTCCACCCTACTTGCTGCCCTGCCACTCTCACTGGTGCTCTCCACTATTCCCTTGCTCCCTGGACCTGACCTCCCATTATGGCTCCACCCACATTTGCCCTCTCTACCCGACTCAGCCCCCCTTGACTTACCAAGCACCCCGCACTTACCACCATTCGTCAGCCTGTACTTCACTTACCAGATGTGTCCACAGGAACCTCTTTGGTTATCGCCATCACCTTTACTTACCAAGCACATTGCACTTACCACCGTTCGTCAGCCAAGTCCATCACCTTTACTTACCAAGCACATTGCACTTACCACCGTTCGTCAGCCAAGTCCATGTCTGATTTCACTTACCAGATGTGTCCACAGGAACCTCTTTGGTTATCGCCATCACCTTGGTGCCGAGATCAGGACTCGAACCCTGGTCGCCAGGATGGAAGACAGGAACTTACCCACTAGACCACACTGGATTCCATATCAGTTGCCTGTCAAGACTTCCCTATATCATGGTCATCCTGTTTCATGGGCAATGGAAACCATGGGCCACAAGCATGAGGCTTGTATGTTCCTAGTAAGTTCTCTTGCAGAGCGTCACAACAGCCAGAAGCTGTAGCTCAGAGGCAGTGTCAAGTGTCTTTGGTGCGGCAGTCCCCTCCAGTGCAAGGGTTCGAGTCCCCCCACCAGCTCCAAACTGACAGTTTGTTGTCTTTTAGATTCAAAATCTCTGGAAATTTCTTCTTTTTTTTAAATTCAGTAGTATTTATTTGAAAACAATGAGGGGACATTTGGTTCATCCCTATTTTGAACTAGTGGCCCAAACCTACCACTGCTACCCCTCTTGAATTCCCTCTGCTTGATGGTCTGAGATGTAACCAGTGGAGCACACTGGCCTTCATGTTGGTTGCGTGTCATAGCTAGCCTATATCACTGCCATACCCATTCATGGGCAATGGAACCCATAGGCAATGCGACCGAGGTCGGAAAGTTGCTCATAATCTCTGTGGCAGCAGAAGAACGTCAGCAGGAGCTGTAGCTCAGAGGCACTGTCGTCAGCCTTTGGTGTTGCAGGTCCCTAAGAGGCAAGGGTTCAATTCCCAGCAGTGGAGGCAAGGTCATCTCTGAACGGCAAAATCTATGGCAATTATTTTTTGATTTAGTGTTATTATTTTCATTTTGAAAAACAAAATTACATCCATTTGATGTTTTCGCTAGACGCCCTAACCTCCACATGCTGCCCCGTCTTAATCACCCTCCGGTTGGAAGTCTGGCACTTAACCACTGGAGCACACTGGCTTTCGAGTCAGTAACCTGTCACAGATTACCTACATCATGTGCAAATGCTTGCACGGGTAATCGAACCAATAAGCAATGATGCTGATGCATGTATCTTGCTGATAGTATCTTCTGCAGAGGGGTAGTGCAGCCTGGAGCAATAATTTGGAGGCGAGGCATGGCGGTTTGGAGTCACAGGCCTCCCTACTGCAAGGGTTCCAGTACCATCAGTGGAGGCATGGTGTTACATGGCCGTCCTTTCGCTTCGGAATACACACCAACATATTTTTTTTTAATTGGTAACATTGATTTGACCTGAAAAAACTTGTGGGAAAATTCAGCCATTCTATTTTTGCACTTGTGCCCCAATGCTACAAATGCTGCCCCTCTTGATAGCCTCCCCTTTTCGATCATGTTGGTGAAATAGGAGCAGCAAAGCATTATCTCCATGTAATAATTTATCAATTTATTCTTTAAAGTTGATGCTTTGTCGAGTGCAAAAGTGACTTTGGGGTCATAGCTGAGTACTCACAGAGACCGTAAAAAACGTTGAATAACTGCGCTTTTTTTCTTTTTGCTGCAAACTGGTCTCTCAAATTAGGTGTGGAGTGCCTGTGCACTACACTAATAATAAAGGCCGATTCTGCATTCCTCTTGATGAAATGCTGGGTAAACATAAAGGCAGTAGAAACTCCCATTATTAGGTGCAAGAAGAAGCTGGACATCTTGAATTTTCATTGCGATAGACAAGGGCAATGTCAGGCCTGTGTTTCCCAAGTCCTCAATCTTGCCTGCTGTGCCAGGTGAAGGGAGGAGGCGGATAGTCTGGTCTGGTCTGGTCTGGTCGAGGCCTGACAGGACCTTACCGGGCCTGGCCTTGGCCTGGCCCAGCTCTGGAGCTGTGGCTTAGACTGTGGCTACAAACAGCCCAACCTCTGTCAATTTCCTACGAAGCCAGGCCTGGCAGGTCAGACTGAGGTGGTAGCCTTTAAGCGAGCCCTCGAAGCCCCCAAACGCCCAGCTTCTATATAGAGGCAGGCTGCAGGCAAATAGGGACCCTGCTAAATCAGGGTGGCTTCCATATGTGTGTCTTTCGAGTGCCAAATTCCTTAGCCTAAGACAGATTGGCAACATTAAAATCATGCAGAAGACCATGCGTTGGAGACCGAGTCAGGGAGGAAGTCAGTAGACAGTCTCGGCACGTGCTAAGCATCAAGGGACATATTTGCATAGGACAGCCTTTTCTCCAATCTCATTCTATTGCTGTAGTTGCCTTGTAGCACAACAAGGGGGCAGCAGCATTACAATAATGGCAGAGAGAGGTTTTAAACCTGCTTGCTGACGGCTCTCTAGTTCATGTTAGGTTTGCTGGTCCCAGAGAGTGGTGGACTGCTACGGCTGAGGGGATGAGTAATGAGGAATGATTGTCCTGTATTTGTGGCAAAGGAGGACATTGGGAACGGAAACAGTCGCAATGTAGGGCCAAAGCATAGATGTTTGCTGAGCAATTGAGTGTGCGTGCGTGTCGCCTGATTCATAAAATGTGCATACAAAGGAGAGGAACAGCAGCTCGGCCGCACTCAGGTACAAGGTGAGGAACAGAGGGACATTTCCCCCAGAGGGATAAGGCCCGCACATCTCACAAATTTCAAGCGTGGTGTGATGCTTTTCAGGTTGATGGATTTGCCATGTACAGTGTACAAATGTGCCACGTTAGTGAGGATCAATGTCCACTATCAGTAGCACACTTTTTGGGAATACCCATAGACCAGAAATGTCAAGCACTTCCTCCGGAGGGATAAGGCCAAGAAAAGAGTTTGGAAAGCTTGCTCCAGTCCTCCGCAGGACAGAAAGACGCTAGAGAAAGAAAATACAGATTGGGCCTGACAACACAAAAGATGGTCAGTGTCCTGCAACTAACACCAGCTTTGTGTTTTGAGCTCCACACTCTGGAACCAGTTGCCCCATACCTGTGTTACTCTGACACCTTTTCTTGTCCTCCTGATATCCTATCTCTCTGCCCCTTCAGCTATGCTAGTGCTCCACCTTTGGTACTGCGCCAACCCATTTTAAACCCTCTCAGGGACCACAGGAACTCTTCTCTCTGCCTTCCATTCCCATCCTCTCAGTAACTCCGGTGCTTCTGCCTCTCTTCCGTCTCCAGTGACACGTTGGATGCCCACTGCTCAATGCTAGTCACTTACCACTCTGTAAAAGCCCTCTCAGCACACGCAGAGTACGCTTGTCCAACGGGCCCATCCATGATCTTCCTCACAGTAACTCATGGCTTTCTCTCTGTGGATGATATAGCTAATCTAGTGGAGCAGAAAGCACTTGGCCATCACCTGGAACACTCTGTAGACGCTGACAATCCATGTTGTGCTGCCTATTTGCATGGCATGATTAATGTCTAGGCCCCGACCATCATTTGACACAGGTACCCTCTTTCTGCCTCATTTGCCTACTCCCCCACCCTTCGCACTTCCACATGTTAGGGCTCTCAGGTGCTGTGGCACTCATCTCTGCATGCTTTCCACCCTCTTCATCCTCTCTCTTTGCGAGTAGCCCCTTTGTGCCCAGATACCAACTCCCCCAAGTGTCACCCTGAACAAGCCTTCCTTCTCTTTCTGTACCTCTTTTAAACCCCTTTCAGTGCCACAACTCCAATTATCCTTTTTGAGTGTCCCCTGCTTGTGGGTCAATTAAAAATGAGGGTACTGCTCAAGAAATGGCCTCCACACACCCGATTCTTCGTAACCCTCATAGTAAACCTATGAGTAGTGTCAACTGCATCGCCCTGTGACGGGGATTATCTTGGGGGAGCAATTGACAAACGACAGGGGTACACTTCTCAAAGTGGCCCCCTCCTTTAGTACCGCATACCACTGCTTTCAATTCAACCACCACATAAACCTTTTTACATGCCCCGCAGGGGTCAATAAAGTCATGGGGAAGCCCCCTAACCACCACGATTGGCACCACATGCTGATTGTTGACCTTTTAATTACCAGAACCGCAGCTGGCCCGTGTGGTGCCCCCTTGTGGTGGGCAATAAAAATAGCAGGAGCCAAGCAATTAAAATCTCTCTCATGACGCTTCCAATTATGGGGTACCCTCTTAGTGCGGTTGTGTGGTACCCCCAAAAAACAGTCCACATGTGGCACCGTTCTGTGCCTCCCCATCAACCCATTTAATGTGCACCCCTCACCAAAACCCCCCTTCTATTAGTGCTCCCCCAATCTGGAAGGTGGGGGGAAGGGGAGGGCGCAACAAAACATTGTTTGTGTTCCCCACCAAAAGCGCCATCCCATCAGTGTGCAAGGGGTCACTGCTTCACATTATCAACTGCAGTAGCAGTAGCGTTAGGCACAATTTCTGCTAGGCTCCTCCCACTTACCCCTAGATTTTGCCTTCTTCTCTTAACCCTTCCTTATTCTGCACTCCTTCCATTGCTTCTCCTACACTGCCTCTGCCCCTAACTTTTAACTCCTTCTACACCACATCCACCTTTTACACCCCCAACCAACACACCCCTCTTCTTGGCTCATTCTCCTACACTGCCCTGGCCCTGCAACTCCACCCTACTTGCTGCCCTGCCACTCTCACTGGTGCTCTCCACTATTCCCTTGCTCCCTGGACCTGACCTCCCATTATGGCTCCACCCACATTTGCCCTCTCTACCCGACTCAGCCCCCCTTGACTTACCAAGCACCCCGCACTTACCACCATTCGTCAGCCTGTACTTCACTTACCAGATGTGTCCACAGGAACCTCTTTGGTTATCGCCATCACCTTTACTTACCAAGCACATTGCACTTACCACCGTTCGTCAGCCAAGTCCATCACCTTTACTTACCAAGCACATTGCACTTACCACCGTTCGTCAGCCAAGTCCATGTCTGATTTCACTTACCAGATGTGTCCACAGGAACCTCTTTGGTTATCGCCATCACCTTGGTGCCGAGATCAGGACTCGAACCCTGGTCGCCAGGATGGAAGACAGGAACTTACCCACTAGACCACACTGGATTCCATATCAGTTGCCTGTCAAGACTTCCCTATATCATGGTCATCCTGTTTCATGGGCAATGGAAACCATGGGCCACAAGCATGAGGCTTGTATGTTCCTAGTAAGTTCTCTTGCAGAGCGTCACAACAGCCAGAAGCTGTAGCTCAGAGGCAGTGTCAAGTGTCTTTGGTGCGGCAGTCCCCTCCAGTGCAAGGGTTCGAGTCCCCCCACCAGCTCCAAACTGACAGTTTGTTGTCTTTTAGATTCAAAATCTCTGGAAATTTCTTCTTTTTTTTAAATTCAGTAGTATTTATTTGAAAACAATGAGGGGACATTTGGTTCATCCCTATTTTGAACTAGTGGCCCAAACCTACCACTGCTACCCCTCTTGAATTCCCTCTGCTTGATGGTCTGAGATGTAACCAGTGGAGCACACTGGCCTTCATGTTGGTTGCGTGTCATAGCTAGCCTATATCACTGCCATACCCATTCATGGGCAATGGAACCCATAGGCAATGCGACCGAGGTCGGAAAGTTGCTCATAATCTCTGTGGCAGCAGAAGAACGTCAGCAGGAGCTGTAGCTCAGAGGCACTGTCGTCAGCCTTTGGTGTTGCAGGTCCCTAAGAGGCAAGGGTTCAATTCCCAGCAGTGGAGGCAAGGTCATCTCTGAACGGCAAAATCTATGGCAATTATTTTTTGATTTAGTGTTATTATTTTCATTTTGAAAAACAAAATTACATCCATTTGATGTTTTCGCTAGACGCCCTAACCTCCACATGCTGCCCCGTCTTAATCACCCTCCGGTTGGAAGTCTGGCACTTAACCACTGGAGCACACTGGCTTTCGAGTCAGTAACCTGTCACAGATTACCTACATCATGTGCAAATGCTTGCACGGGTAATCGAACCAATAAGCAATGATGCTGATGCATGTATCTTGCTGATAGTATCTTCTGCAGAGGGGTAGTGCAGCCTGGAGCAATAATTTGGAGGCGAGGCATGGCGGTTTGGAGTCACAGGCCTCCCTACTGCAAGGGTTCCAGTACCATCAGTGGAGGCATGGTGTTACATGGCCGTCCTTTCGCTTCGGAATACACACCAACATATTTTTTTTTAATTGGTAACATTGATTTGACCTGAAAAAACTTGTGGGAAAATTCAGCCATTCTATTTTTGCACTTGTGCCCCAATGCTACAAATGCTGCCCCTCTTGATAGCCTCCCCTTTTCGATCATGTTGGTGAAATAGGAGCAGCAAAGCATTATCTCCATGTAATAATTTATCAATTTATTCTTTAAAGTTGATGCTTTGTCGAGTGCAAAAGTGACTTTGGGGTCATAGCTGAGTACTCACAGAGACCGTAAAAAACGTTGAATAACTGCGCTTTTTTTCTTTTTGCTGCAAACTGGTCTCTCAAATTAGGTGTGGAGTGCCTGTGCACTACACTAATAATAAAGGCCGATTCTGCATTCCTCTTGATGAAATGCTGGGTAAACATAAAGGCAGTAGAAACTCCCATTATTAGGTGCAAGAAGAAGCTGGACATCTTGAATTTTCATTGCGATAGACAAGGGCAATGTCAGGCCTGTGTTTCCCAAGTCCTCAATCTTGCCTGCTGTGCCAGGTGAAGGGAGGAGGCGGATAGTCTGGTCTGGTCTGGTCTGGTCGAGGCCTGACAGGACCTTACCGGGCCTGGCCTTGGCCTGGCCCAGCTCTGGAGCTGTGGCTTAGACTGTGGCTACAAACAGCCCAACCTCTGTCAATTTCCTACGAAGCCAGGCCTGGCAGGTCAGACTGAGGTGGTAGCCTTTAAGCGAGCCCTCGAAGCCCCCAAACGCCCAGCTTCTATATAGAGGCAGGCTGCAGGCAAATAGGGACCCTGCTAAATCAGGGTGGCTTCCATATGTGTGTCTTTCGAGTGCCAAATTCCTTAGCCTAAGACAGATTGGCAACATTAAAATCATGCAGAAGACCATGCGTTGGAGACCGAGTCAGGGAGGAAGTCAGTAGACAGTCTCGGCACGTGCTAAGCATCAAGGGACATATTTGCATAGGACAGCCTTTTCTCCAATCTCATTCTATTGCTGTAGTTGCCTTGTAGCACAACAAGGGGGCAGCAGCATTACAATAATGGCAGAGAGAGGTTTTAAACCTGCTTGCTGACGGCTCTCTAGTTCATGTTAGGTTTGCTGGTCCCAGAGAGTGGTGGACTGCTACGGCTGAGGGGATGAGTAATGAGGAATGATTGTCCTGTATTTGTGGCAAAGGAGGACATTGGGAACGGAAACAGTCGCAATGTAGGGCCAAAGCATAGATGTTTGCTGAGCAATTGAGTGTGCGTGCGTGTCGCCTGATTCATAAAATGTGCATACAAAGGAGAGGAACAGCAGCTCGGCCGCACTCAGGTACAAGGTGAGGAACAGAGGGACATTTCCCCCAGAGGGATAAGGCCCGCACATCTCACAAATTTCAAGCGTGGTGTGATGCTTTTCAGGTTGATGGATTTGCCATGTACAGTGTACAAATGTGCCACGTTAGTGAGGATCAATGTCCACTATCAGTAGCACACTTTTTGGGAATACCCATAGACCAGAAATGTCAAGCACTTCCTCCGGAGGGATAAGGCCAAGAAAAGAGTTTGGAAAGCTTGCTCCAGTCCTCCGCAGGACAGAAAGACGCTAGAGAAAGAAAATACAGATTGGGCCTGACAACACAAAAGATGGTCAGTGTCCTGCAACTAACACCAGCTTTGTGTTTTGAGCTCCACACTCTGGAACCAGTTGCCCCATACCTGTGTTACTCTGACACCTTTTCTTGTCCTCCTGATATCCTATCTCTCTGCCCCTTCAGCTATGCTAGTGCTCCACCTTTGGTACTGCGCCAACCCATTTTAAACCCTCTCAGGGACCACAGGAACTCTTCTCTCTGCCTTCCATTCCCATCCTCTCAGTAACTCCGGTGCTTCTGCCTCTCTTCCGTCTCCAGTGACACGTTGGATGCCCACTGCTCAATGCTAGTCACTTACCACTCTGTAAAAGCCCTCTCAGCACACGCAGAGTACGCTTGTCCAACGGGCCCATCCATGATCTTCCTCACAGTAACTCATGGCTTTCTCTCTGTGGATGATATAGCTAATCTAGTGGAGCAGAAAGCACTTGGCCATCACCTGGAACACTCTGTAGACGCTGACAATCCATGTTGTGCTGCCTATTTGCATGGCATGATTAATGTCTAGGCCCCGACCATCATTTGACACAGGTACCCTCTTTCTGCCTCATTTGCCTACTCCCCCACCCTTCGCACTTCCACATGTTAGGGCTCTCAGGTGCTGTGGCACTCATCTCTGCATGCTTTCCACCCTCTTCATCCTCTCTCTTTGCGAGTAGCCCCTTTGTGCCCAGATACCAACTCCCCCAAGTGTCACCCTGAACAAGCCTTCCTTCTCTTTCTGTACCTCTTTTAAACCCCTTTCAGTGCCACAACTCCAATTATCCTTTTTGAGTGTCCCCTGCTTGTGGGTCAATTAAAAATGAGGGTACTGCTCAAGAAATGGCCTCCACACACCCGATTCTTCGTAACCCTCATAGTAAACCTATGAGTAGTGTCAACTGCATCGCCCTGTGACGGGGATTATCTTGGGGGAGCAATTGACAAACGACAGGGGTACACTTCTCAAAGTGGCCCCCTCCTTTAGTACCGCATACCACTGCTTTCAATTCAACCACCACATAAACCTTTTTACATGCCCCGCAGGGGTCAATAAAGTCATGGGGAAGCCCCCTAACCACCACGATTGGCACCACATGCTGATTGTTGACCTTTTAATTACCAGAACCGCAGCTGGCCTGTGTGGTGCCCCCTTGTGGTGGGCAATAAAAATAGCAGGAGCCAAGCAATTAAAATCTCTCTCATGACGCTTCCAATTATGGGGTACCCTCTTAGTGCGGTTGTGTGGTACCCCCAAAAAACAGTCCACATGTGGCACCGTTCTGTGCCTCCCCATCAACCCATTTAATGTGCACCCCTCACCAAAACCCCCCTTCTATTAGTGCTCCCCCAATCTGGAAGGTGGGGGGAAGGGGAGGGCGCAACAAAACATTGTTTGTGTTCCCCACCAAACGCGCCATCCCATCAGTGTGCAAGGGTTCACTGCTTCACATTATCAACTGCAGTAGCGCTAGGCACAATTTCTGCTAGGCTCCTCCCACTTACCCCTAGATTTTGCCTTCTTCTCTTAACCCTTCCTTATTCTGCACTCCTTCCATTGCTTCTCCTACACTGCCTCTAACTTTTAACTCCTTCTATACCACATCCACCTTTTACACCCCCAACCAACACACCCCTCTTCTTGGCTCATTCTCCTACACTGCCCTGGCCCTACAACTCCACCCTACTTGCTGCCCTGCCACTCTCACCTGCACCGGCGCTACCCCCCCACACTTGCTGCCCTGCCACTCTCACTGGTGCTCTCAACTATTCCCTTGCTCCCTGGACCTGACCTCCCATTATGGCTCCACCCACATTTGCTCTCTCTACCCGACTCAGCCCCCCTTGACTTACCAAGCACACCGCACTTACCACCATTCGTCAGCCTGTACTTCACTTACCAGATGTGTCCACAGGAACCTCTTTGGTTTTCGCCGTCACCTTTACTTTCCAAGCACATTGCACTTACCACCGTTCGTCAGCCAAGTCCATGTCTGATTTCACTTACCAGATGTGTCCACAGGAACCTCTTTGGTTATCGCCATCACCTTGGTGCCGAGATCAGGACTCGAACCCTGGTCGCCAGGATGGAAGACAGGAACTTACCCACTAGACCACACTGGATTCCATATCAGTTGCCTGTCAAAACTTCCCTATATCATGGTCATCCTGTTTCATGGGCAATGGAAACCATGGGCCACAAGCATGAGGCTTGTATGTTCCTAGTAAGTTCTCTTGCAGAGCGTCACAACAGCCAGAAGCTGTAGCTCAGAGGCAGTGTCAAGTGTCTTTGGTGCGGCAGTCCCCTCCAGTGCAAGGGTTCGAGTCCCCCCACCAGCCCCAAACTGACAGTTTGTTGTCTTTTAGATTCAAAATCTCTGGAAATTTCTTCTTTTTTTAAATTCAGTAGTATTTATTTGAAAACAATGAGGGGACATTTGGTTCATCCCTATTTTGAACTAGTGGCCCAAACCTACCACTGCTACCCCTCTTGAATTCCCTCTGCTTGATGGTCTGAGATGTAACCAGTGGAGCACACTGGCCTTCATGTTGGTTGCGTGTCATAGCTAGCCTATATCACTGCCATACCCATTCATGGGCAATGGAACCCATAGGCAATGCGACCGCGGTCGGTATGTTGCTCATAATCTCTGTGGCAGCAGAAGAACCTCAGCAGGAGCCGTATCTCAGAGGCACTGTCGTCAGCCTTTGGTGTTGCAGGTCCCTAAGAGGCAAGGGTTCAATCCCCAGCAGTGGAGGCAAGGTCATCTCTGAACGGCAAAATCTATGGCAATTATTTTTTGATTTAGTGTTATTATTTTCATTTTGAAAATCAAAAAAGAACTTACATCCATTTGATGTTTTCGCTAGACGCCCTAACCTCCACATGCTGCCCCGTCTTAATCACCCTCCGGTTGGAAGTCTGGCACTTAACCACTGGAGCACACTGGCTTTCGAGTCAGTAACCTGTCACAGATTACCTACATCATGGGCAAATGCTTGCACGGGTAATCGAACCAATAAGCAATGATGCTGATGCATGTATCTTGCTGATAGTATCTTCTGCAGAGGGGTAGAGCAGCCTGGAGCAGTAATTTGGAGGCGAGGCATGGCGGTTTGGAGTCACAGGCCTCCCTACTGCAAGGGTTCCAGTACCATCAGTGGAGGCATGGTGTTACATGGCCGTCCTTTCGCTTCGGAATACACACCAACATATTTTTTTTAAATTGGTAACATTGATTTGACCTGAAAAAACTTGTGGGAAAATTCAGCCATTCTATTTTTGCACTTGTGCCGCAATGCTACAAATGCTGCCCCTCTTGATAGCCTCCCCTTTTCGATCATGTTGGTGAAATAGGAGCAGCAAAGCATTATCTCCATGTAATAATTTATCAATTTATTCTTTAAAGTTGATGCTTTGTCGAGTGCAAAAGTGACTTTGGGGTCATAGCTGAGTACTCACAGAGACCGTAAAAAACGTTGAATAACTGCGCTTTTTTTCTTTTTGCTGCAAACTGGTCTCTCAAATTAGGTGTGGAGTGCCTGTGCACTACACTAATAATAAAGGCCGATTCTGCGTTCTTCTTGATGAAATGCTGGGTAAACATAAAGGCAGTAGAAACTCCCATTATTAGGTGCAAGAAGAAGCTGGACATCTTGAATTTTCATTGCGATAGACAAGGGCAATGTCAGGCCTGTGTTTCCCAAGTCCTCAATCTTGCCTGCTGTGCCAGGTGAAGGGAGGAGGCGGATAGTCTGGTCTGGTCTGGTCTGGTCGAGGCCTGACAGGACCTTACCGGGCCTGGCCTTGGCCTGGCCCAGCTCTGGAGCTGTGGCTTAGACTGACAGGACCTTACCGGGCCTGGCCTTGGCCTGGCCCAGCTCTGGAGCTGTGGCTTAGACTGTGGCTACAAACAGCCCAACCTCTGTCAATTTCCTACGAAGCCAGGCCTGGCTGGTCAGACTGAGGTGGTAGCCTTTAAGCGAGCCCTCGAAGCCCCCAAACGCCTAGCTTCTATATAGAGGCAGGCTGCAGGCAAATAGGGACCCTGCTAAATCAGGGTGGCTTCCATATGTGTGTCTTTCGAGTGCCAAATTCCTTAGCCTAAGACAGATTGGCAACATTAAAATCATGCAGAAGACCATGCGTTGGAGACCGAGTCAGGGAGGAAGTCAGTAGACAGTCTCGGCACGTGCTAAGCATCAAGGGACATATTTGCATAGGACAGCCTTTTCTCCAATCTCATTCTATTGCTGTAGTTGCCTTGTAGCACAACAAGGGGGCAGCAGCATCACAATAATGGCAGAGAGAGGTTTTAAACCTGCTTGCTGACGGCTCTCTAGTTCATGTTAGGTTTGCTGGTCCCAGAGAGTGGTGGACTGCTACGGCTGAGGGGATGAGTAATGAGGAATGATTGTCCTGTATTTGTGGCAAAGGAGGACATTGGGAACGGAAACAGTCACAATGTAGGGCCAAAGCATAGATGTTTGCTGAGCAATTGAGTGTGCGTGCGTGTCGCCTGATTCATAAAATGTGCATACAAAGGAGAGGAACAGCAGCTCGGCCGCACTCAGGTACAAGGTGAGGAACAGAGGGACATTTCCCCCAGAGGGATAAGGCCCGCACATCTCACAAATTTCAAGCGTGGTGTGATGCTTTTCAGGTTGATGGATTTGCCATGTACAGTGTACAAATGTGCCACGTTAGTGAGGATCAATGTCCACTATCAGTAGCACACTTTTTGGGAATACCCATAGACCAGAAATGTCAAGCACTTCCTCCGGAGGGATAAGGCCAAGAAAAGAGTTTGGAAAGCTTGCTCCAGTCCTCCGCAGGACAGAAAGACGCTAGAGAAAGAAAATACAGATTGGGCCTGACAACACAAAAGGTGGTCAGTGTCCTGCAACTAACACCAGCTTTGTGTTTTGAGCTCCACACTCTGGAACCAGTTGCCCCATACCTGTGTTACTCTGACACCTTTTCTTGTCCTCCTGATATCCTATCTCTCTGCCCCTTCAGCTATGCTAGTGCTCCACCTTTGGTACTGCGCCAACCCATTTTAAACCCTCTCAGGGACCACAGGAACTCTTCTCTCTGCCTTCCATTCCCATCCTCTCAGTAACTCCGGTGCTTCTGCCTCTCTTCCGTCTCCAGTGACACGTTGGATGCCCACTGCTCAATGCTAGTCACTTACCACTCTGTAGAAGCCCTCTCAGCACACGCAGAGTACGCTTGTCCAACGGGCCCATCCATGATCTTCCTCACAGTAACTCATGGCTTTCTCTCTGTGGATGATATAGCTAATCTAGTGGAGCAGAAAGCACTTGGCCATCACCTGGAACACTCTGTAGACGCTGACAATCCATGTTGTGCTGCCTATTTGCATGGCATGATTAATGTCTAGGCCCCGACCATCATTTGACACAGGTACCCTCTTTCTGCCTCATTTGCCTACTCCCCCACCCTTCGCACTTCCACATGTTAGGGCTCTCAGGTGCTGTGGCACTCATCTCTGCATGCTTTCCACCCTCTTCATCCTCTCTCTTTGCGAGTAGCCCCTTTGTGCCCAGATACCAACTCCCCCAAGTGTCACCCTGAACAAGCCTTCCTTCTCTTTCTGTACCTCTTTTAAACCCCTTTCAGTGCCACAACTCCAATTATCCTTTTTGAGTGTCCCCTGCTTGTGGGTCAATTAAAAATGAGGGTACTGCTCAAGAAATGGCCTCCACACACCCGATTCTTCGTAACCCTCAGAGTAAACCTATGAGTAGTGTCAACTGCATCGCCCTGTGACGGGGATTATCTTGGGGGAGCAATTGACAAACGACAGGGGTACACTTCTCAAAGTGGCCCCCTCCTTTAGTACCGCATACCACTGCTTTCAATTCAACCACCACATAAACCTTTTTACATGCCCCGCAGGGGTCAATAAAGTCATGGGGAAGCCCCCTAACCACCACGATTGGCACCACATGCTGATTGTTGACCTTTTAATTACCAGAACCGCAGCTGGCCTGTGTGGTGCCCCCTTGTGGTGGGCAATAAAAATAGCAGGAGCCAAGCAATTAAAATCTCTCTCATGACGCTTCCAATTATGGGGTACCCTCTTAGTGCGGTTGTGTGGTACCCCCAAAAAACAGTCCACATGTGGCACCGTTCTGTGCCTCCCCATCAACCCATTTAATGTGCACCCCTCACCAAAACCCCCCTTCTATTAGTGCTCCCCCAATCTGGAAGGTGGGGGGAAGGGGAGGGCGCAACAAAACATTGTTTGTGTTCCCCACCAAAAGCGCCATCCCATCAGTGTGCAAGGGTTCACTGCTTCACATTATCAACTGCAGTAGCGCTAGGCACAATTTCTGCTAGGCTCCTCCCACTTACCCCTAGATTTTGCCTTCTTCTCTTAACCCTTCCTTATTCTGCACTCCTTCCATTGCTTCTCCTACACTGCCTCTGCCCCTAACTTTTAACTCCTTCTACACCACATCCACCTTTTACACCCCCAACCAACACACCCCTCTTCTTGGCTCATTCTCCTACACTGCCCTGGCCCTGCAACTCCACCCTACTTGCTGCCCTGCCACTCTCACCTGCACCGGTGCTACCCCCCCACACTTGCTGCCCTGCCACTCTCACTGGTGCTCTCAACTATTCCCTTGCTCCCTGGACCTGACCTCCCATTATGGCCCCACCCACATTTGCTCTCTCTACCCGACTCAGCCCCCCTTGACTTACCAAGCACACCGCACTTACCACCATTCGTCAGCCTGTACTTCACTTACCAGATGTGTCCACAGGAACCTCTTTGGTTTTCGCCGTCACCTTTACTTTCCAAGCACATTGCACTTACCACCGTTCGTCAGCCAAGTCCATGTCTGATTTCACTTACCAGATGTGTCCACAGGAACCTCTTTGGTTATCGCCATCACCTTGGTGCCGAGATCAGGACTCGAACCCTGGTCGCCAGGATGGAAGACAGGAACTTACCCACTAGACCACACTGGATTCCATATCAGTTGCCTGTCAAAACTTCCCTATATCATGGTCATCCTGTTTCATGGGCAATGGAAACCATGGGCCACAAGCATGAGGCTTGTATGTTCCTAGTAAGTTCTCTTGCAGAGCGTCACAACAGCCAGAAGCTGTAGCTCAGAGGCAGTGTCAAGTGTCTTTGGTGCGGCAGTCCCCTCCAGTGCAAGGGTTCGAGTCCCCCCACCAGCCCCAAACTGACAGTTTGTTGTCTTTTAGATTCAAAATCTCTGGAAATTTCTTCTTTTTTTAAATTCAGTAGTATTTATTTGAAAACAATGAGGGGACATTTGGTTCATCCCTATTTTGAACTAGTGGCCCAAACCTACCACTGCTACCCCTCTTGAATTCCCTCTGCTTGATGGTCTGAGATGTAACCAGTGGAGCACACTGGCCTTCATGTTGGTTGCGTGTCATAGCTAGCCTATATCACTGCCATACCCATTCATGGGCAATGGAACCCATAGGCAATGCGACCGAGGTCGGTATGTTGCTCATAATCTCTGTGGCAGCAGAAGAACCTCAGCAGGAGCCGTATCTCAGAGGCACTGTCGTCAGCCTTTGGTGTTGCAGGTCCCTAAGAGGCAAGGGTTCAATCCCCAGCAGTGGAGGCAAGGTCATCTCTGAACGGCAAAATCTATGGCAATTATTTTTTGATTTAGTGTTATTATTTTCATTTTGAAAATCAAAAAAGAACTTACATCCATTTGATGTTTTCGCTAGACGCCCTAACCTCCACATGCTGCCCCGTCTTAATCACCCTCCGGTTGGAAGTCTGGCACTTAACCACTGGAGCACACTGGCTTTCGAGTCAGTAACCTGTCACAGATTACCTACATCATGGGCAAATGCTTGCACGGGTAATCGAACCAATAAGCAATGATGCTGATGCATGTATCTTGCTGATAGTATCTTCTGCAGAGGGGTAGAGCAGCCTGGAGCAGTAATTTGGAGGCGAGGCATGGCGGTTTGGAGTCACAGGCCTCCCTACTGCAAGGGTTCCAGTACCATCAGTGGAGGCATGGTGTTACATGGCCGTCCTTTCGCTTCGGAATACACACCAACATATATTTTTTAAATTGGTAACATTGATTTGACCTGAAAAAACTTGTGGGAAAATTCAGCCATTCTATTTTTGCACTTGTGCCCCAATGCTACAAATGCTGCCCCTCTTGATAGCCTCCCCTTTTCGATCATGTTGGTGAAATAGGAGCAGCAAAGCATTATCTCCATGTAATAATTTATCAATTTATTCTTTAAAGTTGATGCTTTGTCGAGTGCAAAAGTGACTTTGGGGTCATAGCTGAGTACTCACAGAGACCGTAAAAAACGTTGAATAACTGCGCTTTTTTTCTTTTTGCTGCAAACTGGTCTCTCAAATTAGGTGTGGAGTGCCTGTGCACTACACTAATAATAAAGGCCGATTCTGCGTTCTTCTTGATGAAATGCTGGGTAAACATAAAGGCAGTAGAAACTCCCATTATTAGGTGCAAGAAGAAGCTGGACATCTTGAATTTTCATTGCGATAGACAAGGGCAATGTCAGGCCTGTGTTTCCCAAGTCCTCAATCTTGCCTGCTGTGCCAGGTGAAGGGAGGAGGCGGATAGTCTGGTCTGGTCTGGTCTGGTCGAGGCCTGACAGGACCTTACCGGGCCTGGCCTTGGCCTGGCCCAGCTCTGGAGCTGTGGCTTAGACTGACAGGACCTTACCGGGCCTGGCCTTGGCCTGGCCCAGCTCTGGAGCTGTGGCTTAGACTGTGGCTACAAACAGCCCAACCTCTGTCAATTTCCTACGAAGCCAGGCCTGGCTGGTCAGACTGAGGTGGTAGCCTTTAAGCGAGCCCTCGAAGCCCCCAAACGCCTAGCTTCTATATAGAGGCAGGCTGCAGGCAAATAGGGACCCTGCTAAATCAGGGTGGCTTCCATATGTGTGTCTTTCGAGTGCCAAATTCCTTAGCCTAAGACAGATTGGCAACATTAAAATCATGCAGAAGACCATGCGTTGGAGACCGAGTCAGGGAGGAAGTCAGTAGACAGTCTCGGCACGTGCTAAGCATCAAGGGACATATTTGCATAGGACAGCCTTTTCTCCAATCTCATTCTATTGCTGTAGTTGCCTTGTAGCACAACAAGGGGGCAGCAGCATCACAATAATGGCAGAGAGAGGTTTTAAACCTGCTTGCTGACGGCTCTCTAGTTCATGTTAGGTTTGCTGGTCCCAGAGAGTGGTGGACTGCTACGGCTGAGGGGATGAGTAATGAGGAATGATTGTCCTGTATTTGTGGCAAAGGAGGACATTGGGAACGGAAACAGTCACAATGTAGGGCCAAAGCATAGATGTTTGCTGAGCAATTGAGTGTGCGTGCGTGTCGCCTGATTCATAAAATGTGCATACAAAGGAGAGGAACAGCAGCTCGGCCGCACTCAGGTACAAGGTGAGGAACAGAGGGACATTTCCCCCAGAGGGATAAGGCCCGCACATCTCACAAATTTCAAGCGTGGTGTGATGCTTTTCAGGTTGATGGATTTGCCATGTACAGTGTACAAATGTGCCACGTTAGTGAGGATCAATGTCCACTATCAGTAGCACACTTTTTGGGAATACCCATAGACCAGAAATGTCAAGCACTTCCTCCGGAGGGATAAGGCCAAGAAAAGAGTTTGGAAAGCTTGCTCCAGTCCTCCGCAGGACAGAAAGACGCTAGAGAAAGAAAATACAGATTGGGCCTGACAACACAAAAGGTGGTCAGTGTCCTGCAACTAACACCAGCTTTGTGTTTTGAGCTCCACACTCTGGAACCAGTTGCCCCATACCTGTGTTACTCTGACACCTTTTCTTGTCCTCCTGATATCCTATCTCTCTGCCCCTTCAGCTATGCTAGTGCTCCACCTTTGGTACTGCGCCAACCCATTTTAAACCCTCTCAGGGACCACAGGAACTCTTCTCTCTGCCTTCCATTCCCATCCTCTCAGTAACTCCGGTGCTTCTGCCTCTCTTCCGTCTCCAGTGACACGTTGGATGCCCACTGCTCAATGCTAGTCACTTACCACTCTGTAGAAGCCCTCTCAGCACACGCAGAGTACGCTTGTCCAACGGGCCCATCCATGATCTTCCTCACAGTAACTCATGGCTTTCTCTCTGTGGATGATATAGCTAATCTAGTGGAGCAGAAAGCACTTGGCCATCACCTGGAACACTCTGTAGACGCTGACAATCCATGTTGTGCTGCCTATTTGCATGGCATGATTAATGTCTAGGCCCCGACCATCATTTGACACAGGTACCCTCTTTCTGCCTCATTTGCCTACTCCCCCACCCTTCGCACTTCCACATGTTAGGGCTCTCAGGTGCTGTGGCACTCATCTCTGCATGCTTTCCACCCTCTTCATCCTCTCTCTTTGCGAGTAGCCCCTTTGTGCCCAGATACCAACTCCCCCAAGTGTCACCCTGAACAAGCCTTCCTTCTCTTTCTGTACCTCTTTTAAACCCCTTTCAGTGCCACAACTCCAATTATCCTTTTTGAGTGTCCCCTGCTTGTGGGTCAATTAAAAATGAGGGTACTGCTCAAGAAATGGCCTCCACACACCCGATTCTTCGTAACCCTCAGAGTAAACCTATGAGTAGTGTCAACTGCATCGCCCTGTGACGGGGATTATCTTGGGGGAGCAATTGACAAACGACAGGGGTACACTTCTCAAAGTGGCCCCCTCCTTTAGTACCGCATACCACTGCTTTCAATTCAACCACCACATAAACCTTTTTACATGCCCCGCAGGGGTCAATAAAGTCATGGGGAAGCCCCCTAACCACCACGATTGGCACCACATGCTGATTGTTGACCTTTTAATTACCAGAACCGCAGCTGGCCTGTGTGGTGCCCCCTTGTGGTGGGCAATAAAAATAGCAGGAGCCAAGCAATTAAAATCTCTCTCATGACGCTTCCAATTATGGGGTACCCTCTTAGTGCGGTTGTGTGGTACCCCCAAAAAACAGTCCACATGTGGCACCGTTCTGTGCCTCCCCATCAACCCATTTAATGTGCACCCCTCACCAAAACCCCCCTTCTATTAGTGCTCCCCCAATCTGGAAGGTGGGGGGAAGGGGAGGGCGCAACAAAACATTGTTTGTGTTCCCCACCAAACGCGCCATCCCATCAGTGTGCAAGGGTTCACTGCTTCACATTATCAACTGCAGTAGCGCTAGGCACAATTTCTGCTAGGCTCCTCCCACTTACCCCTAGATTTTGCCTTCTTCTCTTAACCCTTCCTTATTCTGCACTCCTTCCATTGCTTCTCCTACACTGCCTCTAACTTTTAACTCCTTCTATACCACATCCACCTTTTACACCCCCAACCAACACACCCCTCTTCTTGGCTCATTCTCCTACACTGCCCTGGCCCTACAACTCCACCCTACTTGCTGCCCTGCCACTCTCACCTGCACCGGCGCTACCCCCCCACACTTGCTGCCCTGCCACTCTCACTGGTGCTCTCAACTATTCCCTTGCTCCCTGGACCTGACCTCCCATTATGGCTCCACCCACATTTGCTCTCTCTACCCGACTCAGCCCCCCTT
Organism: Triturus cristatus; assembly: GCF_964204655.1. Taxonomy (NCBI): domain Eukaryota; kingdom Metazoa; phylum Chordata; class Amphibia; order Caudata; family Salamandridae; genus Triturus; species Triturus cristatus. Next base: position 773,399,973 of record NC_140583.1, on the reverse strand, counting down.
GACTTACCAAGCACACCGCACTTACCACCATTCGTCAGCCTGTACTTCACTTACCAGATGTGTCCACAGGAACCTCTTTGGTTTTCGCCGTCACCTTTACTTTCCAAGCACATTGCACTTACCACCGTTTGTCAGCCAAGTCCATGTCTGATTTCACTTACCAGATGTGTCCACAGGAACCTCTTTGGTTATCGCCATCACCTTGGTGCCGAGATCAGGACTCGAACCCTGGTCGCCAGGATGGAAGACAGGAACTTACCCACTAGACCACACTGGATTCCATATCAGTTGCCTGTCAAAACTTCCCTATATCATGGTCATCCTGTTTCATGGGCAATGGAAACCATGGGCCACAAGCATGAGGCTTGTATGTTCCTAGTAAGTTCTCTTGCAGAGCGTCACAACAGCCAGAAGCTGTAGCTCAGAGGCAGTGTCAAGTGTCTTTGGTGCGGCAGTCCCCTCCAGTGCAAGGGTTCGAGTCCCCCCACCAGCCCCAAACTGACAGTTTGTTGTCTTTTAGATTCAAAATCTCTGGAAATGTCTTCTTTTTTTAAATTCAGTAGTATTTATTTGAAAACAATGAGGGGACATTTGGTTCATCCCTATTTTGAACTAGTGGCCCAAACCTACCACTGCTACCCCTCTTGAATTCCCTCTGCTTGATGGTCTGAGATGTAACCAGTGGAGCACACTGGCCTTCATGTTGGTTGCGTGTCATAGCTAGCCTATATCACTGCCATACCCATTCATGGGCAATGGAACCCATAGGCAATGCGACCGCGGTCGGTATGTTGCTCATAATCTCTGTGGCAGCAGAAGAACCTCAGCAGGAGCCGTATCTCAGAGGCACTGTCGTCAGCCTTTGGTGTTGCAGGTCCCTAAGAGGCAAGGGTTCAATCCCCAGCAGTGGAGGCAAGGTCATCTCTGAACGGCAAAATCTATGGCAATTATTTTTTGATTTAGTGTTATTATTTTCATTTTGAAAATCAAAAAAGAACTTACATCCATTTGATGTTTTCGCTAGACGCCCTAACCTCCACATGCTGCCCCGTCTTAATCACCCTCCGGTTGGAAGTCTGGCACTTAACCACTGGAGCACACTGGCTTTCGAGTCAGTAACCTGTCACAGATTACCTACATCATGGGCAAATGCTTGCACGGGTAATCGAACCAATAAGCAATGATGCTGATGCATGTATCTTGCTGATAGTATCTTCTGCAGAGGGGTAGAGCAGCCTGGAGCAGTAATTTGGAGGCGAGGCATGGCGGTTTGGAGTCACAGGCCTCCCTACTGCAAGGGTTCCAGTACCATCAGTGGAGGCATGGTGTTACATGGCCGTCCTTTCGCTTCGGAATACACACCAACATATTTTTTTTAAATTGGTAACATTGATTTGACCTGAAAAAACTTGTGGGAAAATTCAGCCATTCTATTTTTGCACTTGTGCCGCAATGCTACAAATGCTGCCCCTCTTGATAGCCTCCCCTTTTCGATCATGTTGGTGAAATAGGAGCAGCAAAGCATTATCTCCATGTAATAATTTATCAATTTATTCTTTAAAGTTGATGCTTTGTCGAGTGCAAAAGTGACTTTGGGGTCATAGCTGAGTACTCACAGAGACCGTAAAAAACGTTGAATAACTGCGCTTTTTTTCTTTTTGCTGCAAACTGGTCTCTCAAATTAGGTGTGGAGTGCCTGTGCACTACACTAATAATAAAGGCCGATTCTGCGTTCTTCTTGATGAAATGCTGGGTAAACATAAAGGCAGTAGAAACTCCCATTATTAGGTGCAAGAAGAAGCTGGACATCTTGAATTTTCATTGCGATAGACAAGGGCAATGTCAGGCCTGTGTTTCCCAAGTCCTCAATCTTGCCTGCTGTGCCAGGTGAAGGGAGGAGGCGGATAGTCTGGTCTGGTCTGGTCTGGTCGAGGCCTGACAGGACCTTACCGGGCCTGGCCTTGGCCTGGCCCAGCTCTGGAGCTGTGGCTTAGACTGACAGGACCTTACCGGGCCTGGCCTTGGCCTGGCCCAGCTCTGGAGCTGTGGCTTAGACTGTGGCTACAAACAGCCCAACCTCTGTCAATTTCCTACGAAGCCAGGCCTGGCTGGTCAGACTGAGGTGGTAGCCTTTAAGCGAGCCCTCGAAGCCCCCCAAACGCCTAGCTTCTATATAGAGGCAGGCTGCAGGCAAATAGGGACCCTGCTAAATCAGGGTGGCTTCCATATGTGTGTCTTTCGAGTGCCAAATTCCTTAGCCTAAGACAGATTGGCAACATTAAAATCATGCAGAAGACCATGCGTTGGAGACCGAGTCAGGGAGGAAGTCAGTAGACAGTCTCGGCACGTGCTAAGCATCAAGGGACATATTTGCATAGGACAGCCTTTTCTCCAATCTCATTCTATTGCTGTAGTTGCCTTGTAGCACAACAAGGGGGCAGCAGCATCACAATAATGGCAGAGAGAGGTTTTAAACCTGCTTGCTGACGGCTCTCTAGTTCATGTTAGGTTTGCTGGTCCCAGAGAGTGGTGGACTGCTACGGCTGAGGGGATGAGTAATGAGGAATGATTGTCCTGTATTTGTGGCAAAGGAGGACATTGGGAACGGAAACAGTCACAATGTAGGGCCAAAGCATAGATGTTTGCTGAGCAATTGAGTGTGCGTGCGTGTCGCCTGATTCATAAAATGTGCATACAAAGGAGAGGAACAGCAGCTCGGCCGCACTCAGGTACAAGGTGAGGAACAGAGGGACATTTCCCCCAGAGGGATAAGGCCCGCACATCTCACAAATTTCAAGCGTGGTGTGATGCTTTTCAGGTTGATGGATTTGCCATGTACAGTGTACAAATGTGCCACGTTAGTGAGGATCAATGTCCACTATCAGTAGCACACTTTTTGGGAATACCCATAGACCAGAAATGTCAAGCACTTCCTCCGGAGGGATAAGGCCAAGAAAAGAGTTTGGAAAGCTTGCTCCAGTCCTCCGCAGGACAGAAAGACGCTAGAGAAAGAAAATACAGATTGGGCCTGACAACACAAAAGGTGGTCAGTGTCCTGCAACTAACACCAGCTTTGTGTTTTGAGCTCCACACTCTGGAACCAGTTGCCCCATACCTGTGTTACTCTGACACCTTTTCTTGTCCTCCTGATATCCTATCTCTCTGCCCCTTCAGCTATGCTAGTGCTCCACCTTTGGTACTGCGCCAACCCATTTTAAACCCTCTCAGGGACCACAGGAACTCTTCTCTCTGCCTTCCATTCCCATCCTCTCAGTAACTCCGGTGCTTCTACCTCTCTTCCGTCTCCAGTGACACGTTGGATGCCCACTGCTCAATGCTAGTCACTTACCACTCTGTAGAAGCCCTCTCAGCACACGCAGAGTACGCTTGTCCAACGGGCCCATCCATGATCTTCCTCACAGTAACTCATGGCTTTCTCTCTGTGGATGATATAGCTAATCTAGTGGAGCAGAAAGCACTTGGCCATCACCTGGAACACTCTGTAGACGCTGACAATCCATGTTGTGCTGCCTATTTGCATGGCATGATTAATGTCTAGGCCCCGACCATCATTTGACACAGGTACCCTCTTTCTGCCTCATTTGCCTACTCCCCCACCCTTCGCACTTCCACATGTTAGGGCTCTCAGGTGCTGTGGCACTCATCTCTGCATGCTTTCCACCCTCTTCATCCTCTCTCTTTGCGAGTAGCCCCTTTGTGCCCAGATACCAACTCCCCCAAGTGTCACCCTGAACAAGCCTTCCTTCTCTTTCTGTACCTCTTTTAAACCCCTTTCAGTGCCACAACTCCAATTATCCTTTTTGAGTGTCCCCTGCTTGTGGGTCAATTAAAAATGAGGGTACTGCTCAAGAAATGGCCTCCACACACCCGATTCTTCGTAACCCTCAGAGTAAACCTATGAGTAGTGTCAACTGCATCGCCCTGTGACGGGGATTATCTTGGGGGAGCAATTGACAAACGACAGGGGTACACTTCTCAAAGTGGCCCCCTCCTTTAGTACCGCATACCACTGCTTTCAATTCAACCACCACATAAACCTTTTTACATGCCCCGCAGGGGTCAATAAAGTCATGGGGAAGCCCCCTAACCACCACGATTGGCACCACATGCTGATTGTTGACCTTTTAATTACCAGAACCGCAGCTGGCCTGTGTGGTGCCCCCTTGTGGTGGGCAATAAAAATAGCAGGAGCCAAGCAATTAAAATCTCTCTCATGACGCTTCCAATTATGGGGTACCCTCTTAGTGCGGTTGTGTGGTACCCCCAAAAAACAGTCCACATGTGGCACCGTTCTGTGCCTCCCCATCAACCCATTTAATGTGCACCCCTCACCAAAACCCCCCTTCTATTAGTGCTCCCCCAATCTGGAAGGTGGGGGGAAGGGGAGGGCGCAACAAAACATTGTTTGTGTTCCCCACCAAAAGCGCCATCCCATCAGTGTGCAAGGGTTCACTGCTTCACATTATCAACTGCAGTAGCGCTAGGCACAATTTCTGCTAGGCTCCTCCCACTTACCCCTAGATTTTGCCTTCTTCTCTTAACCCTTCCTTATTCTGCACTCCTTCCATTGCTTCTCCTACACTGCCTCTGCCCCTAACTTTTAACTCCTTCTACACCACATCCACCTTTTACACCCCCAACCAACACACCCCTCTTCTTGGCTCATTCTCCTACACTGCCCTGGCCCTGCAACTCCACCCTACTTGCTGCCCTGCCACTCTCACCTGCACCGGTGCTACCCCCCCACACTTGCTGCCCTGCCACTCTCACTGGTGCTCTCAACTATTCCCTTGCTCCCTGGACCTGACCTCCCATTATGGCCCCACCCACATTTGCTCTCTCTACCCGACTCAGCCCCCCTTGACTTACCAAGCACACCGCACTTACCACCATTCGTCAGCCTGTACTTCACTTACCAGATGTGTCCACAGGAACCTCTTTGGTTTTCGCCGTCACCTTTACTTTCCAAGCACATTGCACTTACCACCGTTCGTCAGCCAAGTCCATGTCTGATTTCACTTAGGCAATGCTACCAGATGTGTCCACAGGAACCTCTTTGGTTATCGCCATCACCTTGGTGCCGAGATCAGGACTCGAACCCTGGTCGCCAGGATGGAAGACAGGAACTTACCCACTAGACCACACTGGATTCCATATCAGTTGCCTGTCAAAACTTCCCTATATCATGGTCATCCTGTTTCATGGGCAATGGAAACCATGGGCCACAAGCATGAGGCTTGTATGTTCCTAGTAAGTTCTCTTGCAGAGCGTCACAACAGCCAGAAGCTGTAGCTCAGAGGCAGTGTCAAGTGTCTTTGGTGCGGCAGTCCCCTCCAGTGCAAGGGTTCGAGTCCCCCCACCAGCCCCAAACTGACAGTTTGTTGTCTTTTAGATTCAAAATCTCTGGAAATTTCTTCTTTTTTTAAATTCAGTAGTATTTATTTGAAAACAATGAGGGGACATTTGGTTCATCCCTATTTTGAACTAGTGGCCCAAACCTACCACTGCTACCCCTCTTGAATTCCCTCTGCTTGATGGTCTGAGATGTAACCAGTGGAGCACACTGGCCTTCATGTTGGTTGCGTGTCATAGCTAGCCTATATCACTGCCATACCCATTCATGGGCAATGGAACCCATAGGCAATGCTACCGAGGTCGGTATGTTGCTCATAATCTCTGTGGCAGCAGAAGAACCTCAGCAGGAGCCGTATCTCAGAGGCACTGTCGTCAGCCTTTGGTGTTGCAGGTCCCTAAGAGGCAAGGGTTCAATCCCCAGCAGTGGAGGCAAGGTCATCTCTGAACGGCAAAATCTATGGCAATTATTTTTTGATTTAGTGTTATTATTTTCATTTTGAAAATCAAAAAAGAACTTACATCCATTTGATGTTTTCGCTAGACGCCCTAACCTCCACATGCTGCCCCGTCTTAATCACCCTCCGGTTGGAAGTCTGGCACTTAACCACTGGAGCACACTGGCTTTCGAGTCAGTAACCTGTCACAGATTACCTACATCATGGGCAAATGCTTGCACGGGTAATCGAACCAATAAGCAATGATGCTGATGCATGTATCTTGCTGATAGTATCTTCTGCAGAGGGGTAGAGCAGCCTGGAGCAGTAATTTGGAGGCGAGGCATGGCGGTTTGGAGTCACAGGCCTCCCTACTGCAAGGGTTCCAGTACCATCAGTGGAGGCATGGTGTTACATGGCCGTCCTTTCGCTTCGGAATACACACCAACATATATTTTTTAAATTGGTAACATTGATTTGACCTGAAAAAACTTGTGGGAAAATTCAGCCATTCTATTTTTGCACTTGTGCCCCAATGCTACAAATGCTGCCCCTCTTGATAGCCTCCCCTTTTCGATCATGTTGGTGAAATAGGAGCAGCAAAGCATTATCTCCATGTAATAATTTATCAATTTATTCTTTAAAGTTGATGCTTTGTCGAGTGCAAAAGTGACTTTGGGGTCATAGCTGAGTACTCACAGAGACCGTAAAAAACGTTGAATAACTGCGCTTTTTTTCTTTTTGCTGCAAACTGGTCTCTCAAATTAGGTGTGGAGTGCCTGTGCACTACACTAATAATAAAGGCCGATTCTGCGTTCTTCTTGATGAAATGCTGGGTAAACATAAAGGCAGTAGAAACTCCCATTATTAGGTGCAAGAAGAAGCTGGACATCTTGAATTTTCATTGCGATAGACAAGGGCAATGTCAGGCCTGTGTTTCCCAAGTCCTCAATCTTGCCTGCTGTGCCAGGTGAAGGGAGGAGGCGGATAGTCTGGTCTGGTCTGGTCTGGTCGAGGCCTGACAGGACCTTACCGGGCCTGGCCTTGGCCTGGCCCAGCTCTGGAGCTGTGGCTTAGACTGACAGGACCTTACCGGGCCTGGCCTTGGCCTGGCCCAGCTCTGGAGCTGTGGCTTAGACTGTGGCTACAAACAGCCCAACCTCTGTCAATTTCCTACGAAGCCAGGCCTGGCTGGTCAGACTGAGGTGGTAGCCTTTAAGCGAGCCCTCGAAGCCCCCAAACGCCTAGCTTCTATATAGAGGCAGGCTGCAGGCAAATAGGGACCCTGCTAAATCAGGGTGGCTTCCATATGTGTGTCTTTCGAGTGCCAAATTCCTTAGCCTAAGACAGATTGGCAACATTAAAATCATGCAGAAGACCATGCGTTGGAGACCGAGTCAGGGAGGAAGTCAGTAGACAGTCTCGGCACGTGCTAAGCATCAAGGGACATATTTGCATAGGACAGCCTTTTCTCCAATCTCATTCTATTGCTGTAGTTGCCTTGTAGCACAACAAGGGGGCAGCAGCATCACAATAATGGCAGAGAGAGGTTTTAAACCTGCTTGCTGACGGCTCTCTAGTTCATGTTAGGTTTGCTGGTCCCAGAGAGTGGTGGACTGCTACGGCTGAGGGGATGAGTAATGAGGAATGATTGTCCTGTATTTGTGGCAAAGGAGGACATTGGGAACGGAAACAGTCACAATGTAGGGCCAAAGCATAGATGTTTGCTGAGCAATTGAGTGTGCGTGCGTGTCACCTGATTCATAAAATGTGCATACAAAGGAGAGGAACAGCAGCTCGGCCGCACTCAGGTACAAGGTGAGGAACAGAGGGACATTTCCCCCAGAGGGATAAGGCCCGCACATCTCACAAATTTCAAGCGTGGTGTGATGCTTTTCAGGTTGATGGATTTGCCATGTACAGTGTACAAATGTGCCACGTTAGTGAGGATCAATGTCCACTATCAGTAGCACACTTTTTGGGAATACCCATAGACCAGAAATGTCAAGCACTTCCTCCGGAGGGATAAGGCCAAGAAAAGAGTTTGGAAAGCTTGCTCCAGTCCTCCGCAGGACAGAAAGACGCTAGAGAAAGAAAATACAGATTGGGCCTGACAACACAAAAGGTGGTCAGTGTCCTGCAACTAACACCAGCTTTGTGTTTTGAGCTCCACACTCTGGAACCAGTTGCCCCATACCTGTGTTACTCTGACACCTTTTCTTGTCCTCCTGATATCCTATCTCTCTGCCCCTTCAGCTATGCTAGTGCTCCACCTTTGGTACTGCGCCAACCCATTTTAAACCCTCTCAGGGACCACAGGAACTCTTCTCTCTGCCTTCCATTCCCATCCTCTCAGTAACTCCGGTGCTTCTGCCTCTCTTCCGTCTCCAGTGACACGTTGGATGCCCACTGCTCAATGCTAGTCACTTACCACTCTGTAGAAGCCCTCTCAGCACACGCAGAGTACGCTTGTCCAACGGGCCCATCCATGATCTTCCTCACAGTAACTCATGGCTTTCTCTCTGTGGATGATATAGCTAATCTAGTGGAGCAGAAAGCACTTGGCCATCACCTGGAACACTCTGTAGACGCTGACAATCCATGTTGTGCTGCCTATTTGCATGGCATGATTAATGTCTAGGCCCCGACCATCATTTGACACAGGTACCCTCTTTCTGCCTCATTTGCCTACTCCCCCACCCTTCGCACTTCCACATGTTAGGGCTCTCAGGTGCTGTGGCACTCATCTCTGCATGCTTTCCACCCTCTTCATCCTCTCTCTTTGCGAGTAGCCCCTTTGTGCCCAGATACCAACTCCCCCAAGTGTCACCCTGAACAAGCCTTCCTTCTCTTTCTGTACCTCTTTTAAACCCCTTTCAGTGCCACAACTCCAATTATCCTTTTTGAGTGTCCCCTGCTTGTGGGTCAATTAAAAATGAGGGTACTGCTCAAGAAATGGCCTCCACACACCCGATTCTTCGTAACCCTCAGAGTAAACCTATGAGTAGTGTCAACTGCATCGCCCTGTGACGGGGATTATCTTGGGGGAGCAATTGACAAACGACAGGGGTACACTTCTCAAAGTGGCCCCCTCCTTTAGTACCGCATACCACTGCTTTCAATTCAACCACCACATAAACCTTTTTACATGCCCCGCAGGGGTCAATAAAGTCATGGGGAAGCCCCCTAACCACCACGATTGGCACCACATGCTGATTGTTGACCTTTTAATTACCAGAACCGCAGCTGGCCTGTGTGGTGCCCCCTTGTGGTGGGCAATAAAAATAGCAGGAGCCAAGCAATTAAAATCTCTCTCATGACGCTTCCAATTATGGGGTACCCTCTTAGTGCGGTTGTGTGGTACCCCCAAAAAACAGTCCACATGTGGCACCGTTCTGTGCCTCCCCATCAACCCATTTAATGTGCACCCCTCACCAAAACCCCCCTTCTATTAGTGCTCCCCCAATCTGGAAGGTGGGGGGAAGGGGAGGGCGCAACAAAACATTGTTTGTGTTCCCCACCAAACGCGCCATCCCATCAGTGTGCAAGGGTTCACTGCTTCACATTATCAACTGCAGTAGCGCTAGGCACAATTTCTGCTAGGCTCCTCCCACTTACCCCTAGATTTTGCCTTCTTCTCTTAACCCTTCCTTATTCTGCACTCCTTCCATTGCTTCTCCTACACTGCCTCTAACTTTTAACTCCTTCTATACCACATCCACCTTTTACACCCCCAACCAACACACCCCTCTTCTTGGCTCATTCTCCTACACTGCCCTGGCCCTACAACTCCACCCTACTTGCTGCCCTGCCACTCTCACCTGCACCGGCGCTACCCCCCCACACTTGCTGCCCTGCCACTCTCACTGGTGCTCTCAACTATTCCCTTGCTCCCTGGACCTGACCTCCCATTATGGCTCCACCCACATTTGCTCTCTCTACCCGACTCAGCCCCCCTTGACTTACCAAGCACACCGCACTTACCACCATTCGTCAGCCTGTACTTCACTTACCAGATGTGTCCACAGGAACCTCTTTGGTTTTCGCCGTCACCTTTACTTTCCAAGCACATTGCACTTACCACCGTTCGTCAGCCAAGTCCATGTCTGATTTCACTTACCAGATGTGTCCACAGGAACCTCTTTGGTTATCGCCATCACCTTGGTGCCGAGATCAGGACTCGAACCCTGGTCGCCAGGATGGAAGACAGGAACTTACCCACTAGACCACACTGGATTCCATATCAGTTGCCTGTCAAAACTTCCCTATATCATGGTCATCCTGTTTCATGGGCAATGGAAACCATGGGCCACAAGCATGAGGCTTGTATGTTCCTAGTAAGTTCTCTTGCAGAGCGTCACAACAGCCAGAAGCTGTAGCTCAGAGGCAGTGTCAAGTGTCTTTGGTGCGGCAGTCCCCTCCAGTGCAAGGGTTCGAGTCCCCCCACCAGCCCCAAACTGACAGTTTGTTGTCTTTTAGATTCAAAATCTCTGGAAATTTCTTCTTTTTTTAAATTCAGTAGTATTTATTTGAAAACAATGAGGGGACATTTGGTTCATCCCTATTTTGAACTAGTGGCCCAAACCTACCACTGCTACCCCTCTTGAATTCCCTCTGCTTGATGGTCTGAGATGTAACCAGTGGAGCACACTGGCCTTCATGTTGGTTGCGTGTCATAGCTAGCCTATATCACTGCCATACCCATTCATGGGCAATGGAACCCATAGGCAATGCGACCGCGGTCGGTATGTTGCTCATAATCTCTGTGGCAGCAGAAGAACCTCAGCAGGAGCCGTATCTCAGAGGCACTGTCGTCAGCCTTTGGTGTTGCAGGTCCCTAAGAGGCAAGGGTTCAATCCCCAGCAGTGGAGGCAAGGTCATCTCTGAACGGCAAAATCTATGGCAATTATTTTTTGATTTAGTGTTATTATTTTCATTTTGAAAATCAAAAAAGAACTTACATCCATTTGATGTTTTCGCTAGACGCCCTAACCTCCACATGCTGCCCCGTCTTAATCACCCTCCGGTTGGAAGTCTGGCACTTAACCACTGGAGCACACTGGCTTTCGAGTCAGTAACCTGTCACAGATTACCTACATCATGGGCAAATGCTTGCACGGGTAATCGAACCAATAAGCAATGATGCTGATGCATGTATCTTGCTGATAGTATCTTCTGCAGAGGGGTAGAGCAGCCTGGAGCAGTAATTTGGAGGCGAGGCATGGCGGTTTGGAGTCACAGGCCTCCCTACTGCAAGGGTTCCAGTACCATCAGTGGAGGCATGGTGTTACATGGCCGTCCTTTCGCTTCGGAATACACACCAACATATTTTTTTTAAATTGGTAACATTGATTTGACCTGAAAAAACTTGTGGGAAAATTCAGCCATTCTATTTTTGCACTTGTGCCGCAATGCTACAAATGCTGCCCCTCTTGATAGCCTCCCCTTTTCGATCATGTTGGTGAAATAGGAGCAGCAAAGCATTATCTCCATGTAATAATTTATCAATTTATTCTTTAAAGTTGATGCTTTGTCGAGTGCAAAAGTGACTTTGGGGTCATAGCTGAGTACTCACAGAGACCGTAAAAAACGTTGAATAACTGCGCTTTTTTTCTTTTTGCTGCAAACTGGTCTCTCAAATTAGGTGTGGAGTGCCTGTGCACTACACTAATAATAAAGGCCGATTCTGCGTTCTTCTTGATGAAATGCTGGGTAAACATAAAGGCAGTAGAAACTCCCATTATTAGGTGCAAGAAGAAGCTGGACATCTTGAATTTTCATTGCGATAGACAAGGGCAATGTCAGGCCTGTGTTTCCCAAGTCCTCAATCTTGCCTGCTGTGCCAGGTGAAGGGAGGAGGCGGATAGTCTGGTCTGGTCTGGTCTGGTCTGGTCGAGGCCTGACAGGACCTTACCGGGCCTGGCCTTGGCCTGGCCCAGCTCTGGAGCTGTGGCTTAGACTGACAGGACCTTACCGGGCCTGGCCTTGGCCTGGCCCAGCTCTGGAGCTGTGGCTTAGACTGTGGCTACAAACAGCCCAACCTCTGTCAATTTCCTACGAAGCCAGGCCTGGCTGGTCAGACTGAGGTGGTAGCCTTTAAGCGAGCCCTCGAAGCCCCCAAACGCCTAGCTTCTATATAGAGGCAGGCTGCAGGCAAATAGGGACCCTGCTAAATCAGGGTGGCTTCCATATGTGTGTCTTTCGAGTGCCAAATTCCTTAGCCTAAGACAGATTGGCAACATTAAAATCATGCAGAAGACCATGCGTTGGAGACCGAGTCAGGGAGGAAGTCAGTAGACAGTCTCGGCACGTGCTAAGCATCAAGGGACATATTTGCATAGGACAGCCTTTTCTCCAATCTCATTCTATTGCTGTAGTTGCCTTGTAGCACAACAAGGGGGCAGCAGCATCACAATAATGGCAGAGAGAGGTTTTAAACCTGCTTGCTGACGGCTCTCTAGTTCATGTTAGGTTTGCTGGTCCCAGAGAGTGGTGGACTGCTACGGCTGAGGGGATGAGTAATGAGGAATGATTGTCCTGTATTTGTGGCAAAGGAGGACATTGGGAACGGAAACAGTCACAATGTAGGGCCAAAGCATAGATGTTTGCTGAGCAATTGAGTGTGCGTGCGTGTCGCCTGATTCATAAAATGTGCATACAAAGGAGAGGAACAGCAGCTCGGCCGCACTCAGGTACAAGGTGAGGAACAGAGGGACATTTCCCCCAGAGGGATAAGGCCCGCACATCTCACAAATTTCAAGCGTGGTGTGATGCTTTTCAGGTTGATGGATTTGCCATGTACAGTGTACAAATGTGCCACGTTAGTGAGGATCAATGTCCACTATCAGTAGCACACTTTTTGGGAATACCCATAGACCAGAAATGTCAAGCACTTCCTCCGGAGGGATAAGGCCAAGAAAAGAGTTTGGAAAGCTTGCTCCAGTCCTCCGCAGGACAGAAAGACGCTAGAGAAAGAAAATACAGATTGGGCCTGACAACACAAAAGGTGGTCAGTGTCCTGCAACTAACACCAGCTTTGTGTTTTGAGCTCCACACTCTGGAACCAGTTGCCCCATACCTGTGTTACTCTGACACCTTTTCTTGTCCTCCTGATATCCTATCTCTCTGCCCCTTCAGCTATGCTAGTGCTCCACCTTTGGTACTGCGCCAACCCATTTTAAACCCTCTCAGGGACCACAGGAACTCTTCTCTCTGCCTTCCATTCCCATCCTCTCAGTAACTCCGGTGCTTCTGCCTCTCTTCCGTCTCCAGTGACACGTTGGATGCCCACTGCTCAATGCTAGTCACTTACCACTCTGTAGAAGCCCTCTCAGCACACGCAGAGTACGCTTGTCCAACGGGCCCATCCATGATCTTCCTCACAGTAACTCATGGCTTTCTCTCTGTGGATGATATAGCTAATCTAGTGGAGCAGAAAGCACTTGGCCATCACCTGGAACACTCTGTAGACGCTGACAATCCATGTTGTGCTGCCTATTTGCATGGCATGATTAATGTCTAGGCCCCGACCATCATTTGACACAGGTACCCTCTTTCTGCCTCATTTGCCTACTCCCCCACCCTTCGCACTTCCACATGTTAGGGCTCTCAGGTGCTGTGGCACTCATCTCTGCATGCTTTCCACCCTCTTCATCCTCTCTCTTTGCGAGTAGCCCCTTTGTGCCCAGATACCAACTCCCCCAAGTGTCACCCTGAACAAGCCTTCCTTCTCTTTCTGTACCTCTTTTAAACCCCTTTCAGTGCCACAACTCCAATTATCCTTTTTGAGTGTCCCCTGCTTGTGGGTCAATTAAAAATGAGGGTACTGCTCAAGAAATGGCCTCCACACACCCGATTCTTCGTAACCCTCAGAGTAAACCTATGAGTAGTGTCAACTGCATCGCCCTGTGACGGGGATTATCTTGGGGGAGCAATTGACAAACGACAGGGGTACACTTCTCAAAGTGGCCCCCTCCTTTAGTACCGCATACCACTGCTTTCAATTCAACCACCACATAAACCTTTTTACATGCCCCGCAGGGGTCAATAAAGTCATGGGGAAGCCCCCTAACCACCACGATTGGCACCACATGCTGATTGTTGACCTTTTAATTACCAGAACCGCAGCTGGCCTGTGTGGTGCCCCCTTGTGGTGGGCAATAAAAATAGCAGGAGCCAAGCAATTAAAATCTCTCTCATGACGCTTCCAATTATGGGGTACCCTCTTAGTGCGGTTGTGTGGTACCCCCAAAAAACAGTCCACATGTGGCACCGTTCTGTGCCTCCCCATCAACCCATTTAATGTGCACCCCTCACCAAAACCCCCCTTCTATTAGTGCTCCCCCAATCTGGAAGGTGGGGGGAAGGGGAGGGCGCAACAAAACATTGTTTGTGTTCCCCACCAAAAGCGCCATCCCATCAGTGTGCAAGGGTTCACTGCTTCACATTATCAACTGCAGTAGCGCTAGGCACAATTTCTGCTAGGCTCCTCCCACTTACCCCTAGATTTTGCCTTCTTCTCTTAACCCTTCCTTATTCTGCACTCCTTCCATTGCTTCTCCTACACTGCCTCTGCCCCTAACTTTTAACTCCTTCTACACCACATCCACCTTTTACACCCCCAACCAACACACCCCTCTTCTTGGCTCATTCTCCTACACTGCCCTGGCCCTGCAACTCCACCCTACTTGCTGCCCTGCCACTCTCACCTGCACCGGCGCTACCCCCCCACACTTGCTGCCCTGCCACTCTCACTGGTGCTCTCAACTATTCCCTTGCTCCCTGGACCTGACCTCCCATTATGGCTCCACCCACATTTGCTCTCTCTACCCGACTCAGCCCCCCTTGACTTACCAAGCACACCGCACTTACCACCATTCGTCAGCCTGTACTTCACTTACCAGATGTGTCCACACGAACCTCTTTGGTTATCGCCATCACCTTGGTGCCGAGATCAGGACTCGAACCCTGGTCGCCAGGATGGAAGACAGGAACTTACCCACTAGACCACACTGGATTCCATATCAGTTGCCTGTCAAGACTTCCCTATATCATGGTCATCCTGTTTCATGGGCAATGGAAACCATGGGCCACAAGCATGAGGCTTGTATGTTCCTAGTAAGTTCTCTTGCAGAGCGGCACAACAGCCAGAAGCTGTAGCTCAGAGGCAGTGTCAAGTGTCTTTGGTGCGGCAGTCCCCTCCAGTGCAAGGGTTCAAGTCCCCCCACCAGCTCCAAACTGACAGTTTGTTGTCTTTTAGATTCAAAATCTCTGGAAATTTCTTCTTTTTTTAAATTCAGTAGTATTTATTTGAAAACAATGAGGGGACATTTGGTTCATCCCTATTTTGAACTAGTGGCCCAAACCTACCACTGCTACCCCTCTTGAATTCCCTCTGCTTGATGGTCTGAGATGTAACCAGTGGAGCACACTGGCCTTCATGTTGGTTGCGTGTCATAGCTAGCCTATATCACTGCCATACCCATTCATGGGCAATAGAACCCATAGGCAATGCGACCGAGGTCGGTATGTTGCTCATAATCTCTGTGGCAGCAGAAGAACCTCAGCAAGAGCCGTAGCTCAGAGGCACTGTCGTCAGCCTTTGGTGTTGCAGGTCCCTAAGAGGCAAGGGTTCAATCCCCAGCAGTGGAGGCAAGGTCATCTCTGAACGGCAAAATCTATGGCAATTATTTTTTGATTTAGTGTTATTATTTTCATTTTGAAAATCAAAAAAGAACTTACATCCATTTGATGTTTTCGCTAGACGCCCTAACCTCCACATGCTGCCCCGTCTTAATCACCCTCCGGTTGGAAGTCTGGCACTTAACCACTGGAGCACACTGGCTTTCGAGTCAGTAACCTGTCACAGATTACCTACATCATGGGCAAATGCTTGCACGGGTAATCGAACCAATAAGCAATGATGCTGATGCATGTATCTTGCTGATAGTATCTTCTACAGAGGGGTAGAGCAGCCTGGAGCAGTAATTTGGAGGCGAGGCATGGCGGTTTGGAGTCACAGGCCTCCCTACTGCAAGGGTTCCAGTACCATCAGTGGAGGCATGGTGTTACATGGCCGTCCTTTCGCTTCGGAATACACACCAACATATTTTTTTTAAATTGGTAACATTGATTTGACCTGAAAAAACTTGTGGGAAAATTCAGCCATTCTATTTTTGCACTTGTGCCCCAATGCTACAAATGCTGCCCCTCTTGATAGCCTCCCCTTTTCGATCATGTTGGTGAAATAGGAGCAGCAAAGCATTATCTCCATGTAATAATTTATCAATTTATTCTTTAAAGTTGATGCTTTGTCGAGTGCAAAAGTGACTTTGGGGTCATAGCTGAGTACTCACAGAGACCGTAAAAAACGTTGAATAACTGCGCTTTTTTTCTTTTTGCTGCAAACTGGTCTCTCAAATTAGGTGTGGAGTGCCTGTGCACTACACTAATAATAAAGGCCGATTCTGCGTTCTTCTTGATGAAATGCTGGGTAAACATAAAGGCAGTAGAAACTCCCATTATTAGGTGCAAGAAGAAGCTGGACATCTTGAATTTTCATTGCGATAGACAAGGGCAATGTCAGGCCTGTGTTTCCCAAGTCCTCAATCTTGCCTGCTGTGCCAGGTGAAGGGAGGAGGCGGATAGTCTGGTCTGGTCTGGTCTGGTCGAGGCCTGACAGGACCTTACCGGGCCTGGCCTTGGCCTGGCCCAGCTCTGGAGCTGTGGCTTAGACTGACAGGACCTTACCGGGCCTGGCCTTGGCCTGGCCCAGCTCTGGAGCTGTGGCTTAGACTGTGGCTACAAACAGCCCAACCTCTGTCAATTTCCTACGAAGCCAGGCCTGGCAGGTCAGACTGAGGTGGTAGCCTTTAAGCGAGCCCTCGAAGCCCCCAAACGCCTAGCTTCTATATAGAGGCAGGCTGCAGGCAAATAGGGACCCTGCTAAATCAGGGTGGCTTCCATATGTGTGTCTTTCGAGTGCCAAATTCCTTAGCCTAAGATAGATTGGCAACATTAAAATCATGCATAAGACCATGCGTTGGAGACCGAGTCAGGGAGGAAGTCAGTAGACAGTCTCGGCACGTGCTAAGCATCAAGGGACATATTTGCATAGGACAGCCTTTTCTCCAATCTCATTCTATTGCTGTAGTTGCCTTGTAGCACAACAAGGGGGCAGCAGCATTACAATAATGGCAGAGAGAGGTTTTAAACCTGCTTGCTGACGGCTCTCTAGTTCATGTTAGGTTTGCTGGTCCCAGAGAGTGGTGGACTGCTACGGCTGAGGGGATGAGTAATGAGGAATGATTGTCCTGTATTTGTGGCAAAGGAGGACATTGGGAACGGAAACAGTCGCAATGTAGGGCCAAAGCATAGATGTTTGCTGAGCAATTGAGTGTGCGTGCGTGTCGCCTGATTCATAAAATGTGCATACAAAGGAGAGGAACAGCAGCTCGGCCGCACTCAGGTACAAGGTGAGGAACAGAGGGACATTTCCCCCAGAGGGATAAGGCCCGCACATCTCACAAATTTCAAGCGTGGTGTGATGCTTTTCAGGTTGATGGATTTGCCATGTACAGTGTACAAATGTGCCACGTTAGTGAGGATCAATGTCCACTATCAGTAGCACACTTTTTGGGAATACCCATAGACCAGAAATGTCAAGCACTTCCTCCGGAGGGATAAGGCCAAGAAAAGAGTTTGGAAAGCTTGCTCCAGTCCTCCGCAGGACAGAAAGACGCTAGAGAAAGAAAATACAGATTGGGCCTGACAACACAAAAGATGGTCAGTGTCCTGCAACTAACACCAGCTTTGTGTTTTGAGCTCCACACTCTGGAACCAGTTGCCCCATACCTGTGTTACTCTGACACCTTTTCTTGTCCTCCTGATATCCTATCTCTCTGCCCCTTCAGCTATGCTAGTGCTCCACCTTTGGTACTGCGCCAACCCATTTTAAACCCTCTCAGGGACCACAGGAACTCTTCTCTCTGCCTTCCATTCCCATCCTCTCAGTAACTCCGGTGCTTCTGCCTCTCTTCCGTCTCCAGTGACACGTTGGATGCCCACTGCTCAATGCTAGTCACTTACCACTCTGTAGAAGCCCTCTCAGCACACGCAGAGTACGCTTGTCCAACGGGCCCATCCATGATCTTCCTCACAGTAACTCATGGCTTTCTCTCTGTGGATGATATAGCTAATCTAGTGGAGCAGAAAGCACTTGGCCATCACCTGGAACACTCTGTAGACGCTGACAATCCATGTTGTGCTGCCTATTTGCATGGCATGATTAATGTCTAGGCCCCGACCATCATTTGACACAGGTACCCTCTTTCTGCCTCATTTGCCTACTCCCCCACCCTTCGCACTTCCACATGTTAGGGCTCTCAGGTGCTGTGGCACTCATCTCTGCATGCTTTCCACCCTCTTCATCCTCTCTCTTTGCGAGTAGCCCCTTTGTGCCCAGATACCAACTCCCCCAAGTGTCACCCTGAACAAGCCTTCCTTCTCTTTCTGTACCTCTTTTAAACCCCTTTCAGTGCCACAACTCCAATTATCCTTTTTGAGTGTCCCCTGCTTGTGGGTCAATTAAAAATGAGGGTACTGCTCAAGAAATGGCCTCCACACACCCGATTCTTCGTAACCCTCATAGTAAACCTATGAGTAGTGTCAACTGCATCGCCCTGTGACGGGGATTATCTTGGGGGAGCAATTGACAAACGACAGGGGTACACTTCTCAAAGTGGCCCCCTCCTTTAGTACCGCATACCACTGCTTTCAATTCAACCACCACATAAACCTTTTTACATGCCCCGCAGGGGTCAATAAAGTCATGGGGAAGCCCCCTAACCACCACGATTGGCACCACATGCTGATTGTTGACCTTTTAATTACCAGAACCGCAGCTGGCCCGTGTGGTGCCCCCTTGTGGTGGGCAATAAAAATAGCAGGAGCCAAACAATTAAAATCTCTCTCATGACGCTTCCAATTATGGGGTACCCTCTTAGTGCGGTTGTGTGGTACCCCCAAAAAACAGTCCACATGTGGCACCGTTCTGTGCCTCCCCATCAACCCATTTAATGTGCACCCCTCACCAAAACCCCCCTTCTATTAGTGCTCCCCCAATCTGGAAGGTGGGGGGAAGGGGAGGGCGCAACAAAACATTGTTTGTGTTCCCCACCAAAAGCGCCATCCCATCAGTGTGCAAGGGGTCACTGCTTCATTGCTGCACATTATCAACTGCAGTAGCGCTAGGCACAATTTCTGCTAGGCTCCTCCCACTTACCCCTAGATTTTGCCTTCTTCTCTTAACCCTTCCTTATTCTGCACTCCTTCCATTGCTTCTCCTACACTGCCTCTGCCCCTAACTTTTAACTCCTTCTACACCACATCCACCTTTTACACCCCCAACCAACACACCCCTCTTCTTGCCTCATTCTCCTACACTGCCCTGGCCCTGCAACTCTACCCTACTTGCTGCCCTGCCACTCTCACCTGCACCGGCGCTACCCCCTACACTTGCTGCCCTGCCACTCTCACTGGTGCTCTCAACTATTCCCTTGCTCCCTGGACCTGACCTCCCATTATGGCTCCACCCACATTTGCTCTCTCTACCCGACTCAGCCCCCCTTGACTTACCAAGCACACCGCACTTACCACCATTCGTCAGCCTGTACTTCACTTACCAGATGTGTCCACAGGAACCTCTTTGGTTATCGCCGTCACCTTTACTTACCAAGCACATTGCACTTACCACCGTTCGTCAGCCAAGTCCATGTCTGATTTCACTTACCAGATGTGTCCACAGGAACCTCTTTGGTTATCGCCATCACCTTGGTGCCGAGATCAGGACTCGAACCCTGGTCGCCAGGATGGAAGACAGGAACTTACCCACTAGACCACACTGGATTCCATATCAGTTGCCTGTCAAGACTTCCCTATATCATGGTCATCCTGTTTCATGGGCAATGGAAACCATGGGCCACAAGCATGAGGCTTGTATGTTCCTAGTAAGTTCTCTTGCAGAGCGTCACAACAGCCAGAAGCTGTAGCTCAGAGGCAGTGTCAAGTGTCTTTGGTGCGGCAGTCCCCTCCAGTGCAAGGGTTCGAGTCCCCCCACCAGCTCCAAACTGACAGTTTGTTGTCTTTTAGATTCAAAATCTCTGGAAATTTCTTCTTTTTTTAAATTCAGTAGTATTTATTTGAAAACAATGAGGGGACATTTGGTTCATCCCTATTTTGAACTAGTGGCCCAAACCTACCACTGCTACCCCTCTTGAATTCCCTCTGCTTGATGGTCTGAGATGTAACCAGTGGAGCACACTGGCCTTCATGTTGGTTGCGTGTCATAGCTAGCCTATATCACTGCCATACCCATTCATGGGCAATGGAACCCATAGGCAATGCGACCGAGGTCGGTATGTTGCTCATAATCTCTGTGGCAGCAGAAGAACCTCAGCAGGAGCCGTAGCTCAGAGGCACTGTCGTCAGCCTTTGGTGTTGCAGGTCCCTAAGAGGCAAGGGTTCAATCCCCAGCAGTGGAGGCAAGGTCATCTCTGAACGGCAAAATCTATGGCAATTATCTTTTGATTTAGTGTTATTATTTTCATTTTGAAAATCAAAAAAGAACTTACATCCATTTGATGTTTTCGCTAGACGCCCTAACCTCCACATGCTGCCCCGTCTTAATCACCCTCCGGTTGGAAGTCTGGCACTTAACCACTGGAGCACACTGGCTTTCGAGTCAGTAACCTATCACAGATTACCTACATCATGGGCAAATGCTTGCACGGGTAATCGAACCAATAAGCAATGATGCTGATGCATGTATCTTGCTGATAGTATCTTCTGCAGAGGGGTAGAGCAGCCTGGAGCAATAATTTGGAGGCGAGGCATGGCGGTTTGGAGTCACAGGCCTCCCTATTGCAAGGGTTCCAGTACCATCAGTGGAGGCATGGTGTTACATGGCCGTCCTTTCGCTTCGGAATACACACCAACATATTTTTTTTAAATTGGTAACATTGATTTGACCTGAAAAAACTTGTGGGAAAATTCAGCCATTCTATTTTTGCACTTGTGCACAATTCCTACAAATGCTGCCCCTCTTGATAGCCTCCCCTTTTCGATCATGTTGGTGAAATAGGAGCAGCAAAGCATTATCTCCATGTAATAATTTATCAATTTATTCTTTAAAGTTGATGCTTTGTCGAGTGCAAAAGTGACTTTGGGGTCATAGCTGAGTACTCACAGAGACCGTAAAAAACGTTGAATAACTGCGCTTTTTTTCTTTTTGCTGCAAACTGGTCTCTCAAATTAGGTGTGGAGTGCCTGTGCACTACACTAATAATAAAGGCCGATTCTGCGTTCTTCTTGATGAAATGCTGGGTAAACATAAAGGCAGTAGAAACTCCCTTTATTAGGTGCAAGAAGAAGCTGGACATCTTGAATTTTCATTGCGATAGACAAGGGCAATGTCAGGCCTGTGTTTCCCAAGTCCTCAATCTTGCCTGCTGTGCCAGGTGAAGGGAGGAGGCGGATAGTCTGGTCTGGTCTGGTCGAGGCCTGACAGGACCTTACCGGGCCTGGCCTTGGCCTGGCCCAGCTCTGGAGCTGTGGCTTAGACTGACAGGACCTTACCGGGCCTGGCCTTGGCCTGGCCCAGCTCTGGAGCTGTGGCTTAGACTGTGGCTACAAACAGCCCAACCTCTGTCAATTTCCTACGAAGCCAGGCCTGGCAGGTCAGACTGAGGTGGTAGCCTTTAAGCGAGCCCTCGAAGCCCCCAAACGCCTAGCTTCTATATAGAGGCAGGCTGCAGGCAAATAGGGACCCTGCTAAATCAGGGTGGCTTCCATATGTGTGTCTTTCGAGTGCCAAATTCCTTAGCCTAAGACAGATTGGCAACATTAAAATCATGCATAAGACCATGCGTTGGAGACCGAGTCAGGGAGGAAGTCAGTAGACAGTCTCGGCACGTGCTAAGCATCAAGGGACATATTTGCATAGGACAGCCTTTTCTCCAATCTCATTCTATTGCTGTAGTTGCCTTGTAGCACAACAAGGGGGCAGCAGCATTACAATAATGGCAGAGAGAGGTTTTAAACCTGCTTGCTGACGGCTCTCTAGTTCATGTTAGGTTTGCTGGTCCCAGAGAGTGGTGGACTGCTACGGCTGAGGGGATGAGTAATGAGGAATGATTGTCCTGTATTTGTGGCAAAGGAGGACATTGGGAACGGAAACAGTCGCAATGTAGGGCCAAAGCATAGATGTTTGCTGAGCAATTGAGTGTGCGTGCGTGTCGCCTGATTCATAAAATGTGCATACAAAGGAGAGGAACAGCAGCTCGGCCGCACTCAGGTACAAGGTGAGGAACAGAGGGACATTTCCCCCAGAGGGATAAGGCCCGCACATCTCACAAATTTCAAGCGTGGTGTGATGCTTTTCAGGTTGATGGATTTGCCATGTACAGTGTACAAATGTGCCACGTTAGTGAGGATCAATGTCCACTATCAGTAGCACACTTTTTGGGAATACCCATAGACCAGAAATGTCAAGCACTTCCTCCGGAGGGATAAGGCCAAGAAAAGAGTTTGGAAAGCTTGCTCCAGTCCTCCGCAGGACAGAAAGACGCTAGAGAAAGAAAATACAGATTGGGCCTGACAACACAAAAGATGGTCAGTGTCCTGCAACTAACACCAGCTTTGTGTTTTGAGCTCCACACTCTGGAACCAGTTGCCCCATACCTGTGTTACTCTGACACCTTTTCTTGTCCTCCTGATATCCTATCTCTCTGCCCCTTCAGCTATGCTAGTGCTCCACCTTTGGTACTGCGCCAACCCATTTTAAACCCTCTCAGGGACCACAGGAACTCTTCTCTCTGCCTTCCATTCCCATCCTCTCAGTAACTCCGGTGCTTCTGCCTCTCTTCCGTCTCCAGTGACACGTTGGAAGCCCACTGCTCAATGCTAGTCACTTACCACTCTGTAGAAGCCCTCTCAGCACACGCAGAGTACGCTTGTCCAACGGGCCCATCCATGATCTTCCTCACAGTAACTCATGGCTTTCTCTCTGTGGATGATATAGCTAATCTAGTGGAGCAGAAAGCACTTGGCCATCACCTGGAACACTCTGTAGACGCTGACAATCCATGTTGTGCTGCCTATTTGCATGGCATGATTAATGTCTAGGCCCCGACCATCATTTGACACAGGTACCCTCTTTCTGCCTCATTTGCCTACTCCCCCACCCTTCGCACTTCCACATGTTAGGGCTCTCAGGTGCTGTGGCACTCATCTCTGCATGCTTTCCACCCTCTTCATCCTCTCTCTTTGCGAGTAGCCCCTTTGTGCCCAGATACCAACTCCCCCAAGTGTCACCCTGAACAAGCCTTCCTTCTCTTTCTGTACCTCTTTTAAACCCCTTTCAGTGCCACAACTCCAATTATCCTTTTTGAGTGTCCCCTGCTTGTGGGTCAATTAAAAATGAGGGTACTGCTCAAGAAATGGCCTCCACACACCCGATTCTTCGTAACCCTCATAGTAAACCTATGAGTAGTGTCAACTGCATCGCCCTGTGACGGGGATTATCTTGGGGGAGCAATTGACAAACGACAGGGGTACACTTCTCAAAGTGGCCCCCTCCTTTAGTACCGCATACCACTGCTTTCAATTCAACCACCACATAAACCTTTTTACATGCCCCGCAGGGGTCAATAAATTCATGGGGAAGCCCCCTAACCACCACGATTGGCACCACATGCTGATTGTTGACCTTTTAATTACCAGAACCGCAGCTGGCCCGTGTGGTGCCCCCTTGTGGTGGGCAATAAAAATAGCAGGAGCCAAGCAATTAAAATCTCTCTCATGACGCTTCCAATTATGGGGTACCCTCTTAGTGCGGTTGTGTGGTACCCCCAAAAAACAGTCCACATGTGGCACCGTTCTGTGCCTCCCCATCAACACATTTAATGTGCACCCCTCACCAAAACACCCCTTCTATTAGTGCTCCCCCAATCTGGAAGGTGGGGGGAAGGGGAGGGCGCAACAAAACATTGTTTGTGTTCCCCACCAAAAGCGCCATCCCATCAGTGTGCAAGGGGTCACTGCTTCATTGCTGCACATTATCAACTGCAGTAGCGCTAGGCACAATTTCTGCTAGGCTCCTCCCACTTACCCCTAGATTTTGCCTTCTTCTCTTAACCCTTCCTTATTCTGCACTCCTTCCATTGCTTCTCCTACACTGCCTCTGCCCCTAACTTTTAACTCCTTCTACACCACATCCACCTTTTTCGCCCCCAACCAACACACCCCTCTTCTTGGCTCATTCTCCTACACTGCCCTGGCCCTGCAACTCCACCCTACTTGCTGCCCTGCCACTCTCACCTGCACCGGCGCTACCCCCCCACACTTGCTGCCCTGCCACTCTCACTGGTGCTCTCAACTATTCCCTTGCTCCCTGGACCTGACCTCCCATTATGGCTCCACCCACATTTGCTCTCTCTACTCGACTCAGCCCCCCTTGACTTACCAAGCACACCGCACTTACCACCATTCGTCAGCCTGTACTTCACTTACCAGATGTGTCCACAGGAACCTCTTTGGTTATCGCCATCACCTTGGTGCCGAGATCAGGACTCGAACCCTGGTCGCCAGGATGGAAGACAGGAACTTACCCACTAGACCACACTGGATTCCATATCAGTTGCCTGTCAAGACTTCCCTATATCATGGTCATCCTGTTTCATGGGCAATGGAAACCATGGGCCACAAGCATGAGGCTTGTATGTTCCTAGTAAGTTCTCTTGCAGAGCGTCACAACAGCCAGAAGCTGTAGCTCAGAGGCAGTGTCAAGTGTCTTTGGTGCGGCAGTCCCGTCCAGTGCAAGGGTTCAAGTCCCCCCACCAGCTCCAAACTGACAGTTTGTTGTCTTTTAGATTCAAAATCTCTGGAAATTTCTTCTTTTTTTAAATTCAGTAGTATTTATTTGAAAACAATGAGGGGACATTTGGTTCATCCCTATTTTGAACTAGTGGCCCAAACCTACCACTGCTACCCCTCTTGAATTCCCTCTGCTTGATGGTCTGAGATGTAACCAGTGGAGCACACTGGCCTTCATGTTGGTTGCGTGTCATAGCTAGCCTATATCACTGCCATACCCATTCATGGGCAATAGAACCCATAGGCAATGCGACCGAGGTCGGTATGTTGCTCATAATCTCTGTGGCAGCAGAAGAACCTCAGCAGGAGCCGTAGCTCAGAGGCACTGTCGTCAGCCTTTGGTGTTGCAGGTCCCTAAGAGGCAAGGGTTCAATCCCCAGCAGTGGAGGCAAGGTCATCTCTGAACGGCAAAATCTATGGCAATTATCTTTTGATTTAGTGTTATTATTTTCATTTTGAAAATCAAAAAAGAACTTACATCCATTTGATGTTTTCGCTAGACGCCCTAACCTCCACATGCTGCCCCGTCTTAATCACCCTCCGGTTGGAAGTCTGGCACTTAACCACTGGAGCACACTGGCTTTCGAGTCAGTAACCTATCACAGATTACCTACATCATGGGCAAATGCTTGCACGGGTAATCGAACCAATAAGCAATGATGCTGATGCATGTATCTTGCTGATAGTATCTTCTGCAGAGGGGTAGAGCAGCCTGGAGCAATAATTTGGAGGCGAGGCATGGCGGTTTGGAGTCACAGGCCTCCCTATTGCAAGGGTTCCAGTACCATCAGTGGAGGCATGGTGTTACATGGCCGTCCTTTCGCTTCGGAATACACACCAACATATTTTTTTTAAATTGGTAACATTGATTTGACCTGAAAAAACTTGTGGGAAAATTCAGCCATTCTATTTTTGCACTTGTGCCCCAATGCTACAAATGCTGCCCCTCTTGATAGCCTCCCCTTTTCGATCATGTTGGTGAAATAGGAGCAGCAAAGCATTATCTCCATGTAATAATTTATCAATTTATTCTTTAAAGTTGATGCTTTGTCGAGTGCAAAAGTGACTTTGGGGTCATAGCTGAGTACTCACAGAGACCGTAAAAAACGTTGAATAACTGCGCTTTTTTTCTTTTTGCTGCAAACTGGTCTCTCAAATTAGGTGTGGAGTGCCTGTGCACTACACTAATAATAAAGGCCGATTCTGCGTTCTTCTTGATGAAATGCTGGGTAAACATAAAGGCAGTAGAAACTCCCTTTATTAGGTGCAAGAAGAAGCTGGACATCTTGAATTTTCATTGCGATAGACAAGGGCAATGTCAGGCCTGTGTTTCCCAAGTCCTCAATCTTGCCTGCTGTGCCAGGTGAAGGGAGGAGGCGGATAGTCTGGTCTGGTCTGGTCGAGGCCTGACAGGACCTTACCGGGCCTGGCCTTGGCCTGGCCCAGCTCTGGAGCTGTGGCTTAGACTGACAGGACCTTACCGGGCCTGGCCTTGGCCTGGCCCAGCTCTGGAGCTGTGGCTTAGACTGTGGCTACAAACAGCCCAACCTCTGTCAATTTCCTACGAAGCCAGGCCTGGCAGGTCAGACTGAGGTGGTAGCCTTTAAGCGAGCCCTCGAAGCCCCCAAACGCCTAGCTTCTATATAGAGGCAGGCTGCAGGCAAATAGGGACCCTGCTAAATCAGGGTGGCTTCCATATGTGTGTCTTTCGAGTGCCAAATTCCTTAGCCTAAGACAGATTGGCAACATTAAAATCATGCATAAGACCATGCGTTGGAGACCGAGTCAGGGAGGAAGTCAGTAGACAGTCTCGGCACGTGCTAAGCATCAAGGGACATATTTGCATAGGACAGCCTTTTCTCCAATCTCATTCTATTGCTGTAGTTGCCTTGTAGCACAACAAGGGGGCAGCAGCATTACAATAATGGCAGAGAGAGGTTTTAAACCTGCTTGCTGACGGCTCTCTAGTTCATGTTAGGTTTGCTGGTCCCAGAGAGTGGTGGACTGCTACGGCTGAGGGGATGAGTAATGAGGAATGATTGTCCTGTATTTGTGGCAAAGGAGGACATTGGGAACGGAAACAGTCGCAATGTAGGGCCAAAGCATAGATGTTTGCTGAGCAATTGAGTGTGCGTGCGTGTCGCCTGATTCATAAAATGTGCATACAAAGGAGAGGAACAGCAGCTCGGCCGCACTCAGGTACAAGGTGAGGAACAGAGGGACATTTCCCCCAGAGGGATAAGGCCCGCACATCTCACAAATTTCAAGCGTGGTGTGATGCTTTTCAGGTTGATGGATTTGCCATGTACAGTGTACAAATGTGCCACGTTAGTGAGGATCAATGTCCACTATCAGTAGCACACTTTTTGGGAATACCCATAGACCAGAAATGTCAAGCACTTCCTCCGGAGGGATAAGGCCAAGAAAAGAGTTTGGAAAGCTTGCTCCAGTCCTCCGCAGGACAGAAAGACGCTAGAGAAAGAAAATACAGATTGGGCCTGACAACACAAAAGATGGTCAGTGTCCTGCAACTAACACCAGCTTTGTGTTTTGAGCTCCACACTCTGGAACCAGTTGCCCCATACCTGTGTTACTCTGACACCTTTTCTTGTCCTCCTGATATCCTATCTCTCTGCCCCTTCAGCTATGCTAGTGCTCCACCTTTGGTACTGCGCCAACCCATTTTAAACCCTCTCAGGGACCACAGGAACTCTTCTCTCTGCCTTCCATTCCCATCCTCTCAGTAACTCCGGTGCTTCTGCCTCTCTTCCGTCTCCAGTGACACGTTGGATGCCCACTGCTCAATGCTAGTCACTTACCACTCTGTAGAAGCCCTCTCAGCACACGCAGAGTACGCTTGTCCAACGGGCCCATCCATGATCTTCCTCACAGTAACTCATGGCTTTCTCTCTGTGGATGATATAGCTAATCTAGTGGAGCAGAAAGCACTTGGCCATCACCTGGAACACTCTGTAGACGCTGACAATCCATGTTGTGCTGCCTATTTGCATGGCATGATTAATGTCTAGGCCCCGACCATCATTTGACACAGGTACCCTCTTTCTGCCTCATTTGCCTACTCCCCCACCCTTCGCACTTCCACATGTTAGGGCTCTCAGGTGCTGTGGCACTCATCTCTGCATGCTTTCCACCCTCTTCATCCTCTCTCTTTGCGAGTAGCCCCTTTGTGCCCAGATACCAACTCCCCCAAGTGTCACCCTGAACAAGCCTTCCTTCTCTTTCTGTACCTCTTTTAAACCCCTTTCAGTGCCACAACTCCAATTTTCCTTTTTGAGTGTCCCCTGCTTGTGGGTCAATTAAAAATGAGGGTACTGCTCAAGAAATGGCCTCCACACACCCGATTCTTCGTAACCCTCATAGTAAACCTATGAGTAGTGTCAACTGCATCGCCCTGTGACGGGGATTATCTTGGGGGAGCAATTGACAAACGACAGGGGTACACTTCTCAAAGTGGCCCCCTCCTTTAGTACCGCATACCACTGCTTTCAAATCAACCACCACATAAACCTTTTTACATGCCCCGCAGGGGTCAATAAATTCATGGGGAAGCCCCCTAACCACCACGATTGGCACCACATGCTGATTGTTGACCTTTTAATTACCAGAACCGCAGCTGGCCCGTGTGGTGCCCCCTTGTGGTGGGCAATAAAAATAGCAGGAGCCAAGCAATTAAAATCTCTCTCATGACGCTTCCAATTATGGGGTACCCTCTTAGTGCGGTTGTGTGGTACCCCCAAAAAACAGTCCACATGTGGCACCGTTCTGTGCCTCCCCATCAACACATTTAATGTGCACCCCTCACCAAAACACCCCTTCTATTAGTGCTCCCCCAATCTGGAAGGTGGGGGGAAGGGGAGGGCGCAACAAAACATTGTTTGTGTTCCCCACCAAAAGCGCCATCCCATCAGTGTGCAAGGGGTCACTGCTTCATTGCTGCACATTATCAACTGCAGTAGCGCTAGGCACAATTTCTGCTAGGCTCCTCCCACTTACCCCTAGATTTTGCCTTCTTCTCTTAACCCTTCCTTATTCTGCACTCCTTCCATTGCTTCTCCTACACTGCCTCTGCCCCTAACTTTTAACTCCTTCTACACCACATCCACCTTTTTCGCCCCCAACCAACACACCCCTCTTCTTGGCTCATTCTCCTACACTGCCCTGGCCCTGCAACTCCACCCTACTTGCTGCCCTGCCACTCTCACCTGCACCGGCGCTACCCCCCCCACACTTGCTGCCCTGCCACTCTCACTGGTGCTCTCAACTATTCCCTTGCTCCCTGGACCTGACCTCCCATTATGGCTCCACCCACATTTGCTCTCTCTACTCGACTCAGCCCCCCTTGACTTACCAAGCACACCGCACTTACCACCATTCGTCAGCCTGTACTTCACTTACCAGATGTGTCCACAGGAACCTCTTTGGTTATCGCCATCACCTTGGTGCCGAGATCAGGACTCGAACCCTGGTCGCCAGGATGGAAGACAGGAACTTACCCACTAGACCACACTGGATTCCATATCAGTTGCCTGTCAAGACTTCCCTATATCATGGTCATCCTGTTTCATGGGCAATGGAAACCATGGGCCACAAGCATGAGGCTTGTATGTTCCTAGTAAGTTCTCTTGCAGAGCGTCACAACAGCCAGAAGCTGTAGCTCAGAGGCAGTGTCAAGTGTCTTTGGTGCGGCAGTCCCGTCCAGTGCAAGGGTTCAAGTCCCCCCACCAGCTCCAAACTGACAGTTTGTTGTCTTTTAGATTCAAAATCTCTGGAAATTTCTTCTTTTTTTAAATTCAGTAGTATTTATTTGAAAACAATGAGGGGACATTTGGTTCATCCCTATTTTGAACTAGTGGCCCAAACCTACCACTGCTACCCCTCTTGAATTCCCTCTGCTTGATGGTCTGAGATGTAACCAGTGGAGCACACTGGCCTTCATGTTGGTTGCGTGTCATAGCTAGCCTATATCACTGCCATACCCATTCATGGGCAATAGAACCCATAGGCAATGCGACCGAGGTCGGTATGTTGCTCATAATCTCTGTGGCAGCAGAAGAACCTCAGCAGGAGCCGTAGCTCAGAGGCACTGTCGTCAGCCTTTGGTGTTGCAGGTCCCTAAGAGGCAAGGGTTCAATCCCCAGCAGTGGAGGCAAGGTCATCTCTGAACGGCAAAATCTATGGCAATTATCTTTTGATTTAGTGTTATTATTTTCATTTTGAAAATCAAAAAAGAACTTACATCCATTTGATGTTTTCGCTAGACGCCCTAACCTCCACATGCTGCCCCGTCTTAATCACCCTCCGGTTGGAAGTCTGGCACTTAACCACTGGAGCACACTGGCTTTCGAGTCAGTAACCTATCACAGATTACCTACATCATGGGCAAATGCTTGCACGGGTAATCGAACCAATAAGCAATGATGCTGATGCATGTATCTTGCTGATAGTATCTTCTGCAGAGGGGTAGAGCAGCCTGGAGCAATAATTTGGAGGCGAGGCATGGCGGTTTGGAGTCACAGGCCTCCCTATTGCAAGGGTTCCAGTACCATCAGTGGAGGCATGGTGTTACATGGCCGTCCTTTCGCTTCGGAATACACACCAACATATTTTTTTTAAATTGGTAACATTGATTTGACCTGAAAAAACTTGTGGGAAAATTCAGCCATTCTATTTTTGCACTTGTGCCCCAATGCTACAAATGCTGCCCCTCTTGATAGCCTCCCCTTTTCGATCATGTTGGTGAAATAGGAGCAGCAAAGCATTATCTCCATGTAATAATTTATCAATTTATTCTTTAAAGTTGATGCTTTGTCGAGTGCAAAAGTGACTTTGGGGTCATAGCTGAGTACTCACAGAGACCGTAAAAAACGTTGAATAACTGCGCTTTTTTTCTTTTTGCTGCAAACTGGTCTCTCAAATTAGGTGTGGAGTGCCTGTGCACTACACTAATAATAAAGGCCGATTCTGCGTTCTTCTTGATGAAATGCTGGGTAAACATAAAGGCAGTAGAAACTCCCTTTATTAGGTGCAAGAAGAAGCTGGACATCTTGAATTTTCATTGCGATAGACAAGGGCAATGTCAGGCCTGTGTTTCCCAAGTCCTCAATCTTGCCTGCTGTGCCAGGTGAAGGGAGGAGGCGGATAGTCTGGTCTGGTCTGGTCGAGGCCTGACAGGACCTTACCGGGCCTGGCCTTGGCCTGGCCCAGCTCTGGAGCTGTGGCTTAGACTGACAGGACCTTACCGGGCCTGGCCTTGGCCTGGCCCAGCTCTGGAGCTGTGGCTTAGACTGTGGCTACAAACAGCCCAACCTCTGTCAATTTCCTACGAAGCCAGGCCTGGCAGGTCAGACTGAGGTGGTAGCCTTTAAGCGAGCCCTCGAAGCCCCCAAACGCCTAGCTTCTATATAGAGGCAGGCTGCAGGCAAATAGGGACCCTGCTAAATCAGGGTGGCTTCCATATGTGTGTCTTTCGAGTGCCAAATTCCTTAGCCTAAGACAGATTGGCAACATTAAAATCATGCATAAGACCATGCGTTGGAGACCGAGTCAGGGAGGAAGTCAGTAGACAGTCTCGGCACGTGCTAAGCATCAAGGGACATATTTGCATAGGACAGCCTTTTCTCCAATCTCATTCTATTGCTGTAGTTGCCTTGTAGCACAACAAGGGGGCAGCAGCATTACAATAATGGCAGAGAGAGGTTTTAAACCTGCTTGCTGACGGCTCTCTAGTTCATGTTAGGTTTGCTGGTCCCAGAGAGTGGTGGACTGCTACGGCTGAGGGGATGAGTAATGAGGAATGATTGTCCTGTATTTGTGGCAAAGGAGGACATTGGGAACGGAAACAGTCGCAATGTAGGGCCAAAGCATAGATGTTTGCTGAGCAATTGAGTGTGCGTGCGTGTCGCCTGATTCATAAAATGTGCATACAAAGGAGAGGAACAGCAGCTCGGCCGCACTCAGGTACAAGGTGAGGAACAGAGGGACATTTCCCCCAGAGGGATAAGGCCCGCACATCTCACAAATTTCAAGCGTGGTGTGATGCTTTTCAGGTTGATGGATTTGCCATGTACAGTGTACAAATGTGCCACGTTAGTGAGGATCAATGTCCACTATCAGTAGCACACTTTTTGGGAATACCCATAGACCAGAAATGTCAAGCACTTCCTCCGGAGGGATAAGGCCAAGAAAAGAGTTTGGAAAGCTTGCTCCAGTCCTCCGCAGGACAGAAAGACGCTAGAGAAAGAAAATACAGATTGGGCCTGACAACACAAAAGATGGTCAGTGTCCTGCAACTAACACCAGCTTTGTGTTTTGAGCTCCACACTCTGGAACCAGTTGCCCCATACCTGTGTTACTCTGACACCTTTTCTTGTCCTCCTGATATCCTATCTCTCTGCCCCTTCAGCTATGCTAGTGCTCCACCTTTGGTACTGCGCCAACCCATTTTAAACCCTCTCAGGGACAACAGGAACTCTTCTCTCTGCCTTCCATTCCCATCCTCTCAGTAACTCCGGTGCTTCTGCCTCTCTTCCGTCTCCAGTGACACGTTGGATGCCCACTGCTCAATGCTAGTCACTTACCACTCTGTAGAAGCCCTCTCAGCACACGCAGAGTACGCTTGTCCAACGGGCCCATCCATGATCTTCCTCACAGTAACTCATGGCTTTCTCTCTGTGGATGATATAGCTAATCTAGTGGAGCAGAAAGCACTTGGCCATCACCTGGAACACTCTGTAGACGCTGACAATCCATGTTGTGCTGCCTATTTGCATGGCATGATTAATGTCTAGGCCCCGACCATCATTTGACACAGGTACCCTCTTTCTGCCTCATTTGCCTACTCCCCCACCCTTCGCACTTCCACATGTTAGGGCTCTCAGGTGCTGTGGCACTCATCTCTGCATGCTTTCCACCCTCTTCATCCTCTCTCTTTGCGAGTAGCCCCTTTGTGCCCAGATACCAACTCCCCCAAGTGTCACCCTGAACAAGCCTTCCTTCTCTTTCTGTACCTCTTTTAAACCCCTTTCAGTGCCACAACTCCAATTATCCTTTTTGAGTGTCCCCTGCTTGTGGGTCAATTAAAAATGAGGGTACTGCTCAAGAAATGGCCTCCACACACCCGATTCTTCGTAACCCTCATAGTAAACCTATGAGTAGTGTCAACTGCATCGCCCTGTGACGGGGATTATCTTGGGGGAGCAATTGACAAACGACAGGGGTACACTTCTCAAAGTGGCCCCCTCCTTTAGTACCGCATACCACTGCTTTCAATTCAACCACCACATAAACCTTTTTACATGCCCCGCAGGGGTCAATAAATTCATGGGGAAGCCCCCTAACCACCACGATTGGCACCACATGCTGATTGTTGACCTTTTAATTACCAGAACCGCAGCTGGCCCGTGTGGTGCCCCCTTGTGGTGGGCAATAAAAATAGCAGGAGCCAAGCAATTAAAATCTCTCTCATGACGCTTCCAATTATGGGGTACCCTCTTAGTGCGGTTGTGTGGTACCCCCAAAAAACAGTCCACATGTGGCACCGTTCTGTGCCTCCCCATCAACACATTTAATGTGCACCCCTCACCAAAACACCCCTTCTATTAGTGCTCCCCCAATCTGGAAGGTGGGGGGAAGGGGAGGGCGCAACAAAACATTGTTTGTGTTCCCCACCAAAAGCGCCATCCCATCAGTGTGCAAGGGGTCACTGCTTCATTGCTGCACATTATCAACTGCAGTAGCGCTAGGCACAATTTCTGCTAGGCTCCTCCCACTTACCCCTAGATTTTGCCTTCTTCTCTTAACCCTTCCTTATTCTGCACTCCTTCCATTGCTTCTCCTACACTGCCTCTGCCCCTAACTTTTAACTCCTTCTACACCACATCCACCTTTTTCGCCCCCAACCAACACACCCCTCTTCTTGGCTCATTCTCCTACACTGCCCTGGCCCTGCAACTCCACCCTACTTGCTGCCCTGCCACTCTCACCTGCACCGGCGCTACCCCCCCACACTTGCTGCCCTGCCACTCTCACTGGTGCTCTCAACTATTCCCTTGCTCCCTGGACCTGACCTCCCATTATGGCTCCACCCACATTTGCTCTCTCTACTCGACTCAGCCCCCCTTGGCTTACCAAGCACACCGCACTTACCACCATTCGTCAGCCTGTACTTCACTTACCAGATGTGTCCACAGGAACCTCTTTGGTTATCGCCATCACCTTGGTGCCGAGATCAGGACTCGAACCCTGGTCGCCAGGATGGAAGACAGGAACTTACCCACTAGACCACACTGGATACCATATCAGTTGCCTGTCAAGACTTCCCTATATCATGGTCATCCTGTTTCATGGGCAATGGAAACCATGGGCCACAAGCATGAGGCTTGTATGTTCCTAGTAAGTTCTCTTGCAGAGCGTCACAACAGCCAGAAGCTGTAGCTCAGAGGCAGTGTCAAGTGTCTTTGGTGCGGCAGTCCCGTCCAGTGCAAGGGTTCAAGTCCCCCCACCAGCTCCAAACTGACAGTTTGTTGTCTTTTAGATTCAAAATCTCTGGAAATTTCTTCTTTTTTTAAATTCAGTAGTATTTATTTGAAAACAATGAGGGGACATTTGGTTCATCCCTATTTTGAACTAGTGGCCCAAACCTACCACTGCTACCCCTCTTGAATTCCCTCTGCTTGATGGTCTGAGATGTAACCAGTGGAGCACACTGGCCTTCATGTTGGTTGCGTGTCATAGCTAGCCTATATCACTGCCATACCCATTCATGGGCAATAGAACCCATAGGCAATGCGACCGAGGTCGGTATGTTGCTCATAATCTCTGTGGCAGCAGAAGAACCTCAGCAGGAGCCGTAGCTCAGAGGCACTGTCGTCAGCCTTTGGTGTTGCAGGTCCCTAAGAGGCAAGGGTTCAATCCCCAGCAGTGGAGGCAAGGTCATCTCTGAACGGCAAAATCTATGGCAATTATCTTTTGATTTAGTGTTATTATTTTCATTTTGAAAATCAAAAAAGAACTTACATCCATTTGATGTTTTCGCTAGACGCCCTAACCTCCACATGCTGCCCCGTCTTAATCACCCTCCGGTTGGAAGTCTGGCACTTAACCACTGGAGCACACTGGCTTTCGAGTCAGTAACCTATCACAGATTACCTACATCATGGGCAAATGCTTGCACGGGTAATCGAACCAATAAGCAATGATGCTGATGCATGTATCTTGCTGATAGTATCTTCTGCAGAGGGGTAGAGCAGCCTGGAGCAATAATTTGGAGGCGAGGCATGGCGGTTTGGAGTCACAGGCCTCCCTATTGCAAGGGTTCCAGTACCATCAGTGGAGGCATGGTGTTACATGGCCGTCCTTTCGCTTCGGAATACACACCAACATATTTTTTTTAAATTGGTAACATTGATTTGACCTGAAAAAACTTGTGGGAAAATTCAGCCATTCTATTTTTGCACTTGTGCCCCAATGCTACAAATGCTGCCCCTCTTGATAGCCTCCCCTTTTCGATCATGTTGGTGAAATAGGAGCAGCAAAGCATTATCTCCATGTAATAATTTATCAATTTATTCTTTAAAGTTGATGCTTTGTCGAGTGCAAAAGTGACTTTGGGGTCATAGCTGAGTACTCACAGAGACCGTAAAAA
The DNA here is from genome assembly GCF_964204655.1 of Triturus cristatus. Lineage (NCBI taxonomy): Eukaryota > Metazoa > Chordata > Amphibia > Caudata > Salamandridae > Triturus > Triturus cristatus. The sequence continues at coordinate 773,364,570 of NC_140583.1, read as the reverse complement.
ACGTTGAATAACTGCGCTTTTTTTCTTTTTGCTGCAAACTGGTCTCTCAAATTAGGTGTGGAGTGCCTGTGCACTACACTAATAATAAAGGCCGATTCTGCGTTCTTCTTGATGAAATGCTGGGTAAACATAAAGGCAGTAGAAACTCCCTTTATTAGGTGCAAGAAGAAGCTGGACATCTTGAATTTTCATTGCGATAGACAAGGGCAATGTCAGGCCTGTGTTTCCCAAGTCCTCAATCTTGCCTGCTGTGCCAGGTGAAGGGAGGAGGCGGATAGTCTGGTCTGGTCTGGTCGAGGCCTGACAGGACCTTACCGGGCCTGGCCTTGGCCTGGCCCAGCTCTGGAGCTGTGGCTTAGACTGACAGGACCTTACCGGGCCTGGCCTTGGCCTGGCCCAGCTCTGGAGCTGTGGCTTAGACTGTGGCTACAAACAGCCCAACCTCTGTCAATTTCCTACGAAGCCAGGCCTGGCAGGTCAGACTGAGGTGGTAGCCTTTAAGCGAGCCCTCGAAGCCCCCAAACGCCTAGCTTCTATATAGAGGCAGGCTGCAGGCAAATAGGGACCCTGCTAAATCAGGGTGGCTTCCATATGTGTGTCTTTCGAGTGCCAAATTCCTTAGCCTAAGACAGATTGGCAACATTAAAATCATGCATAAGACCATGCGTTGGAGACCGAGTCAGGGAGGAAGTCAGTAGACAGTCTCGGCACGTGCTAAGCATCAAGGGACATATTTGCATAGGACAGCCTTTTCTCCAATCTCATTCTATTGCTGTAGTTGCCTTGTAGCACAACAAGGGGGCAGCAGCATTACAATAATGGCAGAGAGAGGTTTTAAACCTGCTTGCTGACGGCTCTCTAGTTCATGTTAGGTTTGCTGGTCCCAGAGAGTGGTGGACTGCTACGGCTGAGGGGATGAGTAATGAGGAATGATTGTCCTGTATTTGTGGCAAAGGAGGACATTGGGAACGGAAACAGTCGCAATGTAGGGCCAAAGCATAGATGTTTGCTGAGCAATTGAGTGTGCGTGCGTGTCGCCTGATTCATAAAATGTGCATACAAAGGAGAGGAACAGCAGCTCGGCCGCACTCAGGTACAAGGTGAGGAACAGAGGGACATTTCCCCCAGAGGGATAAGGCCCGCACATCTCACAAATTTCAAGCGTGGTGTGATGCTTTTCAGGTTGATGGATTTGCCATGTACAGTGTACAAATGTGCCACGTTAGTGAGGATCAATGTCCACTATCAGTAGCACACTTTTTGGGAATACCCATAGACCAGAAATGTCAAGCACTTCCTCCGGAGGGATAAGGCCAAGAAAAGAGTTTGGAAAGCTTGCTCCAGTCCTCCGCAGGACAGAAAGACGCTAGAGAAAGAAAATACAGATTGGGCCTGACAACACAAAAGATGGTCAGTGTCCTGCAACTAACACCAGCTTTGTGTTTTGAGCTCCACACTCTGGAACCAGTTGCCCCATACCTGTGTTACTCTGACACCTTTTCTTGTCCTCCTGATATCCTATCTCTCTGCCCCTTCAGCTATGCTAGTGCTCCACCTTTGGTACTGCGCCAACCCATTTTAAACCCTCTCAGGGACCACAGGAACTCTTCTCTCTGCCTTCCATTCCCATCCTCTCAGTAACTCCGGTGCTTCTGCCTCTCTTCCGTCTCCAGTGACACGTTGGATGCCCACTGCTCAATGCTAGTCACTTACCACTCTGTAGAAGCCCTCTCAGCACACGCAGAGTACGCTTGTCCAACGGGCCCATCCATGATCTTCCTCACAGTAACTCATGGCTTTCTCTCTGTGGATGATATAGCTAATCTAGTGGAGCAGAAAGCACTTGGCCATCACCTGGAACACTCTGTAGACGCTGACAATCCATGTTGTGCTGCCTATTTGCATGGCATGATTAATGTCTAGGCCCCGACCATCATTTGACACAGGTACCCTCTTTCTGCCTCATTTGCCTACTCCCCCACCCTTCGCACTTCCACATGTTAGGGCTCTCAGGTGCTGTGGCACTCATCTCTGCATGCTTTCCACCCTCTTCATCCTCTCTCTTTGCGAGTAGCCCCTTTGTGCCCAGATACCAACTCCCCCAAGTGTCACCCTGAACAAGCCTTCCTTCTCTTTCTGTACCTCTTTTAAACCCCTTTCAGTGCCACAACTCCAATTATCCTTTTTGAGTGTCCCCTGCTTGTGGGTCAATTAAAAATGAGGGTACTGCTCAAGAAATGGCCTCCACACACCCGATTCTTCGTAACCCTCATAGTAAACCTATGAGTAGTGTCAACTGCATCGCCCTGTGACGGGGATTATCTTGGGGGAGCAATTGACAAACGACAGGGGTACACTTCTCAAAGTGGCCCCCTCCTTTAGTACCGCATACCACTGCTTTCAATTCAACCACCACATAAACCTTTTTACATGCCCCGCAGGGGTCAATAAAGTCATGGGGAAGCCCCCTAACCACCACGATTGGCACCACATGCTGATTGTTGACCTTTTAATTACCAGAACCGCAGCTGGCCCGTGTGGTGCCCCCTTGTGGTGGGCAATAAAAATAGCAGGAGCCAAGCAATTAAAATCTCTCTCATGACGCTTCCAATTATGGGGTACCCTCTTAGTGCGGTTGTGTGGTACCCCCAAAAAACAGTCCACATGTGGCACCGTTCTGTGCCTCCCCATCAACCCATTTAATGTGCACACCTCACCAAAACCCCCCTTCTATTAGTGCTCCCCCAATCTGGAAGGTGGGGGGAAGGGGAGGGCGCAACAAAACATTGTTTGTGTTCCCCACCAAAAGCGCCATCCCATCAGTGTGCAAGGGTTCACTGCTTCATTGCTGCACATTATCAACTGCAGTAGCGCTAGGCACAATTTCTGCTAGGCTCCTCCCACTTACCCCTAGATTTTGCCTTCTTCTCTTAACCCTTCCTTATTCTGCACTCCTTCCATTGCTTCTCCTACACTGCCTCTGCCCCTAACTTTTAACTCCTTCTACACCACATCCACCTTTTACGCCCCAACCAACACACCCCTCTTCTTGGCTCATTCTCCTACACTGCCCTGGCCCTGCAACTCCACCCTACTTGCTGCCCTGCCACTCTCACCTGCTCCGGCGCTACCCCCCCACACTTGCTGCCCTGCCACTCTCACTGGTGCTCTCAACTATTCCCTTGCTCCCTGGACCTGACCTCCCATTATGGCTCCACCCACATTTGCTCTCTCTACCCGACTCAGCCCACCTTGACTTACCAAGCACACCGCACTTACCACCATTCGTCAGCCTGTACTTCACTTACCAGATGTGTCCACAGGAACCTCTTTGGTTATCGCCGTCACCTTTACTTTCCAAGCACATTGCACTTACCACCGTTCGTCAGCCAAGTCCATGTCTGATTTCACTTACCAGATGTGTCCACAGGAACCTCTTTGGTTATCGCCATCACCTTGGTGCCGAGATCAGGACTCGAACCCTGGTCGCCAGGATGGAAGACAGGAACTTACCCACTAGACCACACTGGATTCCATATCAGTTGCCTGTCAAGACTTCCCTATATCATGGTCATCCTGTTTCATGGGCAATGGAAACCATGGGCCACAAGCATGAGGCTTGTATGTTCCTAGTAAGTTCTCTTGCAGAGTGTCACAACAGCCAGAAGCTGTAGCTCAGAGGCAGTGTCAAGTGTCTTTGGTGCGGCAGTCCCCTCCAGTGCAAGGGTTCGAGTCTCCCACCAGCTCCAAACTGACAGTTTGTTGTCTTTTAGATTCAAAATCTCTGGAAATTTCTTCTTTTTTTAAATTCAGTAGTATTTATTTGAAAACAATGAGGGGACATTTGGTTCATCCCTATTTTGAACTAGTGGCCCAAACCTACCACTGCTACCCCTCTTGAATTCCCTCTGCTTGATGGTCTGAGATGTAACCAGTGGAGCACACTGGCCTTCATGTTGGTTGCGTGTCATAGCTAGCCTATATCACTGCCATACCCATTCATGGGCAATGGAACCCATAGGCAATGCGACCGAGGTCGGTATGTTGCTCATAATCTCTGTGGCAGCAGAAGAACCTCAGCAGGAGCGGTATCTCAGAGGCACTGTCGTCAGCCTTTGGTGTTGCAGGTCCCTAAGAGGCAAGGGTTCAATCCCCAGCAGTGGAGGCAAGGTCATCTCTGAACGGCAAAATCTATGGCAATTATTTTTTGATTTAGTGTTATTATTTTCATTTTGAAAATCAAAAAAGAACTTACATCCATTTGATGTTTTCGCTAGACGCCCTAACCTCCACATGCTGCCCCGTCTTAATCACCCTCCGGTTGGAAGTCTGGCACTTAACCACTGGAGCACACTGGCTTTCGAGTCAGTAACCTGTCACAGATTACCTACATCATGGGCAAATGCTTGCACGGGTAATCGAACCAATAAGCAATGATGCTGATGCATGTATCTTGCTGATAGTATCTTCTGCAGAGGGGTAGAGCAGCCTGGAGCAGTAATTTGGAGGCGAGGCATGGCGGTTTGGAGTCACAGGCCTCCCTACTGCAAGGGTTCCAGTACCATCAGTGGAGGCATGGTGTTACATGGCCGTCCTTTCGCTTCGGAATACACACCAACATATTTTTTTTTAATTGGTAACATTGATTTGACCTGAAAAAACTTGTGGGAAAATTCAGCCATTCTATTTTTGCACTTGTGCCCCAATGCTACAAATGCTGCCCCTCTTGATAGCCTCCCCTTTTCGATCATGTTGGTGAAATAGGAGCAGCAAAGCATTATCTCCATGTAATAATTTATCAATTTATTCTTTAAAGTTGATGCTTTGTCGAGTGCAAAAGTGACTTTGGGGTCATAGCTGAGTACTCACAGAGACCGTAAAAAACGTTGAATAACTGCGCTTTTTTTCTTTTTGCTGCAAACTGGTCTCTCAAATTAGGTGTGGAGTGCCTGTGCACTACACTAATAATAAAGGCCGATTCTGCGTTCTTCTTGATGAAATGCTGGGTAAACATAAAGGCAGTAGAAACTCCCATTATTAGGTGCAAGAAGAAGCTGGACATCTTGAATTTTCATTGCGATAGACAAGGGCAATGTCAGGCCTGTGTTTCCCAAGTCCTCAATCTTGCCTGCTGTGCCAGGTGAAGGGAGGAGGCGGATAGTCTGGTCTGGTCTGGTCTGGTCTGGTCGAGGCCTGACAGGACCTTACCGGGCCTGGCCTTGGCCTGGCCCAGCTCTGGAGCTGTGGCTTAGACAGTGGCTACAAACAGCCCAACCTCTGTCAATTTCCTACGCAGCCAGGCCTGGCAGGTCAGACTGAGGTGGTAGCCTTTAAGCGAGCCCTCGAAGCCCCCAAACGCCTAGCTTCTATATAGAGGCAGGCTGCAGGCAAATAGGGACCCTGCTAAATCAGGGTGGCTTCCATATGTGTGTCTTTCGAGTGCCAAATTCCTTAGCCTAAGACAGATTGGCAACATTAAAATCATGCAGAAGACCATGCGTTGGAGACCGAGTCAGGGAGGAAGTCAGTAGACAGTCTCGGCACGTGCTAAGCATCAAGGGACATATTTGCATAGGACAGCCTTTTCTCCAATCTCATTCTATTGCTGTAGTTGCCTTGTAGCACAACAAGGGGGCAGCAGCATCACAATAATGGCAGAGAGAGGTTTTAAACCTGCTTGCTGACGGCTCTCTAGTTCATGTTAGGTTTGCTGGTCCCAGAGAGTGGTGGACTGCTACGGCTGAGGGGATGAGTAATGAGGAATGATTGTCCTGTATTTGTGGCAAAGGAGGACATTGGGAACGGAAACAGTCACAATGTAGGGCCAAAGCATAGATGTTTGCTGAGCAATTGAGTGTGCGTGCGTGTCGCCTGATTCATAAAATGTGCATACAAAGGAGAGGAACAGCAGCTCGGCCGCACTCAGGTACAAGGTGAGGAACAGAGGGACATTTCCCCCAGAGGGATAAGGCCCGCACATCTCACAAATTTCAAGCGTGGTGTGATGCTTTTCAGGTTGATGGATTTGCCATGTACAGTGTACAAATGTGCCACGTTAGTGAGGATCAATGTCCACTATCAGTAGCACACTTTTTGGGAATACCCATAGACCAGAAATGTCAAGCACTTCCTCCGGAGGGATAAGGCCAAGAAAAGAGTTTGGAAAGCTTGCTCCAGTCCTCCGCAGGACAGAAAGACGCTAGAGAAAGAAAATACAGATTGGGCCTGACAACACAAAAGGTGGTCAGTGTCCTGCAACTAACACCAGCTTTGTGTTTTGAGCTCCACACTCTGGAACCAGTTGCCCCATACCTGTGTTACTCTGACACCTTTTCTTGTCCTCCTGATATCCTATCTCTCTGCCCCTTCAGCTATGCTAGTGCTCCACCTTTGGTACTGCGCCAACCCATTTTAAACCCTCTCAGGGACCACAGGAACTCTTCTCTCTGCCTTCCATTCCCATCCTCTCAGTAACTCCGGTGCTTCTGCCTCTCTTCCGTCTCCAGTGACACGTTGGATGCCCACTGCTCAATGCTAGTCACTTACCACTCTGTAGAAGCCCTCTCAGCACACGCAGAGTACGCTTGTCCAACGGGCCCATCCATGATCTTCCTCACAGTAACTCATGGCTTTCTCTCTGTGGATGATATAGCTAATCTAGTGGAGCAGAAAGCACTTGGCCATCACCTGGAACACTCTGTAGACGCTGACAATCCATGTTGTGCTGCCTATTTGCATGGCATGATTAATGTCTAGGCCCCGACCATCATTTGACACAGGTACCCTCTTTCTGCCTCATTTGCCTACTCCCCCACCCTTCGCACTTCCACATGTTAGGGCTCTCAGGTGCTGTGGCACTCATCTCTGCATGCTTTCCACCCTCTTCATCCTCTCTCTTTGCGAGTAGCCCCTTTGTGCCCAGATACCAACTCCCCCAAGTGTCACCCTGAACAAGCCTTCCTTCTCTTTCTGTACCTCTTTTAAACCCCTTTCAGTGCCACAACTCCAATTATCCTTTTTGAGTGTCCCCTGCTTGTGGGTCAATTAAAAATGAGGGTACTGCTCAAGAAATGGCCTCCACACACCCGATTCTTCGTAACCCTCATAGTAAACCTATGAGTAGTGTCAACTGCATCGCCCTGTGACGGGGATTATCTTGGGGGAGCAATTGACAAACGACAGGGGTACACTTCTCAAAGTGGCCCCCTCCTTTAGTACCGCATACCACTGCTTTCAATTCAACCACCACATAAACCTTTTTACATGCCCCGCAGGGGTCAATAAATTCATGGGGAAGCCCCCTAACCACCACGATTGGCACCACATGCTGATTGTTGACCTTTTAATTACCAGAACCGCAGCTGGCCCGTGTGGTGCCCCCTTGTGGTGGGCAATAAAAATAGCAGGAGCCAAGCAATTAAAATCTCTCTCATGACGCTTCCAATTATGGGGTACCCTCTTAGTGCGGTTGTGTGGTACCCCCAAAAAACAGTCCACATGTGGCACCGTTCTGTGCCTCCCCATCAACCCATTTAATGTGCACCCCTCACCAAAACCCCCCTTCTATTAGTGCTCCCCCAATCTGGAAGGTGGGGGGAAGGGGAGGGCGCAACAAAACATTGTTTGTGTTCCCCACCAAAAGCGCCATCCCATCAGTGTGCAAGGGTTCACTGCTTCATTGCTGCACATTATCAACTGCAGTAGCGCTAGGCACAATTTCTGCTAGGCTCCTCCCACTTACCCCTAGATTTTGCCTTCTTCTCTTAACCCTTCCTTATTCTGCACTCCTTCCATTGCTTCTCCTACACTGCCTCTAACTTTTAACTCCTTCTACACCACATCCACCTTTTACGCCCCCAACCAACACACCCCTCTTCTTGGCTCATTCTCCTACACTGCCCTGGCCCTGCAACTCCACCCTACTTGCTGCCCTGCCACTCTCACCTGCACCAGCGCTACCCCCCCACACTTGCTGCCCTGCCACTCTCACTGGTGCTCTCAACTATTCCCTTGCTCCCTGGACCTGACCTCCCATTATGGCTCCACCCACATTTGCTCTCTCTACCCGACTCAGCCCCCCTTGACTTACCAAGCACACCGCACTTACCACCATTCGTCAGCCTGTACTTCACTTACCAGATGTGTCCACAGGAACCTCTTTGGTTATCGCCGTCACCTTTACTTTCCAAGCACATTGCACTTACCACCGTTCGTCAGCCAAGTCCATGTCTGATTTCACTTACCAGATGTGTCCACAGGAACCTCTTTGGTTATCGCCATCACCTTGGTGCCGAGATCAGGACTCGAACGCTGGTCGCCAGGATGGAAGACAGGAACTTACCCACTAGACCACACTGGATTCCATATCAGTTGCCTGTCAAGACTTCCCTATATCATGGTCATCCTGTTTCATGGGCAATGGAAACCATGGGCCACAAGCATGAGGCTTGTATGTTCCTAGTAAGTTCTCTTGCAGAGCGTCACAACAGCCAGAAGCTGTAGCTCAGAGGCAGTGTCAAGTGTCTTTGGTGCGGCAGTCCCCTGCAGTGCAAGGGTTCGAGTCCCCCCACCAGCTCCAAACTGACAGTTTGTTGTCTTTTAGATTCAAAATCTCTGGAAATTTCTTCTTTTTTTAAATTCAGTAGTATTTATTTGAAAACAATGAGGGGACATTTGGTTCATCCCTATTTTGAACTAGTGGCCCAAACCTACCACTGCTACCCCTCTTGAATTCCCTCTGCTTGATGGTCTGAGATGTAACCAGTGGAGCACACTGGCCTTCATGTTGGTTGCGTGTCATAGCTAGCCTATATCACTGCCATACCCATTCATGGGCAATGGAACCCATAGGCAATGCGACCGAGGTCGGTATGTTGCTCATAATCTCTGTGGCAGCAGAAGAACCTCAGCAGGAGCCGTATCTCAGAGGCACTGTCGTCAGCCTTTGGTGTTGCAGGTCCCTAAGAGGCAAGGGTTCAATCCCCAGCAGTGGAGGCAAGGTCATCTCTGAACGGCAAAATCTATGGCAATTATTTTTTGATTTAGTGTTATTATCTTCATTTTGAAAATCAAAAAAGAACTTACATCCATTTGATGTTTTCGCTAGACGCCCTAACCTCCACATGCTGCCCCGTCTTAATCACCCTCCGGTTGGAAGTCTGGCACTTAACCACTGGAGCACACTGGCTTTCGAGTCAGTAACCTGTCACAGATTACCTACATCATGGGCAAATGCTTGCACGGGTAATCGAACCAATAAGCAATGATGCTGATGCATGTATCTTGCTGATAGTATCTTCTGCAGAGGGGTAGAGCAGCCTGGAGCAGTAATTTGGAGGCGAGGCATGGCGGTTTGGAGTCACAGGCCTCCCTACTGCAAGGGTTCCAGTACCATCAGTGGAGGCATGGTGTTACATGGCCGTCCTTTCGCTTCGGAATACACACCAACATATTTTTTTTAAATTGGTAACATTGATTTGACCTGAAAAAACTTGTGGGAAAATTCAGCCATTCTATTTTTGCACTTGTGCCCCAATGCTACAAATGCTGCCCCTCTTGATAGCCTCCCCTTTTCGATCATGTTGGTGAAATAGGAGCAGCAAAGCATTATCTCCATGTAATAATTTATCAATTTATTCTTTAAAGTTGATGCTTTGTCGAGTGCAAAAGTGACTTTGGGGTCATAGCTGAGTACTCACAGAGACCGTAAAAAACGTTGAATAACTGCGCTTTTTTTCTTTTTGCTGCAAACTGGTCTCTCAAATTAGGTGTGGAGTGCCTGTGCACTACACTAATAATAAAGGCCGATTCTGCGTTCTTCTTGATGAAATGCTGGGTAAACATAAAGGCAGTAGAAACTCCCATTATTAGGTGCAAGAAGAAGCTGGACATCTTGAATTTTCATTGCGATAGACAAGGGCAATGTCAGGCCTGTGTTTCCCAAGTCCTCAATCTTGCCTGCTGTGCCAGGTGAAGGGAGGAGGCGGATAGTCTGGTCTGGTCTGGTCTGGTCGAGGCCTGACAGGACCTTACCGGGCCTGGCCTTGGCCTGGCCCAGCTCTGGAGCTGTGGCTTAGACTGTGGCTACAAACAGCCCAACCTCTGTCAATTTCCTACGAAGCCAGGCCTGGCAGGTCAGACTGAGGTGGTAGCCTTTAAGCGAGCCCTCGAAGCCCCCAAACGCCTAGCTTCTATATAGAGGCAGGCTGCAGGCAAATAGGGACCCTGCTAAATCAGGGTGGCTTCCATATGTGTGTCTTTCGAGTGCCAAATTCCTTAGCCTAAGACAGATTGGCAACATTAAAATCATGCAGAAGACCATGCGTTGGAGACCGAGTCAGGGAGGAAGTCAGTAGACAGTCTCGGCACGTGCTAAGCATCAAGGGACATATTTGCATAGGACAGCCTTTTCTCCAATCTCATTCTATTGCTGTAGTTGCCTTGTAGCACAACAAGGGGGCAGCAGCATCACAATAATGGCAGAGAGAGGTTTTAAACCTGCTTGCTGACGGCTCTCTAGTTCATGTTAGGTTTGCTGGTCCCAGAGAGTGGTGGACTGCTACGGCTGAGGGGATGAGTAATGAGGAATGATTGTCCTGTATTTGTGGCAAAGGAGGACATTGGGAACGGAAACAGTCACAATGTAGGGCCAAAGCATAGATGTTTGCTGAGCAATTGAGTGTGCGTGCGTGTCGCCTGATTCATAAAATGTGCATACAAAGGAGAGGAACAGCAGCTCGGCCGCACTCAGGTACAAGGTGAGGAACAGAGGGACATTTCCCCCAGAGGGATAAGGCCCGCACATCTCACAAATTTCAAGCGTGGTGTGATGCTTTTCAGGTTGATGGATTTGCCATGTACAGTGTACAAATGTGCCACGTTAGTGAGGATCAATGTCCACTATCAGTAGCACACTTTTTGGGAATACCCATAGACCAGAAATGTCAAGCACTTCCTCCGGAGGGATAAGGCCAAGAAAAGAGTTTGGAAAGCTTGCTCCAGTCCTCCGCAGGACAGAAAGACGCTAGAGAAAGAAAATACAGATTGGGCCTGACAACACAAAAGGTGGTCAGTGTCCTGCAACTAACACCAGCTTTGTGTTTTGAGCTCCACACTCTGGAACCAGTTGCCCCATACCTGTGTTACTCTGACACCTTTTCTTGTCCTCCTGATATCCTATCTCTCTGCCCCTTCAGCTATGCTAGTGCTCCACCTTTGGTACTGCGCCAACCCATTTTAAACCCTCTCAGGGACCACAGGAACTCTTCTCTCTGCCTTCCATTCCCATCCTCTCAGTAACTCCGGTGCTTCTGCCTCTCTTCCGTCTCCAGTGACACGTTGGATGCCCACTGCTCAATGCTAGTCACTTACCACTCTGTAGAAGCCCTCTCAGCACACGCAGAGTACGCTTGTCCAACGGGCCCATCCATGATCTTCCTCACAGTAACTCATGGCTTTCTCTCTGTGGATGATATAGCTAATCTAGTGGAGCAGAAAGCACTTGGCCATCACCTGGAACACTCTGTAGACGCTGACAATCCATGTTGTGCTGCCTATTTGCATGGCATGATTAATGTCTAGGCCCCGACCATCATTTGACACAGGTACCCTCTTTCTGCCTCATTTGCCTACTCCCCCACCCTTCGCACTTCCACATGTTAGGGCTCTCAGGTGCTGTGGCACTCATCTCTGCATGCTTTCCACCCTCTTCATCCTCTCTCTTTGCGAGTAGCCCCTTTGTGCCCAGATACCAACTCCCCCAAGTGTCACCCTGAACAAGCCTTCCTTCTCTTTCTGTACCTCTTTTAAACCCCTTTCAGTGCCACAACTCCAATTATCCTTTTTGAGTGTCCCCTGCTTGTGGGTCAATTAAAAATGAGGGTACTGCTCAAGAAATGGCCTCCACACACCCGATTCTTCGTAACCCTCATAGTAAACCTATGAGTAGTGTCAACTGCATCGCCCTGTGACGGGGATTATCTTGGGGGAGCAATTGACAAACGACAGGGGTACACTTCTCAAAGTGACCCCCTCCTTTAGTACCGCATACCACTGCTTTCAATTCAACCACCACATAAACCTTTTTACATGCCCCGCAGGGGTCAATAAAGTCATGGGGAAGCCCCCTAACCACCACGATTGGCACCACATGCTGATTGTTGACCTTTTAATTACCAGAACCGCAGCTGGCCCGTGTGGTGCCCCCTTGTGGTGGGCAATAAAAATAGCAGGAGCCAAGCAATTAAAATCTCTCTCATGACGCTTCCAATTATGGGGTACCCTCTTAGTGCGGTTGTGTGGTACCCCTAAAAAACAGTCCACATGTGGCACCGTTCTGTGCCTCCCCATCAACCCATTTAATGTGCACCCCTCACCAAAACCCCCCTTCTATTAGTGCTCCCCCAATCTGGAAGGTGGGGGGAAGGGGAGGGCGCAACAAAACATTGTTTGTGTTCCCCACCAAAAGCGCCATCCCATCAGTGTGCAAGGGTTCACTGCTTCATATTATCAACTGCTGTAGCGCTAGGCACAATTTCTGCTAGGCTCCTCCCACTTACCCCTAGATTTTGCCTTCTTCTCTTAACCCTTCCTTATTCTGCACTCCTTCCATTGCTTCTCCTACTCTGCCTCTGCCCCTAACTTTTAACTCCTTCTACACCACATCCACCTTTTACGCCCCCAACCAACACACCCCTCTTCTTGGCTCATTCTCCTACACTGCCCTGGCCCTGCAACTCCACCCTACTTGCTGCCCTGCCACTCTCACCTGCACCGGCGCTACCCCCCCACACTTGCTGCCCTGCCACTCTCACTGGTGCTCTCAACTATTCCCTTGCTCCCTGGACCTGACCTCCCATTATGGCTCCACCCACATTTGCTCTCTCTACCCGACTCAGCCCCCCTTGACTTACCAAGCACACCGCACTTACCACCATTCGTCAGCCTGTACTTCACTTACCAGATGTGTCCACAGGAACCTCTTTGGTTATCGCCATCACCTTGGTGCCGAGATCAGGACTCGAACCCTGGTCGCCAGGATGGAAGACAGGAACTTACCCACTAGACCACACTGGATTCCATATCAGTTGCCTGTCAAGACTTCCCTATATCATGGTCATCCTGTTTCATGGGCAATGGAAACCATGGGCCACAAGCATGAGGCTTCTATGTTCCTAGTAAGTTCTCTTGCAGAGCGTCACAACAGCCAGAAGCTGTAGCTCAGAGGCAGTGTCAAGTGTCTTTGGTGCGGCAGTCCCCTCCAGTGCAAGGGTTCAAGTCCCCCCACCAGCTCCAAACTGACAGTTTGTTGTCTTTTAGATTCAAAATCTCTGGAAATTTCTTCTTTTTTTAAATTCAGTAGTATTTATTTGAAAACAATGAGGGGACATTTGGTTCATCCCTATTTTGAACTAGTGGCCCAAACCTACCACTGCTACCCCTCTTGAATTCCCTCTGCTTGATGGTCTGAGATGTAACCAGTGGAGCACACTGGCCTTCATGTTGGTTGCGTGTCATAGCTAGCCTATATCACTGCCATACCCATTCATGGGCAATAGAACCCATAGGCAATGCGACCGAGGTCGGTATGTTGCTCATAATCTCTGTGGCAGCAGAAGAACCTCAGCAGGAGCCGTAGCTCAGAGGCACTGTCGTCAGCCTTTGGTGTTGCAGGTCCCTAAGAGGCAAGGGTTCAATCCCCAGCAGTGGAGGCAAGGTCATCTCTGAACGGCAAAATCTATGGCAATTATCTTTTGATTTAGTGTTATTATTTTCATTTTGAAAATCAAAAAAGAACTTACATCCATTTGATGTTTTCGCTAGACGCCCTAACCTCCACATGCTGCCCCGTCTTAATCACCCTCCGGTTGGAAGTCTGGCACTTAACCACTGGAGCACACTGGCTTTCGAGTCAGTAACCTATCACAGATTACCTACATCATGGGCAAATGCTTGCACGGGCAATCGAACCAATAAGCAATGATGCTGATGCATGTATCTTGCTGATAGTATCTTCTGCAGAGGGGTAGAGCAGCCTGGAGCAATAATTTGGAGGCGAGGCATGGCGGTTTGGAGTCACAGGCCTCCCTATTGCAAGGGTTCCAGTACCATCAGTGGAGGCATGGTGTTACATGGCCGTCCTTTCGCTTCGGAATACACACCAACATATTTTTTTTAAATTGGTAACATTGATTTGACCTGAAAAAACTTGTGGGAAAATTCAGCCATTCTATTTTTGCACTTGTGCCCCAATGCTACAAATGCTGCCCCTCTTGATAGCCTCCCCTTTTCGATCATGTTGGTGAAATAGGAGCAGCAAAGCATTATCTCCATGTAATAATTTATCAATTTATTCTTTAAAGTTGATGCTTTGTCGAGTGCAAAAGTGACTTTGGGGTCATAGCTGAGTACTCACAGAGACCGTAAAAAACGTTGAATAACTGCGCTTTTTTTCTTTTTGCTGCAAACTGGTCTCTCAAATTAGGTGTGGAGTGCCTGTGCACTACACTAATAATAAAGGCCGATTCTGCGTTCTTCTTGATGAAATGCTGGGTAAACATAAAGGCAGTAGAAACTCCCTTTATTAGGTGCAAGAAGAAGCTGGACATCTTGAATTTTCATTGCGATAGACAAGGGCAATGTCAGGCCTGTGTTTCCCAAGTCCTCAATCTTGCCTGCTGTGCCAGGTGAAGGGAGGAGGCGGATAGTCTGGTCTGGTCGAGGCCTGACAGGACCTTACCGGGCCTGGCCTTGGCCTGGCCCAGCTCTGGAGCTGTGGCTTAGACTGACAGGACCTTACCGGGCCTGGCCTTGGCCTGGCCCAGCTCTGGAGCTGTGGCTTAGACTGTGGCTACAAACAGCCCAACCTCTGTCAATTTCCTACGAAGCCAGGCCTGGCAGGTCAGACTGAGGTGGTAGCCTTTAAGCGAGCCCTCGAAGCCCCCAAACGCCTAGCTTCTATATAGAGGCAGGCTGCAGGCAAATAGGGACCCTGCTAAATCAGGGTGGCTTCCATATGTGTGTCTTTCGAGTGCCAAATTCCTTAGCCTAAGACAGATTGGCAACATTAAAATCATGCAGAAGACCATGCGTTGGAGACCGAGTCAGGGAGGAAGTCAGTAGACAGTCTCGGCACGTGCTAAGCATCAAGGGACATATTTGCATAGGACAGCCTTTTCTCCAATCTCATTCTATTGCTGTAGTTGCCTTGTAGCACAACAAGGGGGCAGCAGCATCACAATAATGGCAGAGAGAGGTTTTAAACCTGCTTGCTGACGGCTCTCTAGTTCATGTTAGGTTTGCTGGTCCCAGAGAGTGGTGGACTGCTACGGCTGAGGGGATGAGTAATGAGGAATGATTGTCCTGTATTTGTGGCAAAGGAGGACATTGGGAACGGAAACAGTCACAATGTAGGGCCAAAGCATAGATGTTTGCTGAGCAATTGAGTGTGCGTGCGTGTCGCCTGATTCATAAAATGTGCATACAAAGGAGAGGAACAGCAGCTCGGCCGCACTCAGGTACAAGGTGAGGAACAGAGGGACATTTCCCCCAGAGGGATAAGGCCCGCACATCTCACAAATTTCAAGCGTGGTGTGATGCTTTTCAGGTTGATGGATTTGCCATGTACAGTGTACAAATGTGCCACGTTAGTGAGGATCAATGTCCACTATCAGTAGCACACTTTTTGGGAATACCCATAGACCAGAAATGTCAAGCACTTCCTCCGGAGGGATAAGGCCAAGAAAAGAGTTTGGAAAGCTTGCTCCAGTCCTCCGCAGGACAGAAAGACGCTAGAGAAAGAAAATACAGATTGGGCCTGACAACACAAAAGGTGGTCAGTGTCCTGCAACTAACACCAGCTTTGTGTTTTGAGCTCCACACTCTGGAACCAGTTGCCCCATACCTGTGTTACTCTGACACCTTTTCTTGTCCTCCTGATATCCTATCTCTCTGCCCCTTCAGCTATGCTAGTGCTCCACCTTTGGTACTGCGCCAACCCATTTTAAACCCTCTCAGGGACCACAGGAACTCTTCTCTCTGCCTTCCATTCCCATCCTCTCAGTAACTCCGGTGCTTCTGCCTCTCTTCCGTCTCCAGTGACACGTTGGATGCCCACTGCTCAATGCTAGTCACTTACCACTCTGTAGAAGCCCTCTCAGCACACGCAGAGTACGCTTGTCCAACGGGCCCATCCATGATCTTCCTCACAGTAACTCATGGCTTTCTCTCTGTGGATGATATAGCTAATCTAGTGGAGCAGAAAGCACTTGGCCATCACCTGGAACACTCTGTAGACGCTGACAATCCATGTTGTGCTGCCTATTTGCATGGCATGATTAATGTCTAGGCCCCGACCATCATTTGACACAGGTACCCTCTTTCTGCCTCATTTGCCTACTCCCCCACCCTTCGCACTTCCACATGTTAGGGCTCTCAGGTGCTGTGGCACTCATCTCTGCATGCTTTCCACCCTCTTCATCCTCTCTCTTTGCGAGTAGCCCCTTTGTGCCCAGATACCAACTCCCCCAAGTGTCACCCTGAACAAGCCTTCCTTCTCTTTCTGTACCTCTTTTAAACCCCTTTCAGTGCCACAACTCCAATTATCCTTTTTGAGTGTCCCCTGCTTGTGGGTCAATTAAAAATGAGGGTACTGCTCAAGAAATGGCCTCCACACACCTGATTCTTCGTAACCCTCATAGTAAACCTATGAGTAGTGTCAACTGCATCGCCCTGTGACGGGGATTATCTTGGGGGAGCAATTGACAAACGACAGGGGTACACTTCTCAAAGTGACCCCCTCCTTTAGTACCGCATACCACTGCTTTCAATTCAACCACCACATAAACCTTTTTACATGCCCCGCAGGGGTCAATAAAGTCATGGGGAAGCCCCCTAACCACCACGATTGGCACCACATGCTGATTGTTGACCTTTTAATTACCAGAACCGCAGCTGGCCCGTGTGGTGCCCCCTTGTGGTGGGCAATAAAAATAGCAGGAGCCAAGCAATTAAAATCTCTCTCATGACGCTTCCAATTATGGGGTACCCTCTTAGTGCGGTTGTGTGGTACCCCTAAAAAACAGTCCACATGTGGTACCGTTCTGTGCCTCCCCATCAACCCATTTAATGTGCACCCCTCACCAAAACCCCCCTTCTATTAGTGCTCCCCCAATCTGGAAGGTGGGGGGAAGGGGAGGGCGCAACAAAACATTGTTTGTGTTCCCCACCAAAAGCGCCATCCCATCAGTGTGCAAGGGTTCACTGCTTCATATTATCAACTGCTGTAGCGCTAGGCACAATTTCTGCTAGGCTCCTCCCACTTACCCCTAGATTTTGCCTTCTTCTCTTAACCCTTCCTTATTCTGCACTCCTTCCATTGCTTCTCCTACTCTGCCTCTGCCCCTAACTTTTAACTCCTTCTACACCACATCCACCTTTTACGCCCCCAACCAACACACCCCTCTTCTTGGCTCATTCTCCTACACTGCCCTGGCCCTGCAACTCCACCCTACTTGCTGCCCTGCCACTCTCACCTGCACCGGCGCTACCCCCCCACACTTGCTGCCCTGCCACTCTCACTGGTGCTCTCAACTATTCCCTTGCTCCCTGGACCTGACCTCCCATTATGGCTCCACCCACATTTGCTCTCTCTACCCGACTCAGCCCCCCTTGACTTACCAAGCACACCGCACTTACCACCATTCGTCAGCCTGTACTTCACTTACCAGATGTGTCCACAGGAACCTCTTTGGTTATCGCCATCACCTTGGTGCCGAGATCAGGACTCGAACCCTGGTCGCCAGGATGGAAGACAGGAACTTACCCACTAGACCACACTGGATTCCATATCAGTTGCCTGTCAAGACTTCCCTATATCATGGTCATCCTGTTTCATGGGCAATGGAAACCATGGGCCACAAGCATGAGGCTTCTATGTTCCTAGTAAGTTCTCTTGCAGAGCGTCACAACAGCCAGAAGCTGTAGCTCAGAGGCAGTGTCAAGTGTCTTTGGTGCGGCAGTCCCCTCCAGTGCAAGGGTTCAAGTCCCCCCACCAGCTCCAAACTGACAGTTTGTTGTCTTTTAGATTCAAAATCTCTGGAAATTTCTTCTTTTTTTAAATTCAGTAGTATTTATTTGAAAACAATGAGGGGACATTTGGTTCATCCCTATTTTGAACTAGTGGCCCAAACCTACCACTGCTACCCCTCTTGAATTCCCTCTGCTTGATGGTCTGAGATGTAACCAGTGGAGCACACTGGCCTTCATGTTGGTTGCGTGTCATAGCTAGCCTATATCACTGCCATACCCATTCATGGGCAATAGAACCCATAGGCAATGCGACCGAGGTCGGTATGTTGCTCATAATCTCTGTGGCAGCAGAAGAACCTCAGCAGGAGCCGTAGCTCAGAGGCACTGTCGTCAGCCTTTGGTGTTGCAGGTCCCTAAGAGGCAAGGGTTCAATCCCCAGCAGTGGAGGCAAGGTCATCTCTGAACGGCAAAATCTATGGCAATTATCTTTTGATTTAGTGTTATTATTTTCATTTTGAAAATCAAAAAAGAACTTACATCCATTTGATGTTTTCGCTAGACGCCCTAACCTCCACATGCTGCCCCGTCTTAATCACCCTCCGGTTGGAAGTCTGGCACTTAACCACTGGAGCACACTGGCTTTCGAGTCAGTAACCTATCACAGATTACCTACATCATGGGCAAATGCTTGCACGGGCAATCGAACCAATAAGCAATGATGCTGATGCATGTATCTTGCTGATAGTATCTTCTGCAGAGGGGTAGAGCAGCCTGGAGCAATAATTTGGAGGCGAGGCATGGCGGTTTGGAGTCACAGGCCTCCCTATTGCAAGGGTTCCAGTACCATCAGTGGAGGCATGGTGTTACATGGCCGTCCTTTCGCTTCGGAATACACACCAACATATTTTTTTTAAATTGGTAACATTGATTTGACCTGAAAAAACTTGTGGGAAAATTCAGCCATTCTATTTTTGCACTTGTGCCCCAATGCTACAAATGCTGCCCCTCTTGATAGCCTCCCCTTTTCGATCATGTTGGTGAAATAGGAGCAGCAAAGCATTATCTCCATGTAATAATTTATCAATTTATTCTTTAAAGTTGATGCTTTGTCGAGTGCAAAAGTGACTTTGGGGTCATAGCTGAGTACTCACAGAGACCGTAAAAAACGTTGAATAACTGCGCTTTTTTTCTTTTTGCTGCAAACTGGTCTCTCAAATTAGGTGTGGAGTGCCTGTGCACTACACTAATAATAAAGGCCGATTCTGCGTTCTTCTTGATGAAATGCTGGGTAAACATAAAGGCAGTAGAAACTCCCTTTATTAGGTGCAAGAAGAAGCTGGACATCTTGAATTTTCATTGCGATAGACAAGGGCAATGTCAGGCCTGTGTTTCCCAAGTCCTCAATCTTGCCTGCTGTGCCAGGTGAAGGGAGGAGGCGGATAGTCTGGTCTGGTCGAGGCCTGACAGGACCTTACCGGGCCTGGCCTTGGCCTGGCCCAGCTCTGGAGCTGTGGCTTAGACTGACAGGACCTTACCGGGCCTGGCCTTGGCCTGGCCCAGCTCTGGAGCTGTGGCTTAGACTGTGGCTACAAACAGCCCAACCTCTGTCAATTTCCTACGAAGCCAGGCCTGGCAGGTCAGACTGAGGTGGTAGCCTTTAAGCGAGCCCTCGAAGCCCCCAAACGCCTAGCTTCTATATAGAGGCAGGCTGCAGGCAAATAGGGACCCTGCTAAATCAGGGTGGCTTCCATATGTGTGTCTTTCGAGTGCCAAATTCCTTAGCCTAAGACAGATTGGCAACATTAAAATCATGCATAAGACCATGCGTTGGAGACCGAGTCAGGGAGGAAGTCAGTAGACAGTCTCGGCACGTGCTAAGCATCAAGGGACATATTTGCATAGGACAGCCTTTTCTCCAATCTCATTCTATTGCTGTAGTTGCCTTGTAGCACAACAAGGGGGCAGCAGCATTACAATAATGGCAGAGAGAGGTTTTAAACCTGCTTGCTGACGGCTCTCTAGTTCATGTTAGGTTTGCTGGTCCCAGAGAGTGGTGGACTGCTACGGCTGAGGGGATGAGTAATGAGGAATGATTGTCCTGTATTTGTGGCAAAGGAGGACATTGGGAACGGAAACAGTCGCAATGTAGGGCCAAAGCATAGATGTTTGCTGAGCAATTGAGTGTGCGTGCGTGTCGCCTGATTCATAAAATGTGCATACAAAGGAGAGGAACAGCAGCTCGGCCGCACTCAGGTACAAGGTGAGGAACAGAGGGACATTTCCCCCAGAGGGATAAGGCCCGCACATCTCACAAATTTCAAGCGTGGTGTGATGCTTTTCAGGTTGATGGATTTGCCATGTACAGTGTACAAATGTGCCACGTTAGTGAGGATCAATGTCCACTATCAGTAGCACACTTTTTGGGAATACCCATAGACCAGAAATGTCAAGCACTTCCTCCGGAGGGATAAGGCCAAGAAAAGAGTTTGGAAAGCTTGCTCCAGTCCTCCGCAGGACAGAAAGACGCTAGAGAAAGAAAATACAGATTGGGCCTGACAACACAAAAGATGGTCAGTGTCCTGCAACTAACACCAGCTTTGTGTTTTGAGCTCCACACTCTGGAACCAGTTGCCCCATACCTGTGTTACTCTGACACCTTTTCTTGTCCTCCTGATATCCTATCTCTCTGCCCCTTCAGCTATGCTAGTGCTCCACCTTTGGTACTGCGCCAACCCATTTTAAACCCTCTCAGGGACCACAGGAACTCTTCTCTCTGCCTTCCATTCCCATCCTCTCAGTAACTCCGGTGCTTCTGCCTCTCTTCCGTCTCCAGTGACACGTTGGATGCCCACTGCTCAATGCTAGTCACTTACCACTCTGTAGAAGCCCTCTCAGCACACGCAGAGTACGCTTGTCCAACGGGCCCATCCATGATCTTCCTCACAGTAACTCATGGCTTTCTCTCTGTGGATGATATAGCTAATCTAGTGGAGCAGAAAGCACTTGGCCATCACCTGGAACACTCTGTAGACGCTGACAATCCATGTTGTGCTGCCTATTTGCATGGCATGATTAATGTCTAGGCCCCGACCATCATTTGACACAGGTACCCTCTTTCTGCCTCATTTGCCTACTCCCCCACCCTTCGCACTTCCACATGTTAGGGCTCTCAGGTGCTGTGGCACTCATCTCTGCATGCTTTCCACCCTCTTCATCCTCTCTCTTTGCGAGTAGCCCCTTTGTGCCCAGATACCAACTCCCCCAAGTGTCACCCTGAACAAGCCTTCCTTCTCTTTCTGTACCTCTTTTAAACCCCTTTCAGTGCCACAACTCCAATTATCCTTTTTGAGTGTCCCCTGCTTGTGGGTCAATTAAAAATGAGGGTACTGCTCAAGAAATGGCCTCCACACACCCGATTCTTCGTAACCCTCATAGTAAACCTATGAGTAGTGTCAACTGCATCGCCCTGTGACGGGGATTATCTTGGGGGAGCAATTGACAAACGACAGGGGTACACTTCTCAAAGTGGCCCCCTCCTTTAGTACCGCATACCACTGCTTTCAATTCAACCACCACATAAACCTTTTTACATGCCCCGCAGGGGTCAATAAAGTCATGGGGAAGCCCCCTAACCACCACGATTGGCACCACATGCTGATTGTTGACCTTTTAATTACCAGAACCGCAGCTGGCCCGTGTGGTGCCCCCTTGTGGTGGGCAATAAAAATAGCAGGAGCCAAGCAATTAAAATCTCTCTCATGACGCTTCCAATTATGGGGTACCCTCTTAGTGCGGTTGTGTGGTACCCCCAAAAAACAGTCCACATGTGGCACCGTTCTGTGCCTCCCCATCAACCCATTTAATGTGCACACCTCACCAAAACCCCCCTTCTATTAGTGCTCCCCCAATCTGGAAGGTGGGGGGAAGGGGAGGGCGCAACAAAACATTGTTTGTGTTCCCCACCAAAAGCGCCATCCCATCAGTGTGCAAGGGTTCACTGCTTCATTGCTGCACATTATCAACTGCAGTAGCACTAGGCACTATTTCTGCTAGGCTCCTCCCACTTACCCCTAGATTTTGCCTACTTCTCTTAACCCTTCCTTATTCTGCACTCCTTCCATTGCTTCTCCTACACTGCCTCTGCCCCTAACTTTTAACTCCTTCTACACCACATCCACCTTTTACGCCCCAACCAACACACCCCTCTTCTTGGCTCATTCTCCTACACTGCCCTGGCCCTGCAACTCCACCCTACTTGCTGCCCTGCCACTCTCACCTGCACCGGCGCTACCCCCCCACACTTGCTGCCCTGCCACTCTCACTGGTGCTCTCAACTATTCCCTTGCTCCCTGGACCTGACCTCCCATTATGGCTCCACCCACATTTGCTCTCTCTACCCGACTCAGCCCACCTTGACTTACCAAGCACACCGCACTTACCACCATTCGTCAGCCTGTACTTCACTTACCAGATGTGTCCACAGGAACCTCTTTGGTTATCGCCGTCACCTTTACTTTCCAAGCACATTGCACTTACCACCGTTCGTCAGCCAAGTCCATGTCTGATTTCACTTACCAGATGTGTCCACAGGAACCTCTTTGGTTATCGCCATCACCTTGGTGCCGAGATCAGGACTCGAACCCTGGTCGCCAGGATGGAAGACAGGAACTTACCCACTAGACCACACTGGATTCCATATCAGTTGCCTGTCAAGACTTCCCTATATCATGGTCATCCTGTTTCATGGGCAATGGAAACCATGGGCCACAAGCATGAGGCTTGTATGTTCCTAGTAAGTTCTCTTGCAGAGTGTCACAACAGCCAGAAGCTGTAGCTCAGAGGCAGTGTCAAGTGTCTTTGGTGCGGCAGTCCCCTCCAGTGCAAGGGTTCGAGTCCCCCCACCAGCTCCAAACTGACAGTTTGTTGTCTTTTAGATTCAAAATCTCTGGAAATTTCTTCTTTTTTTAAATTCAGTAGTATTTATTTGAAAACAATGAGGGGACATTTGGTTCATCCCTATTTTGAACTAGTGGCCCAAACCTACCACTGCTACCCCTCTTGAATTCCCTCTGCTTGATGGTCTGAGATGTAACCAGTGGAGCACACTGGCCTTCATGTTGGTTGCGTGTCATAGCTAGCCTATATCACTGCCATACCCATTCATGGGCAATGGAACCCATAGGCAATGCGACCGAGGTCGGTATGTTGCTCATAATCTCTGTGGCAGCAGAAGAACCTCAGCAGGAGCCGTATCTCAGAGGCACTGTCGTCAGCCTTTGGTGTTGCAGGTCCCTAAGAGGCAAGGGTTCAATCCCCAGCAGTGGAGGCAAGGTCATCTCTGAACGGCAAAATCTATGGCAATTATTTTTTGATTTAGTGTTATTATTTTCATTTTGAAAATCAAAAAAGAACTTACATCCATTTGATGTTTTCGCTAGACGCCCTAACCTCCACATGCTGCCCCGTCTTAATCACCCTCCGGTTGGAAGTCTGGCACTTAACCACTGGAGCACACTGGCTTTCGAGTCAGTAACCTGTCACAGATTACCTACATCATGGGCAAATGCTTGCACGGGTAATCGAACCAATAAGCAATGATGCTGATGCATGTATCTTGCTGATAGTATCTTCTGCAGAGGGGTAGAGCAGCCTGGAGCAGTAATTTGGAGGCGAGGCATGGCGGTTTGGAGTCACAGGCCTCCCTACTGCAAGGGTTCCAGTACCATCAGTGGAGGCATGGTGTTACATGGCCGTCCTTTCGCTTCGGAATACACACCAACATATTTTTTTTAAATTGGTAACATTGATTTGACCTGAAAAAACTTGTGGGAAAATTCAGCCATTCTATTTTTGCACTTGTGCCCCAATGCTACAAATGCTGCCCCTCTTGATAGCCTCCCCTTTTCGATCATGTTGGTGAAATAGGAGCAGCAAAGCATTATCTCCATGTAATAATTTATCAATTTATTCTTTAAAGTTGATGCTTTGTCGAGTGCAAAAGTGACTTTGGGGTCATAGCTGAGTACTCACAGAGACCGTAAAAAACGTTGAATAACTGCGCTTTTTTTCTTTTTGCTGCAAACTGGTCTCTCAAATTAGGTGTGGAGTGCCTGTGCACTACACTAATAATAAAGGCCGATTCTGCGTTCTTCTTGATGAAATGCTGGGTAAACATAAAGGCAGTAGAAACTCCCATTATTAGGTGCAAGAAGAAGCTGGACATCTTGAATTTTCATTGCGATAGACAAGGGCAATGTCAGGCCTGTGTTTCCCAAGTCCTCAATCTTGCCTGCTGTGCCAGGTGAAGGGAGGAGGCGGATAGTCTGGTCTGGTCTGGTCTGGTCTGGTCGAGGCCTGACAGGACCTTACCGGGCCTGGCCTTGGCCTGGCCCAGCTCTGGAGCTGTGGCTTAGACTGTGGCTACAAACAGCCCAACCTCTGTCAATTTCCTACGAAGCCAGGCCTGGCAGGTCAGACTGAGGTGGTAGCCTTTAAGCGAGCCCTCGAAGCCCCCAAACGCCTAGCTTCTATATAGAGGCAGGCTGCAGGCAAATAGGGACCCTGCTAAATCAGGGTGGCTTCCATATGTGTGTCTTTCGAGTGCCAAATTCCTTAGCCTAAGACAGATTGGCAACATTAAAATCATGCAGAAGACCATGCGTTGGAGACCGAGTCAGGGAGGAAGTCAGTAGACAGTCTCGGCACGTGCTAAGCATCAAGGGACATATTTGCATAGGACAGCCTTTTCTCCAATCTCATTCTATTGCTGTAGTTGCCTTGTAGCACAACAAGGGGGCAGCAGCATCACAATAATGGCAGAGAGAGGTTTTAAACCTGCTTGCTGACGGCTCTCTAGTTCATGTTAGGTTTGCTGGTCCCAGAGAGTGGTGGACTGCTACGGCTGAGGGGATGAGTAATGAGGAATGATTGTCCTGTATTTGTGGCAAAGGAGGACATTGGGAACGGAAACAGTCACAATGTAGGGCCAAAGCATAGATGTTTGCTGAGCAATTGAGTGTGCGTGCGTGTCGCCTGATTCATAAAATGTGCATACAAAGGAGAGGAACAGCAGCTCGGCCGCACTCAGGTACAAGGTGAGGAACAGAGGGACATTTCCCCCAGAGGGATAAGGCCCGCACATCTCACAAATTTCAAGCGTGGTGTGATGCTTTTCAGGTTGATGGATTTGCCATGTACAGTGTACAAATGTGCCACGTTAGTGAGGATCAATGTCCACTATCAGTAGCACACTTTTTGGGAATACCCATAGACCAGAAATGTCAAGCACTTCCTCCGGAGGGATAAGGCCAAGAAAAGAGTTTGGAAAGCTTGCTCCAGTCCTCCGCAGGACAGAAAGACGCTAGAGAAAGAAAATACAGATTGGGCCTGACAACACAAAAGGTGGTCAGTGTCCTGCAACTAACACCAGCTTTGTGTTTTGAGCTCCACACTCTGGAACCAGTTGCCCCATACCTGTGTTACTCTGACACCTTTTCTTGTCCTCCTGATATCCTATCTCTCTGCCCCTTCAGCTATGCTAGTGCTCCACCTTTGGTACTGCGCCAACCCATTTTAAACCCTCTCAGGGACCACAGGAACTCTTCTCTCTGCCTTCCATTCCCATCCTCTCAGTAACTCCGGTGCTTCTGCCTCTCTTCCGTCTCCAGTGACACGTTGGATGCCCACTGCTCAATGCTAGTCACTTACCACTCTGTAGAAGCCCTCTCAGCACACGCAGAGTACGCTTGTCCAACGGGCCCATCCATGATCTTCCTCACAGTAACTCATGGCTTTCTCTCTGTGGATGATATAGCTAATCTAGTGGAGCAGAAAGCACTTGGCCATCACCTGGAACACTCTGTAGACGCTGACAATCCATGTTGTGCTGCCTATTTGCATGGCATGATTAATGTCTAGGCCCCGACCATCATTTGACACAGGTACCCTCTTTCTGCCTCATTTGCCTACTCCCCCACCCTTCGCACTTCCACATGTTAGGGCTCTCAGGTGCTGTGGCACTCATCTCTGCATGCTTTCCACCCTCTTCATCCTCTCTCTTTGCGAGTAGCCCCTTTGTGCCCAGATACCAACTCCCCCAAGTGTCACCCTGAACAAGCCTTCCTTCTCTTTCTGTACCTCTTTTAAACCCCTTTCAGTGCCACAACTCCAATTATCCTTTTTGAGTGTCCCCTGCTTGTGGGTCAATTAAAAATGAGGGTACTGCTCAAGAAATGGCCTCCACACACCCGATTCTTCGTAACCCTCATAGTAAACCTATGAGTAGTGTCAACTGCATCGCCCTGTGACGGGGATTATCTTGGGGGAGCAATTGACAAACGACAGGGGTACACTTCTCAAAGTGGCCCCCTCCTTTAGTACCGCATACCACTGCTTTCAATTCAACCACCACATAAACCTTTTTACATGCCCCGCAGGGGTCAATAAATTCATGGGGAAGCCCCCTAACCACCACGATTGGCACCACATGCTGATTGTTGACCTTTTAATTACCAGAACCGCAGCTGGCCCGTGTGGTGCCCCCTTGTGGTGGGCAATAAAAATAGCAGGAGCCAAGCAATTAAAATCTCTCTCATGACGCTTCCAATTATGGGGTACCCTCTCAGTGCGGTTGTGTGGTACCCCCAAAAAACAGTCCACATGTGGCACCGTTCTGTGCCTCCCCATCAACCCATTTAATGTGCACCCCTCACCAAAACCCCCCTTCTATTAGTGCTCCCCCAATCTGGAAGGTGGGGGGAAGGGGAGGGCGCAACAAAACATTGTTTGTGTTCCCCACCAAAAGCGCCATCCCATCAGTGTGCAAGGGTTCACTGCTTCATTGCTGCACATTATCAACTGCAGTAGCGCTAGGCACAATTTCTGCTAGGCTCCTCCCACTTACCCCTAGATTTTGCCTTCTTCTCTTAACCCTTCCTTATTCTGCACTCCTTCCATTGCCTCTAACTTTTAACTCCTTCTACACCACATCCACCTTTTACGCCCCCAACCAACACACCCCTCTTCTTGGCTCATTCTCCTACACTGCCCTGGCCCTGCAACTCCACCCTACTTGCTGCCCTGCCACTCTCACCTGCACCGGCGCTACCCCCCCACACTTGCTGCCCTGCCACTCTCACTGGTGCTCTCAACTATTCCCTTGCTCCCTGGACCTGACCTCCCATTATGGCTCCACCCACATTTGCTCTCTCTACCCGACTCAGCCCCCCTTGACTTACCAAGCACACCGCACTTGACACCATTCGTCAGCCTGTACTTCACTTACCAGATGTGTCCACAGGAACCTCTTTGGTTATCGCCGTCACCTTTACTTTCCAAGCACATTGCACTTACCACCGTTCGTCAGCCAAGTCCATGTCTGATTTCACTTACCAGATGTGTCCACAGGAACCTCTTTGGTTATCGCCATCACCTTGGTGCCGAGATCAGGACTCGAACGCTGGTCGCCAGGATGGAAGACAGGAACTTACCCACTAGACCACACTGGATTCCATATCAGTTGCCTGTCAAGACTTCCCTATATCATGGTCATCCTGTTTCATGGGCAATGGAAACCATGGGCCACAAGCATGAGGCTTGTATGTTCCTAGTAAGTTCTCTTGCAGAGCGTCACAACAGCCAGAAGCTGTAGCTCAGAGGCAGTGTCAAGTGTCTTTGGTGCGGCAGTCCCCTGCAGTGCAAGGGTTCGAGTCCCCCCACCAGCTCCAAACTGACAGTTTGTTGTCTTTTAGATTCAAAATCTCTGGAAATTTCTTCTTTTTTTAAATTCAGTAGTATTTATTTGAAAACAATGAGGGGACATTTGGTTCATCCCTATTTTGAACTAGTGGCCCAAACCTACCACTGCTACCCCTCTTGAATTCCCTCTGCTTGATGGTCTGAGATGTAACCAGTGGAGCACACTGGCCTTCATGTTGGTTGCGTGTCATAGCTAGCCTATATCACTGCCATACCCATTCATGGGCAATGGAACCCATAGGCAATGCGACCGAGGTCGGTATGTTGCTCATAATCTCTGTGGCAGCAGAAGAACCTCAGCAGGAGCCGTATCTCAGAGGCACTGTCGTTAGCCTTTGGTGTTGCAGGTCCCTAAGAGGCAAGGGTTCAATCCCCAGCAGTGGAGGCAAGGTCATCTCTGAACGGCAAAATCTATGGCAATTATTTTTTGATTTAGTGTTATTATCTTCATTTTGAAAATCAAAAAAGAACTTACATCCATTTGATGTTTTCGCTAGACGCCCTAACCTCCACATGCTGCCCCGTCTTAATCACCCTCCGGTTGGAAGTCTGGCACTTAACCACTGGAGCACACTGGCTTTCGAGTCAGTAACCTGTCACAGATTACCTACATCATGGGCAAATGCTTGCACGGGTAATCGAACCAATAAGCAATGATGCTGATGCATGTATCTTGCTGATAGTATCTTCTGCAGAGGGGTAGAGCAGCCTGGAGCAGTAATTTGGAGGCGAGGCATGGCGGTTTGGAGTCACAGGCCTCCCTACTGCAAGGGTTCCAGTACCATCAGTGGAGGCATGGTGTTACATGGCCGTCCTTTCGCTTCGGAATACACACCAACATATTTTTTTTAAATTGGTAACATTGATTTGACCTGAAAAAACTTGTGGGAAAATTCAGCCATTCTATTTTTGCACTTGTGCCCCAATGCTACAAATGCTGCCCCTCTTGATAGCCTCCCCTTTTCGATCATGTTGGTGAAATAGGAGCAGCAAAGCATTATCTCCATGTAATAATTTATCAATTTATTCTTTAAAGTTGATGCTTTGTCGAGTGCAAAAGTGACTTTGGGGTCATAGCTGAGTACTCACAGAGACCGTAAAAAACGTTGAATAACTGCGCTTTTTTTCTTTTTGCTGCAAACTGGTCTCTCAAATTAGGTGTGGAGTGCCTGTGCACTACACTAATAATAAAGGCCGATTCTGCGTTCTTCTTGATGAAATGCTGGGTAAACATAAAGGCAGTAGAAACTCCCATTATTAGGTGCAAGAAGAAGCTGGACATCTTGAATTTTCATTGCGATAGACAAGGGCAATGTCAGGCCTGTGTTTCCCAAGTCCTCAATCTTGCCTGCTGTGCCAGGTGAAGGGAGGAGGCGGATAGTCTGGTCTGGTCTGGTCTGGTCGAGGCCTGACAGGACCTTACCGGGCCTGGCCTTGGCCTGGCCCAGCTCTGGAGCTGTGGCTTAGACTGTGGCTACAAACAGCCCAACCTCTGTCAATTTCCTACGAAGCCAGGCCTGGCAGGTCAGACTGAGGTGGTAGCCTTTAAGCGAGCCCTCGAAGCCCCCAAACGCCTAGCTTCTATATAGAGGCAGGCTGCAGGCAAATAGGGACCCTGCTAAATCAGGGTGGCTTCCATATGTGTGTCTTTCGAGTGCCAAATTCCTTAGCCTAAGACAGATTGGCAACATTAAAATCATGCAGAAGACCATGCGTTGGAGACCGAGTCAGGGAGGAAGTCAGTAGACAGTCTCGGCACGTGCTAAGCATCAAGGGACATATTTGCATAGGACAGCCTTTTCTCCAATCTCATTCTATTGCTGTAGTTGCCTTGTAGCACAACAAGGGGGCAGCAGCATCACAATAATGGCAGAGAGAGGTTTTAAACCTGCTTGCTGACGGCTCTCTAGTTCATGTTAGGTTTGCTGGTCCCAGAGAGTGGTGGACTGCTACGGCTGAGGGGATGAGTAATGAGGAATGATTGTCCTGTATTTGTGGCAAAGGAGGACATTGGGAACGGAAACAGTCACAATGTAGGGCCAAAGCATAGATGTTTGCTGAGCAATTGAGTGTGCGTGCGTGTCGCCTGATTCATAAAATGTGCATACAAAGGAGAGGAACAGCAGCTCGGCCGCACTCAGGTACAAGGTGAGGAACAGAGGGACATTTCCCCCAGAGGGATAAGGCCCGCACATCTCACAAATTTCAAGCGTGGTGTGATGCTTTTCAGGTTGATGGATTTGCCATGTACAGTGTACAAATGTGCCACGTTAGTGAGGATCAATGTCCACTATCAGTAGCACACTTTTTGGGAATACCCATAGACCAGAAATGTCAAGCACTTCCTCCGGAGGGATAAGGCCAAGAAAAAAGTTTGGAAAGCTTGCTCCAGTCCTCCGCAGGACAGAAAGACGCTAGAGAAAGAAAATACAGATTGGGCCTGACAACACAAAAGGTGGTCAGTGTCCTGCAACTAACACCAGCTTTGTGTTTTGAGCTCCACACTCTGGAACCAGTTGCCCCATACCTGTGTTACTCTGACACCTTTTCTTGTCCTCCTGATATCCTATCTCTCTGCCCCTTCAGCTATGCTAGTGCTCCACCTTTGGTACTGCGCCAACCCATTTTAAACCCTCTCAGGGACCACAGGAACTCTTCTCTCTGCCTTCCATTCCCATCCTCTCAGTAACTCCGGTGCTTCTGCCTCTCTTCCGTCTCCAGTGACACGTTGGATGCCCACTGCTCAATGCTAGTCACTTACCACTCTGTAGAAGCCCTCTCAGCACACGCAGAGTACGCTTGTCCAACGGGCCCATCCATGATCTTCCTCACAGTAACTCATGGCTTTCTCTCTGTGGATGATATAGCTAATCTAGTGGAGCAGAAAGCACTTGGCCATCACCTGGAACACTCTGTAGACGCTGACAATCCATGTTGTGCTGCCTATTTGCATGGCATGATTAATGTCTAGGCCCCGACCATCATTTGACACAGGTACCCTCTTTCTGCCTCATTTGCCTACTCCCCCACCCTTCGCACTTCCACATGTTAGGGCTCTCAGGTGCTGTGGCACTCATCTCTGCATGCTTTCCACCCTCTTCATCCTCTCTCTTTGCGAGTAGCCCCTTTGTGCCCAGATACCAACTCCCCCAAGTGTCACCCTGAACAAGCCTTCCTTCTCTTTCTGTACCTCTTTTAAACCCCTTTCAGTGCCACAACTCCAATTATCCTTTTTGAGTGTCC
Organism: Triturus cristatus; assembly: GCF_964204655.1. Classification (NCBI taxonomy): domain Eukaryota; kingdom Metazoa; phylum Chordata; class Amphibia; order Caudata; family Salamandridae; genus Triturus; species Triturus cristatus. The sequence goes on along the minus strand of NC_140583.1, from coordinate 773,333,544 downwards.
CCTGCTTGTGGGTCAATTAAAAATGAGGGTACTGCTCAAGAAATGGCCTCCACACACCCGATTCTTCGTAACCCTCATAGTAAACCTATGAGTAGTGTCAACTGCATCGCCCTGTGACGGGGATTATCTTGGGGGAGCAATTGACAAACGACAGGGGTACACTTCTCAAAGTGACCCCCTCCTTTAGTACCGCATACCACTGCTTTCAATTCAACCACCACATAAACCTTTTTACATGCCCCGCAGGGGTCAATAAAGTCATGGGGAAGCCCCCTAACCACCACGATTGGCACCACATGCTGATTGTTGACCTTTTAATTACCAGAACCGCAGCTGGCCCGTGTGGTGCCCCCTTGTGGTGGGCAATAAAAATAGCAGGAGCCAAGCAATTAAAATCTCTCTCATGACGCTTCCAATTATGGGGTACCCTCTTAGTGCGGTTGTGTGGTACCCCTAAAAAACAGTCCACATGTGGCACCGTTCTGTGCCTCCCCATCAACCCATTTAATGTGCACCCCTCACCAAAACCCCCCTTCTATTAGTGCTCCCCCAATCTGGAAGGTGGGGGGAAGGGGAGGGCGCAACAAAACATTGTTTGTGTTCCCCACCAAAAGCGCCATCCCATCAGTGTGCAAGGGTTCACTGCTTCATATTATCAACTGCTGTAGCGCTAGGCACAATTTCTGCTAGGCTCCTCCCACTTACCCCTAGATTTTGCCTTCTTCTCTTAACCCTTCCTTATTCTGCACTCCTTCCATTGCTTCTCCTACACTGCCTCTAACTTTTAACTCCTTCTACACCACATCCACCTTTTACGCCCCCAACCAACACACCCCTCTTCTTGGCTCATTCTCCTACACTGCCCTGGCCCTGCAACTCCACCCTACTTGCTGCCCTGCCACTCTCACCTGCACCGGCGCTACCCCCCCACACTTGCTGCCCTGCCACTCTCACTGGTGCTCTCAACTATTCCCTTGCTCCCTGGACCTGACCTCCCATTATGGCTCCACCCACATTTGCTCTCTCTACCCGACTCAGCCCCCCTTGACTTACCAAGCACACCGCACTTACCACCATTCGTCAGCCTGTACTTCACTTACCAGATGTGTCCACAGGAACCTCTTTGGTTATCGCCATCACCTTGGTGCCGAGATCAGGACTCGAACCCTGGTCGCCAGGATGGAAGACAGGAACTTACCCACTAGACCACACTGGATTCCATATCAGTTGCCTGTCAAGACTTCCCTATATCATGGTCATCCTGTTTCATGGGCAATGGAAACCATGGGCCACAAGCATGAGGCTTCTATGTTCCTAGTAAGTTCTCTTGCAGAGCGTCACAACAGCCAGAAGCTGTAGCTCAGAGGCAGTGTCAAGTGTCTTTGGTGCGGCAGTCCCCTCCAGTGCAAGGGTTCAAGTCCCCCCACCAGCTCCAAACTGACAGTTTGTTGTCTTTTAGATTCAAAATCTCTGGAAATTTCTTCTTTTTTTAAATTCAGTAGTATTTATTTGAAAACAATGAGGGGACATTTGGTTCATCCCTATTTTGAACTAGTGGCCCAAACCTACCACTGCTACCCCTCTTGAATTCCCTCTGCTTGATGGTCTGAGATGTAACCAGTGGAGCACACTGGCCTTCATGTTGGTTGCGTGTCATAGCTAGCCTATATCACTGCCATACCCATTCATGGGCAATAGAACCCATAGGCAATGCGACCGAGGTCGGTATGTTGCTCATAATCTCTGTGGCAGCAGAAGAACCTCAGCAGGAGCCGTAGCTCAGAGGCACTGTCGTCAGCCTTTGGTGTTGCAGGTCCCTAAGAGGCAAGGGTTCAATCCCCAGCAGTGGAGGCAAGGTCATCTCTGAACGGCAAAATCTATGGCAATTATCTTTTGATTTAGTGTTATTATTTTCATTTTGAAAATCAAAAAAGAACTTACATCCATTTGATGTTTTCGCTAGACGCCCTAACCTCCACATGCTGCCCCGTCTTAATCACCCTCCGGTTGGAAGTCTGGCACTTAACCACTGGAGCACACTGGCTTTCGAGTCAGTAACCTATCACAGATTACCTACATCATGGGCAAATGCTTGCACGGGTAATCGAACCAATAAGCAATGATGCTGATGCATGTATCTTGCTGATAGTATCTTCTGCAGAGGGGTAGAGCAGCCTGGAGCAATAATTTGGAGGCGAGGCATGGCGGTTTGGAGTCACAGGCCTCCCTATTGCAAGGGTTCCAGTACCATCAGTGGAGGCATGGTGTTACATGGCCGTCCTTTCGCTTCGGAATACACACCAACATATTTTTTTTAAATTGGTAACATTGATTTGACCTGAAAAAACTTGTGGGAAAATTCAGCCATTCTATTTTTGCACTTGTGCCCCAATGCTACAAATGCTGCCCCTCTTGATAGCCTCCCCTTTTCGATCATGTTGGTGAAATAGGAGCAGCAAAGCATTATCTCCATGTAATAATTTATCAATTTATTCTTTAAAGTTGATGCTTTGTCGAGTGCAAAAGTGACTTTGGGGTCATAGCTGAGTACTCACAGAGACCGTAAAAAACGTTGAATAACTGCGCTTTTTTTCTTTTTGCTGCAAACTGGTCTCTCAAATTAGGTGTGGAGTGCCTGTGCACTACACTAATAATAAAGGCCGATTCTGCGTTCTTCTTGATGAAATGCTGGGTAAACATAAAGGCAGTAGAAACTCCCTTTATTAGGTGCAAGAAGAAGCTGGACATCTTGAATTTTCATTGCGATAGACAAGGGCAATGTCAGGCCTGTGTTTCCCAAGTCCTCAATCTTGCCTGCTGTGCCAGGTGAAGGGAGGAGGCGGATAGTCTGGTCTGGTCGAGGCCTGACAGGACCTTACCGGGCCTGGCCTTGGCCTGGCCCAGCTCTGGAGCTGTGGCTTAGACTGACAGGACCTTACCGGGCCTGGCCTTGGCCTGGCCCAGCTCTGGAGCTGTGGCTTAGACTGTGGCTACAAACAGCCCAACCTCTGTCAATTTCCTACGAAGCCAGGCCTGGCAGGTCAGACTGAGGTGGTAGCCTTTAAGCGAGCCCTCGAAGCCCCCAAACGCCTAGCTTCTATATAGAGGCAGGCTGCAGGCAAATAGGGACCCTGCTAAATCAGGGTGGCTTCCATATGTGTGTCTTTCGAGTGCCAAATTCCTTAGCCTAAGACAGATTGGCAACATTAAAATCATGCATAAGACCATGCGTTGGAGACCGAGTCAGGGAGGAAGTCAGTAGACAGTCTCGGCACGTGCTAAGCATCAAGGGACATATTTGCATAGGACAGCCTTTTCTCCAATCTCATTCTATTGCTGTAGTTGCCTTGTAGCACAACAAGGGGGCAGCAGCATTACAATAATGGCAGAGAGAGGTTTTAAACCTGCTTGCTGACGGCTCTCTAGTTCATGTTAGGTTTGCTGGTCCCAGAGAGTGGTGGACTGCTACGGCTGAGGGGATGAGTAATGAGGAATGATTGTCCTGTATTTGTGGCAAAGGAGGACATTGGGAACGGAAACAGTCGCAATGTAGGGCCAAAGCATAGATGTTTGCTGAGCAATTGAGTGTGCGTGCGTGTCGCCTGATTCATAAAATGTGCATACAAAGGAGAGGAACAGCAGCTCGGCCGCACTCAGGTACAAGGTGAGGAACAGAGGGACATTTCCCCCAGAGGGATAAGGCCCGCACATCTCACAAATTTCAAGCGTGGTGTGATGCTTTTCAGGTTGATGGATTTGCCATGTACAGTGTACAAATGTGCCACGTTAGTGAGGATCAATGTCCACTATCAGTAGCACACTTTTTGGGAATACCCATAGACCAGAAATGTCAAGCACTTCCTCCGGAGGGATAAGGCCAAGAAAAGAGTTTGGAAAGCTTGCTCCAGTCCTCCGCAGGACAGAAAGACGCTAGAGAAAGAAAATACAGATTGGGCCTGACAACACAAAAGATGGTCAGTGTCCTGCAACTAACACCAGCTTTGTGTTTTGAGCTCCACACTCTGGAACCAGTTGCCCCATACCTGTGTTACTCTGACACCTTTTCTTGTCCTCCTGATATCCTATCTCTCTGCCCCTTCAGCTATGCTAGTGCTCCACCTTTGGTACTGCGCCAACCCATTTTAAACCCTCTCAGGGACCACAGGAACTCTTCTCTCTGCCTTCCATTCCCATCCTCTCAGTAACTCCGGTGCTTCTGCCTCTCTTCCGTCTCCAGTGACACGTTGGATGCCCACTGCTCAATGCTAGTCACTTACCACTCTGTAGAAGCCCTCTCAGCACACGCAGAGTACGCTTGTCCAACGGGCCCATCCATGATCTTCCTCACAGTAACTCATGGCTTTCTCTCTGTGGATGATATAGCTAATCTAGTGGAGCAGAAAGCACTTGGCCATCACCTGGAACACTCTGTAGACGCTGACAATCCATGTTGTGCTGCCTATTTGCATGGCATGATTAATGTCTAGGCCCCGACCATCATTTGACACAGGTACCCTCTTTCTGCCTCATTTGCCTACTCCCCCACCCTTCGCACTTCCACATGTTAGGGCTCTCAGGTGCTGTGGCACTCATCTCTGCATGCTTTCCACCCTCTTCATCCTCTCTCTTTGCGAGTAGCCCCTTTGTGCCCAGATACCAACTCCCCCAAGTGTCACCCTGAACAAGCCTTCCTTCTCTTTCTGTACCTCTTTTAAACCCCTTTCAGTGCCACAACTCCAATTATCCTTTTTGAGTGTCCCCTGCTTGTGGGTCAATTAAAAATGAGGGTACTGCTCAAGAAATGGCCTCCACACACCCGATTCTTCGTAACCCTCATAGTAAACCTATGAGTAGTGTCAACTGCATCGCCCTGTGACGGGGATTATCTTGGGGGAGCAATTGACAAACGACAGGGGTACACTTCTCAAAGTGGCCCCCTCCTTTAGTACCGCATACCACTGCTTTCAATTCAACCACCACATAAACCTTTTTACATGCCCCGCAGGGGTCAATAAAGTCATGGGGAAGCCCCCTAACCACCACGATTGGCACCACATGCTGATTGTTGACCTTTTAATTACCAGAACCGCAGCTGGCCCGTGTGGTGCCCCCTTGTGGTGGCAATAAAAATAGCAGGAGCCAAGCAATTAAAATCTCTCTCATGACGCTTCCAATTATGGGGTACCCTCTTAGTGCGGTTGTGTGGTACCCCCAAAAAACAGTCCACATGTGGCACCGTTCTGTGCCTCCCCATCAACCCATTTAATGTGCACACCTCACCAAAACCCCCCTTCTATTAGTGCTCCCCCAATCTGGAAGGTGGGGGGAAGGGGAGGGCGCAACAAAACATTGTTTGTGTTCCCCACCAAAAGCGCCATCCCATCAGTGTGCAAGGGTTCACTGCTTCATTGCTGCACATTATCAACTGCAGTAGCACTAGGCACTATTTCTGCTAGGCTCCTCCCACTTACCCCTAGATTTTGCCTTCTTCTCTTAACCCTTCCTTATTCTGCACTCCTTCCATTGCTTCTCCTACACTGCCTCTGCCCCTAACTTTTAACTCCTTCTACACCACATCCACCTTTTACGCCCCAACCAACACACCCCTCTTCTTGGCTCATTCTCCTACACTGCCCTGGCCCTGCAACTCCACCCTACTTGCTGCCCTGCCACTCTCACCGGCGCTACCCCCCCACACTTGCTGCCCTGCCACTCTCACTGGTGCTCTCAACTATTCCCTTGCTCCCTGGACCTGACCTCCCATTATGGCTCCACCCACATTTGCTCTCTCTACCCGACTCAGCCCACCTTGACTTACCAAGCACACCGCACTTACCACCATTCGTCAGCCTGTACTTCACTTACCAGATGTGTCCACAGGAACCTCTTTGGTTATCGCCGTCACCTTTACTTTCCAAGCACATTGCACTTACCACCGTTCGTCAGCCAAGTCCATGTCTGATTTCACTTACCAGATGTGTCCACAGGAACCTCTTTGGTTATCGCCATCACCTTGGTGCCGAGATCAGGACTCGAACCCTGGTCGCCAGGATGGAAGACAGGAACTTACCCACTAGACCACACTGGATTCCATATCAGTTGCCTGTCAAGACTTCCCTATATCATGGTCATCCTGTTTCATGGGCAATGGAAACCATGGGCCACAAGCATGAGGCTTGTATGTTCCTAGTAAGTTCTCTTGCAGAGTGTCACAACAGCCAGAAGCTGTAGCTCAGAGGCAGTGTCAAGTGTCTTTGGTGCGGCAGTCCCCTCCAGTGCAAGGGTTCGAGTCCCCCCACCAGCTCCAAACTGACAGTTTGTTGTCTTTTAGATTCAAAATCTCTGGAAATTTCTTCTTTTTTTAAATTCAGTAGTATTTATTTGAAAACAATGAGGGGACATTTGGTTCATCCCTATTTTGAACTAGTGGCCCAAACCTACCACTGCTACCCCTCTTGAATTCCCTCTGCTTGATGGTCTGAGATGTAACCAGTGGAGCACACTGGCCTTCATGTTGGTTGCGTGTCATAGCTAGCCTATATCACTGCCATACCCATTCATGGGCAATGGAACCCATAGGCAATGCGACCGAGGTCGGTATGTTGCTCATAATCTCTGTGGCAGCAGAAGAACCTCAGCAGGAGCCGTATCTCAGAGGCACTGTCGTCAGCCTTTGGTGTTGCAGGTCCCTAAGAGGCAAGGGTTCAATCCCCAGCAGTGGAGGCAAGGTCATCTCTGAACGGCAAAATCTATGGCAATTATTTTTTGATTTAGTGTTATTATTTTCATTTTGAAAATCAAAAAAGAACTTACATCCATTTGATGTTTTCGCTAGACGCCCTAACCTCCACATGCTGCCCCGTCTTAATCACCCTCCGGTTGGAAGTCTGGCACTTAACCACTGGAGCACACTGGCTTTCGAGTCAGTAACCTGTCACAGATTACCTACATCATGGGCAAATGCTTGCACGGGTAATCGAACCAATAAGCAATGATGCTGATGCATGTATCTTGCTGATAGTATCTTCTGCAGAGGGGTAGAGCAGCCTGGAGCAGTAATTTGGAGGCGAGGCATGGCGGTTTGGAGTCACAGGCCTCCCTACTGCAAGGGTTCCAGTACCATCAGTGGAGGCATGGTGTTACATGGCCGTCCTTTCGCTTCGGAATACACACCAACATATTTTTTTTAAATTGGTAACATTGATTTGACCTGAAAAAACTTGTGGGAAAATTCAGCCATTCTATTTTTGCACTTGTGCCCCAATGCTACAAATGCTGCCCCTCTTGATAGCCTCCCCTTTTCGATCATGTTGGTGAAATAGGAGCAGCAAAGCATTATCTCCATGTAATAATTTATCAATTTATTCTTTAAAGTTGATGCTTTGTCGAGTGCAAAAGTGACTTTGGGGTCATAGCTGAGTACTCACAGAGACCGTAAAAAACGTTGAATAACTGCGCTTTTTTTCTTTTTGCTGCAAACTGGTCTCTCAAATTAGGTGTGGAGTGCCTGTGCACTACACTAATAATAAAGGCCGATTCTGCGTTCTTCTTGATGAAATGCTGGGTAAACATAAAGGCAGTAGAAACTCCCATTATTAGGTGCAAGAAGAAGCTGGACATCTTGAATTTTCATTGCGATAGACAAGGGCAATGTCAGGCCTGTGTTTCCCAAGTCCTCAATCTTGCCTGCTGTGCCAGGTGAAGGGAGGAGGCGGATAGTCTGGTCTGGTCTGGTCTGGTCGAGGCCTGACAGGACCTTACCGGGCCTGGCCTTGGCCTGGCCCAGCTCTGGAGCTGTGGCTTAGACTGTGGCTACAAACAGCCCAACCTCTGTCAATTTCCTACGAAGCCAGGCCTGGCAGGTCAGACTGAGGTGGTAGCCTTTAAGCGAGCCCTCGAAGCCCCCAAACGCCTAGCTTCTATATAGAGGCAGGCTGCAGGCAAATAGGGACCCTGCTAAATCAGGGTGGCTTCCATATGTGTGTCTTTCGAGTGCCAAATTCCTTAGCCTAAGACAGATTGGCAACATTAAAATCATGCAGAAGACCATGCGTTGGAGACCGAGTCAGGGAGGAAGTCAGTAGACAGTCTCGGCACGTGCTAAGCATCAAGGGACATATTTGCATAGGACAGCCTTTTCTCCAATCTCATTCTATTGCTGTAGTTGCCTTGTAGCACAACAAGGGGGCAGCAGCATCACAATAATGGCAGAGAGAGGTTTTAAACCTGCTTGCTGACGGCTCTCTAGTTCATGTTAGGTTTGCTGGTCCCAGAGAGTGGTGGACTGCTACGGCTGAGGGGATGAGTAATGAGGAATGATTGTCCTGTATTTGTGGCAAAGGAGGACATTGGGAACGGAAACAGTCACAATGTAGGGCCAAAGCATAGATGTTTGCTGAGCAATTGAGTGTGCGTGCGTGTCGCCTGATTCATAAAATGTGCATACAAAGGAGAGGAACAGCAGCTCGGCCGCACTCAGGTACAAGGTGAGGAACAGAGGGACATTTCCCCCAGAGGGATAAGGCCCGCACATCTCACAAATTTCAAGCGTGGTGTGATGCTTTTCAGGTTGATGGATTTGCCATGTACAGTGTACAAATGTGCCACGTTAGTGAGGATCAATGTCCACTATCAGTAGCACACTTTTTGGGAATACCCATAGACCAGAAATGTCAAGCACTTCCTCCGGAGGGATAAGGCCAAGAAAAGAGTTTGGAAAGCTTGCTCCAGTCCTCCGCAGGACAGAAAGACGCTAGAGAAAGAAAATACAGATTGGGCCTGACAACACAAAAGGTGGTCAGTGTCCTGCAACTAACACCAGCTTTGTGTTTTGAGCTCCACACTCTGGAACCAGTTGCCCCATACCTGTGTTACTCTGACACCTTTTCTTGTCCTCCTGATATCCTATCTCTCTGCCCCTTCAGCTATGCTAGTGCTCCACCTTTGGTACTGCGCCAACCCATTTTAAACCCTCTCAGGGACCACAGGAACTCTTCTCTCTGCCTTCCATTCCCATCCTCTCAGTAACTCCGGTGCTTCTGCCTCTCTTCCGTCTCCAGTGACACGTTGGATGCCCACTGCTCAATGCTAGTCACTTACCACTCTGTAGAAGCCCTCTCAGCACACGCAGAGTACGCTTGTCCAACGGGCCCATCCATGATCTTCCTCACAGTAACTCATGGCTTTCTCTCTGTGGATGATATAGCTAATCTAGTGGAGCAGAAAGCACTTGGCCATCACCTGGAACACTCTGTAGACGCTGACAATCCATGTTGTGCTGCCTATTTGCATGGCATGATTAATGTCTAGGCCCCGACCATCATTTGACACAGGTACCCTCTTTCTGCCTCATTTGCCTACTCCCCCACCCTTCGCACTTCCACATGTTAGGGCTCTCAGGTGCTGTGGCACTCATCTCTGCATGCTTTCCACCCTCTTCATCCTCTCTCTTTGCGAGTAGCCCCTTTGTGCCCAGATACCAACTCCCCCAAGTGTCACCCTGAACAAGCCTTCCTTCTCTTTCTGTACCTCTTTTAAACCCCTTTCAGTGCCACAACTCCAATTATCCTTTTTGAGTGTCCCCTGCTTGTGGGTCAATTAAAAATGAGGGTACTGCTCAAGAAATGGCCTCCACACACCCGATTCTTCGTAACCCTCATAGTAAACCTATGAGTAGTGTCAACTGCATCGCCTTGTGACGGGGATTATCTTGGGGGAGCAATTGACAAACGACAGGGGTACACTTCTCAAAGTGGCCCCCTCCTTTAGTACCGCATACCACTGCTTTCAATTCAACCACCACATAAACCTTTTTACATGCCCCGCAGGGGTCAATAAATTCATGGGGAAGCCCCCTAACCACCACGATTGGCACCACATGCTGATTGTTGACCTTTTAATTACCAGAACCGCAGCTGGCCCGTGTGGTGCCCCCTTGTGGTGGGCAATAAAAATAGCAGGAGCCAAGCAATTAAAATCTCTCTCATGACGCTTCCAATTATGGGGTACCCTCTTAGTGCGGTTGTGTGGTACCCCCAAAAAACAGTCCACATGTGGCACCGTTCTGTGCCTCCCCATCAACCCATTTAATGTGCACCCCTCACCAAAACCCCCCTTCTATTAGTGCTCCCCCAATCTGGAAGGTGGGGGGAAGGGGAGGGCGCAACAAAACATTGTTTGTGTTCCCCACCAAAAGCACCATCCCATCAGTGTGCAAGGGTTCACTGCTTCATTGCTGCACATTATCAACTGCAGTAGCGCTAGGCACAATTTCTGCTAGGCTCCTCCCACTTACCCCTAGATTTTGCCTTCTTCTCTTAACCCTTCCTTATTCTGCACTCCTTCCATTGCTTCTCCTACACTGCCTCTAACTTTTAACTCCTTCTACACCACATCCACCTTTTACGCCCCCAACCAACACACCCCTCTTCTTGGCTCATTCTCCTACACTGCCCTGGCCCTGCAACTCCACCCTACTTGCTGCCCTGCCACTCTCACCTGCACCGGCGCTACCCCCCCACACTTGCTGCCCTGCCACTCTCACTGGTGCTCTCAACTATTCCCTTGCTCCCTGGACCTGACCTCCCATTATGGCTCCACCCACATTTGCTCTCTCTACCCGACTCAGCCCCCCTTGACTTACCAAGCACACCGCACTTGACACCATTCGTCAGCCTGTACTTCACTTACCAGATGTGTCCACAGGAACCTCTTTGGTTATCGCCGTCACCTTTACTTTCCAAGCACATTGCACTTACCACCGTTCGTCAGCCAAGTCCATGTCTGATTTCACTTACCAGATGTGTCCACAGGAACCTCTTTGGTTATCGCCATCACCTTGGTGCCGAGATCAGGACTCGAACGCTGGTCGCCAGGATGGAAGACAGGAACTTACCCACTAGACCACACTGGATTCCATATCAGTTGCCTGTCAAGACTTCCCTATATCATGGTCATCCTGTTTCATGGGCAATGGAAACCATGGGCCACAAGCATGAGGCTTGTATGTTCCTAGTAAGTTCTCTTGCAGAGCGTCACAACAGCCAGAAGCTGTAGCTCAGAGGCAGTGTCAAGTGTCTTTGGTGCGGCAGTCCCCTGCAGTGCAAGGGTTCGAGTCCCCCCACCAGCTCCAAACTGACAGTTTGTTGTCTTTTAGATTCAAAATCTCTGGAAATTTCTTCTTTTTTTAAATTCAGTAGTATTTATTTGAAAACAATGTGGGGACATTTGGTTCATCCCTATTTTGAACTAGTGGCCCAAACCTACCACTGCTACCCCTCTTGAATTCCCTCTGCTTGATGGTCTGAGATGTAACCAGTGGAGCACACTGGCCTTCATGTTGGTTGCGTGTCATAGCTAGCCTATATCACTGCCATACCCATTCATGGGCAATGGAACCCATAGGCAATGCGACCGAGGTCGGTATGTTGCTCATAATCTCTGTGGCAGCAGAAGAACCTCAGCAGGAGCCGTATCTCAGAGGCACTGTCGTCAGCCTTTGGTGTTGCAGGTCCCTAAGAGGCAAGGGTTCAATCCCCAGCAGTGGAGGCAAGGTCATCTCTGAACGGCAAAATCTATGGCAATTATTTTTTGATTTAGTGTTATTATCTTCATTTTGAAAATCAAAAAAGAACTTACATCCATTTGATGTTTTCGCTAGACGCCCTAACCTCCACATGCTGCCCCGTCTTAATCACCCTCCGGTTGGAAGTCTGGCACTTAACCACTGGAGCACACTGGCTTTCGAGTCAGTAACCTGTCACAGATTACCTACATCATGGGCAAATGCTTGCACGGGTAATCGAACCAATAAGCAATGATGCTGATGCATGTATCTTGCTGATAGTATCTTCTGCAGAGGGGTAGAGCAGCCTGGAGCAGTAATTTGGAGGCGAGGCATGGCGGTTTGGAGTCACAGGCCTCCCTACTGCAAGGGTTCCAGTACCATCAGTGGAGGCATGGTGTTACATGGCCGTCCTTTCGCTTCGGAATACACACCAACATATTTTTTTTAAATTGGTAACATTGATTTGACCTGAAAAAACTTGTGGGAAAATTCAGCCATTCTATTTTTGCACTTGTGCCCCAATGCTACAAATGCTGCCCCTCTTGATAGCCTCCCCTTTTCGATCATGTTGGTGAAATAGGAGCAGCAAAGCATTATCTCCATGTAATAATTTATCAATTTATTCTTTAAAGTTGATGCTTTGTCGAGTGCAAAAGTGACTTTGGGGTCATAGCTGAGTACTCACAGAGACCGTAAAAAACGTTGAATAACTGCGCTTTTTTTCTTTTTGCTGCAAACTGGTCTCTCAAATTAGGTGTGGAGTGCCTGTGCACTACACTAATAATAAAGGCCGATTCTGCGTTCTTCTTGATGAAATGCTGGGTAAACATAAAGGCAGTAGAAACTCCCATTATTAGGTGCAAGAAGAAGCTGGACATCTTGAATTTTCATTGCGATAGACAAGGGCAATGTCAGGCCTGTGTTTCCCAAGTCCTCAATCTTGCCTGCTGTGCCAGGTGAAGGGAGGAGGCGGATAGTCTGGTCTGGTCTGGTCTGGTCGAGGCCTGACAGGACCTTACCGGGCCTGGCCTTGGCCTGGCCCAGCTCTGGAGCTGTGGCTTAGACTGTGGCTACAAACAGCCCAACCTCTGTCAATTTCCTACGAAGCCAGGCCTGGCAGGTCAGACTGAGGTGGTAGCCTTTAAGCGAGCCCTCGAAGCCCCCAAACGCCTAGCTTCTATATAGAGGCAGGCTGCAGGCAAATAGGGACCCTGCTAAATCAGGGTGGCTTCCATATGTGTGTCTTTCGAGTGCCAAATTCCTTAGCCTAAGACAGATTGGCAACATTAAAATCATGCAGAAGACCATGCGTTGGAGACCGAGTCAGGGAGGAAGTCAGTAGACAGTCTCGGCACGTGCTAAGCATCAAGGGACATATTTGCATAGGACAGCCTTTTCTCCAATCTCATTCTATTGCTGTAGTTGCCTTGTAGCACAACAAGGGGGCAGCAGCATCACAATAATGGCAGAGAGAGGTTTTAAACCTGCTTGCTGACGGCTCTCTAGTTCATGTTAGGTTTGCTGGTCCCAGAGAGTGGTGGACTGCTACGGCTGAGGGGATGAGTAATGAGGAATGATTGTCCTGTATTTGTGGCAAAGGAGGACATTGGGAACGGAAACAGTCACAATGTAGGGCCAAAGCATAGATGTTTGCTGAGCAATTGAGTGTGCGTGCGTGTCGCCTGATTCATAAAATGTGCATACAAAGGAGAGGAACAGCAGCTCGGCCGCACTCAGGTACAAGGTGAGGAACAGAGGGACATTTCCCCCAGAGGGATAAGGCCCGCACATCTCACAAATTTCAAGCGTGGTGTGATGCTTTTCAGGTTGATGGATTTGCCATGTACAGTGTACAAATGTGCCACGTTAGTGAGGATCAATGTCCACTATCAGTAGCACACTTTTTGGGAATACCCATAGACCAGAAATGTCAAGCACTTCCTCCGGAGGGATAAGGCCAAGAAAAGAGTTTGGAAAGCTTGCTCCAGTCCTCCGCAGGACAGAAAGACGCTAGAGAAAGAAAATACAGATTGGGCCTGACAACACAAAAGGTGGTCAGTGTCCTGCAACTAACACCAGCTTTGTGTTTTGAGCTCCACACTCTGGAACCAGTTGCCCCATACCTGTGTTACTCTGACACCTTTTCTTGTCCTCCTGATATCCTATCTCTCTGCCCCTTCAGCTATGCTAGTGCTCCACCTTTGGTACTGCGCCAACCCATTTTAAACCCTCTCAGGGACCACAGGAACTCTTCTCTCTGCCTTCCATTCCCATCCTCTCAGTAACTCCGGTGCTTCTGCCTCTCTTCCGTCTCCAGTGACACGTTGGATGCCCACTGCTCAATGCTAGTCACTTACCACTCTGTAGAAGCCCTCTCAGCACACGCAGAGTACGCTTGTCCAACGGGCCCATCCATGATCTTCCTCACAGTAACTCATGGCTTTCTCTCTGTGGATGATATAGCTAATCTAGTGGAGCAGAAAGCACTTGGCCATCACCTGGAACACTCTGTAGACGCTGACAATCCATGTTGTGCTGCCTATTTGCATGGCATGATTAATGTCTAGGCCCCGACCATCATTTGACACAGGTACCCTCTTTCTGCCTCATTTGCCTACTCCCCCACCCTTCCCACTTCCACATGTTAGGGCTCTCAGGTGCTGTGGCACTCATCTCTGCATGCTTTCCACCCTCTTCATCCTCTCTCTTTGCGAGTAGCCCCTTTGTGCCCAGATACCAACTCCCCCAAGTGTCACCCTGAACAAGCCTTCCTTCTCTTTCTGTACCTCTTTTAAACCCCTTTCAGTGCCACAACTCCAATTATCCTTTTTGAGTGTCCCCTGCTTGTGGGTCAATTAAAAATGAGGGTACTGCTCAAGAAATGGCCTCCACACACCCGATTCTTCGTAACCCTCATAGTAAACCTATGAGTAGTGTCAACTGCATCGCCCTGTGACGGGGATTATCTTGGGGGAGCAATTGACAAACGACAGGGGTACACTTCTCAAAGTGACCCCCTCCTTTAGTACCGCATACCACTGCTTTCAATTCAACCACCACATAAACCTTTTTACATGCCCCGCAGGGGTCAATAAAGTCATGGGGAAGCCCCCTAACCACCACGATTGGCACCACATGCTGATTGTTGACCTTTTAATTACCAGAACCGCAGCTGGCCCGTGTGGTGCCCCCTTGTGGTGGGCAATAAAAATAGCAGGAGCCAAGCAATTAAAATCTCTCTCATGACGCTTCCAATTATGGGGTACCCTCTTAGTGCGGTTGTGTGGTACCCCTAAAAAACAGTCCACATGTGGCACCGTTCTGTGCCTCCCCATCAACCCATTTAATGTGCACCCCTCACCAAAACCCCCCTTCTATTAGTGCTCCCCCAATCTGGAAGGTGGGGGGAAGGGGAGGGCGCAACAAAACATTGTTTGTGTTCCCCACCAAAAGCGCCATCCCATCAGTGTGCAAGGGTTCACTGCTTCATATTATCAACTGCTGTAGCGCTAGGCACAATTTCTGCTAGGCTCCTCCCACTTACCCCTAGATTTTGCCTTCTTCTCTTAACCCTTCCTTATTCTGCACTCCTTCCATTGCTTCTCCTACACTGCCTCTAACTTTTAACTCCTTCTACACCACATCCACCTTTTACGCCCCCAACCAACACACCCCTCTTCTTGGCTCATTCTCCTACACTGCCCTGGCCCTGCAACTCCACCCTACTTGCTGCCCTGCCACTCTCACCTGCACCGGCGCTACCCCCCCACACTTGCTGCCCTGCCACTCTCACTGGTGCTCTCAACTATTCCCTTGCTCCCTGGACCTGACCTCCCATTATGGCTCCACCCACATTTGCTCTCTCTACCCGACTCAGCCCCCCTTGACTTACCAAGCACACCGCACTTACCACCATTCGTCAGCCTGTACTTCACTTACCAGATGTGTCCACAGGAACCTCTTTGGTTATCGCCGTCACCTTTACTTACCAAGCACATTGCACTTACCACCGTTCGTCAGCCAAGTCCATGTCTGATTTCACTTACCAGATGTGTCCACAGGAACCTCTTTGGTTATCGCCATCCCCTTGGTGCCGAGATCAGGACTCGAACCCTGGTCGCCAGGATGGAAGACAGGAACTTACCCACTAGACCACACTGGATTCCATATCAGTTGCCTGTCAAGACTTCCCTATATCATGGTCATCCTGTTTCATGGGCAATGGAAACCATGGGCCACAAGCATGAGGCTTGTATGTTCCTAGTAAGTTCTCTTGCAGAGCGTCAGAACAGCCAGAAGCTGTAGCTCAGAGGCAGTGTCAAGTGTCTTTGGTGCGGCAGTCCCCTCCAGTGCAAGGGTTCGAGTCCCCCCCACCAGCTCCAAACTGACAGTTTGTTGTCTTTTAGATTCAAAATCTCTGGAAATGTCTTCTTTTTTTAAATTCAGTAGTATTTATTTGAAAACAATGAGGGGACATTTGGTTCATCCCTATTTTGAACTAGTGGCCCAAACCTACCACTGCTACCCCTCTTGAATTCCCTCTGCTTGATGGTCTGAGATGTAACCAGTGGAGCACACTGGCCTTCATGTTGGTTGCGTGTCATAGCTAGCCTATATCACTGCCATACCCATTCATGGGCAATGGAACCCATAGGCAATGCGACCGAGGTCGGTATGTTGCTCATAATCTCTGTGGCAGCAGAAGAACCTCAGCAGGAGCCGTAGCTCAGAGGCACTGTCGTCAGCCTTTGGTGTGTAGATCCTTAAGAGGCAAGGGTTCAATCCCCAGCAGTGGAGGCAAGGTCATCTCTGAACGGCAAAATCTATGGCAATTATTTTTTGATTTAGTGTTATTATTTTCATTTTGAAAATCAAAAAAGAACTTACATCCATTTGATGTTTTCGCTAGACGCCCTAACCTCCACATGCTGCCCCGTCTTAATCACCCTCCGGTTGGAAGTCTGGCACTTAACCACTGGAGCACACTGGCTTTCGAGTCAGTAACCTGTCACAGATTACCTACATCATGGGCAAATGCTTGCACGGGTAATCGAACCAATAAGCAATGATGCTGATGCATGTATCTTGCTGATAGTATCTTCTGCAGAGGGGTAGAGCAGCCTGGAGCAGTAATTTGGAGGCGAGGCATGGCGGTTTGGAGTCACAGGCCTCCCTACTGCAAGGGTTCCAGTACCATCAGTGGAGGCATGGTGTTACATGGCCGTCCTTTCGCTTCGGAATACACACCAACATATTTTTTTTAAATTGGTAACATTGATTTGACCTGAAAAAACTTGTGGGAAAATTCAGCCATTCTATTTTTGCACTTGTGCCCCAATGCTACAAATGCTGCCCCTCTTGATAGCCTCCCCTTTTCGATCATGTTGGTGAAATAGGAGCAGCAAAGCATTATCTCCATGTAATAATTTATCAATTTATTCTTTAAAGTTGATGCTTTGTCGAGTGCAAATGTGACTTTGGGGTCATAGCTGAGTACTCACAGAGACCGTAAAAAACGTTGAATAACTGCGCTTTTTTTCTTTTTGCTGCAAACTGGTCTCTCAAATTAGGTGTGGAGTGCCTGTGCACTACACTAATAATAAAGGCCGATTCTGTGTTCTTCTTGATGAAATGCTGGGTAAACATAAAGGCAGTAGAAACTCCAATTATTAGGTGCAAGAAGAAGCTGGACATCTTGAATTTTCATTGCGATAGACAAGGGCAATGTCAGGCCTGTGTTTCCCAAGTCCTCAATCTTGCCTGCTGTGCCAGGTGAAGGGAGGAGGCGGATAGTCTGGTCTGGTCTGGTCTGGTCGAGGCCTGACAGGACCTTACCGGGCCTGGCCTTGGCCTGGCCCAGCTCTGGAGCTGTGGCTTAGACTGTGGCTACAAACAGCCCAACCTCTGTCAATTTCCTACGAAGCCAGGCCTGGCAGGTCAGACTGAGGTGGTAGCCTTTAAGCGAGCCCTCGAAGCCCCCAAACGCCTAGCTTCTATATAGAGGCAGGCTGCAGGCAAATAGGGACCCTGCTAAATCAGGGTGGCTTCCATATGTGTGTCTTTCGAGTGCCAAATTCCTTAGCCTAAGACAGATTGGCAACATTAAAATCATGCAGAAGACCATGCGTTGGAGACCGAGTCAGGGAGGAAGTCAGTAGACAGTCTCGGCACGTGCTAAGCATCAAGGGACATATTTGCATAGGACAGCCTTTTCTCCAATCTCATTCTATTGCTGTAGTTGCCTTGTAGCACAACAAGGGGGCAGCAGCATCACAATAATGGCAGAGAGAGGTTTTAAACCTGCTTGCTGACGGCTCTCTAGTTCATGTTAGGTTTGCTGGTCCCAGAGAGTGGTGGACTGCTACGGCTGAGGGGATGAGTAATGAGGAATGATTGTCCTGTATTTGTGGCAAAGGAGGACATTGGGAACGGAAACAGTCACAATGTAGGGCCAAAGCATAGATGTTTGCTGAGCAATTGAGTGTGCGTGCGTGTCGCCTGATTCATAAAATGTGCATACAAAGGAGAGGAACAGCAGCTCGGCCGCACTCAGGTACAAGGTGAGGAACAGAGGGACATTTCCCCCAGAGGGATAAGGCCCGCACATCTCACAAATTTCAAGCGTGGTGTGATGCTTTTCAGGTTGATGGATTTGCCATGTACAGTGTACAAATGTGCCACGTTAGTGAGGATCAATGTCCACTATCAGTAGCACACTTTTTGGGAATACCCATAGACCAGAAAGTCAAGCACTTCCTCCGGAGGGATAAGGCCAAGAAAAGAGTTTGGAAAGCTTGCTCCAGTCCTCCGCAGGACAGAAAGACGCTAGAGAAAGAAAATACAGATTGGGCCTGACAACACAAAAGGTGGTCAGTGTCCTGCAACTAACACCAGCTTTGTGTTTTGAGCTCCACACTCTGGAACCAGTTGCCCCATACCTGTGTTACTCTGACACCTTTTCTTGTCCTCCTGATATCCTATCTCTCTGCCCCTTCAGCTATGCTAGTGCTCCACCTTTGGTACTGCGCCAACCCATTTTAAACCCTCTCAGGGACCACAGGAACTCTTCTCTCTGCCTTCCATTCCCATCCTCTCAGTAACTCCGGTGCTTCTGCCTCTCTTCCGTCTCCAGTGACACGTTGGATGCCCACTGCTCAATGCTAGTCACTTACCACTCTGTAGAAGCCCTCTCAGCACACGCAGAGTACGCTTGTCCAATGGGCCCATCCATGATCTTCCTCACAGTAACTCATGGCTTTCTCTCTGTGGATGATATAGCTAATCTAGTGGAGCAGAAAGCACTTGGCCATCACCTGGAACACTCTGTAGACGCTGACAATCCATGTTGTGCTGCCTATTTGCATGGCATGATTAATGTCTAGGCCCCGACCATCATTTGACACAGGTACCCTCTTTCTGCCTCATTTGCCTACTCCCCCACCCTTCGCACTTCCACATGTTAGGGCTCTCAGGTGCTGTGGCACTCATCTCTGCATGCTTTCCACCCTCTTCATCCTCTCTCTTTGCGAGTAGCCCCTTTGTGCCCAGATACCAACTCCCCCAAGTGTCACCCTGAACAAGCCTTCCTTCTCTTTCTGTACCTCTTTTAAACCCCTTTCAGTGCCACAACTCCAATTATCCTTTTTGAGTGTCCCCTGCTTGTGGGTCAATTAAAAATGAGGGTACTGCTCAAGAAATGGCCTCCACACACCCGATTCTTCGTAACCCTCATAGTAAACCTATGAGTAGTGTCAACTGCATCGCCCTGTGACGGGGATTATCTTGGGGGAGCAATTGACAAACGACAGGGGTACACTTCTCAAAGTGGCCCCCTCCTTTAGTACCGCATACCACTGCTTTCAATTCAACCACCACATAAACCTTTTTACATGCCCCGCAGGGGTCAATAAAGTCATGGGGAAGCCCCCTAACCACCACGATTGGCACCACATGCTGATTGTTGACCTTTTAATTACCAGAACCGCAGCTGGCCCGTGTGGTGCCCCCTTGTGGTGGGCAATAAAAATAGCAGGAGCCAAGCAATTAAAATCTCTCTCATGACGCTTCCAATTATGGGGTACCCTCTTAGTGCGGTTGTGTGGTACCCCCAAAAAACAGTCCACATGTGGCACCGTTCTGTGCCTCCCCATCAACCCATTTAATGTGCACCCCTCACCAAAACCCCCCTTCTATTAGTGCTCCCCCAATCTGGAAGGTGGGGGGAAGGGGAGGGCGCAACAAAACATTGTTTGTGTTCCCCACCAAAAGCGCCATCCCATCAGTGTGCAAGGGTTCACTGCTTCATTGCTGCACATTATCAACTGCAGTAGCGCTAGGCACAATTTCTGCTAGGCTCCTCCCACTTACCCCTAGATTTTGCCTTCTTCTCTTAACCCTTCTTTATTCTGCACTCCTTCCATTGCTTCTCCTACACTGCCTCTGCCCCTAACTTTTAACTCCTTCTACACCACATCCACCTTTTACACCCCCAACCAACACACCCCTCTTCTTGGCTCATTCTCCTACACTGCCCTGGCCCTGCAACTCCACCCTACTTGCTGCCCTGCCACTCTCACCTGCACCGGCGCTACCCCCCCACACTTGCTGCCCTGCCACTCTCACTGGTGCTCTCAACTATTCCATTGCTCCCTGGACCTGACCTCCCATTATGGCTCCACCCACATTTGCTCTCTCTACCCGACTCAGCCCCCCTTGACTTACCAAGCACACCGCACTTACCACCATTCGTCAGCCTGTACTTCACTTACCAGATGTGTCCACAGGAACCTCTTTGGTTATCGCCGTCACCTTTACTTACCAAGCACATTGCACTTACCACCGTTCGTCAGCCAAGTCCATGTCTGATTTCACTTACCAGATGTGTCCACAGGAACCTCTTTGGTTATCGCCATCACCTTGGTGCCGAGATCAGGACTCGAACCCTGGTCGCCAGGATGGAAGACAGGAACTTACCCGCTAGACCACACTGGATTCCATATCAGTTGCCTGTCAAGACTTCCCTATATCATGGTCATCCTGTTTCATGGGCAATGGAAACCATGGGCCACAAGCATGAGGCTTGTATGTTCCTAGTAAGTTCTCTTGCAGAGTGTCACAACAGCCAGAAGCTGTAGCTCAGAGGCAGTGTAAAGTGTCTTTGGTGCGGCAGTCCCCTCCAGTGCAATGGTTCGAGTCCCCCCACCAGCTCCAAACTGACAGTTTGTTGTCTTTTAGATTCAAAATCTCTGGAAATTTCTTCTTTTTTTAAATTCAGTAGTATTTATTTGAAAACAATGAGGGGACATTTGGTTCATCCCTATTTTGAACTAGTGGCCCAAACCTACCACTGCTACCCCTCTTGAATTCCCTCTGCTTGATGGTCTGAGATGTAACCAGTGGAGCACACTGGCCTTCATGTTGGTTGCGTGTCATAGCTAGCCTATATCACTGCCATACCCATTCATGGGCAATAGAACCCATAGGCAATGCGACCGAGGTCGGTATGTTGCTCATAATCTCTGTGGCAGCAGAAGAACCTCAGCAGGAGCCGTAGCTCAGAGGCACTGTCGTCAGCCTTTGGTGTTGCAGGTCCCTAAGAGGCAAGGGTTCAATCCCCAGCAGTGGACGCAAGGTCATCTCTGAACGGCAAAATCTATGGCAATTATTTTTTGATTGTTAGAATGGGGAACCTCTGGTTGGCACAGGTAGGTACTTGTGTCAAGCAGCGGTCCCTTCTTCTATTCAGGGCGAGGGAATTACCCCTTCAGAACAACCCCTGCTCACCCTATAGGTAGTGTGGCGCGAGCAGTCAGGGCTAAACTTCAGGGCGCTAGTCAGTTAAGCATTTATGATCACACACAGTAAACCACAATGATCCCCCACAAACGGACACCAGGCGTAAGTTGTATCAAAAATACGGATGCTTTATATAAAAGATTCTTTGTTACGCAGGCATGTACAAGACCATCAATAACGGTTGCGAAATGGAAGCCACAAGATGATAATTAGGCACTGTTCTTGTCTTTGGTAACTTATTCGATCACGAGCGCTTCACAGGGCTCGGTTGAGTCGGTCCAGTCACGATGATGCGCAGGGCACCCAGGGTACAGTGATACGGGGAAATCAGAACGTTGCGGACCCCGAGTCCGATAGAGAGTTCACTGTACCTGGGAACGTGCGATGTGCTTGGACGAGACTTCAGGAGAGATGCAGGTTCTGCACCTCGTGGGTCTTCCGGATCAAGAATTCAGCGGGCGGCTCTCGGTAGACAGGTGCGGCCCAGGGCCTCCGACACGGACTGTGCGGGAGGTCACTGCGGAGGGCGGCACGGTCAGACTCAGGCTGGGAGGTGAAGCGGGGCGGCCGGATACGTTACGACGTACGGGCGGCCGTCCGAGGCTGGATTTCACTTCCCCACTAGAAATCCGGCGGGAGGGCGAAAGGGCACCAAGCGCGCTCCAGTAGCAGGCAGGTGACAGGGAAGCGGGACGGCCAGACTCGATGGGTCCAGAGCGACTCAGGTAGAGCGGGGCTCTCGGCGAGTGGAGGCGGCCAGGCTTCTGGGTGTCACGGCCCTAGGAGGGATGCGAAGGTGCGCAGGGCACTCCGGCGGGAGAAAGCACACGGCTCGAATTCTCAGACGAGCGGAGACACGGTGAACCCACTGGTCCTGGGGTTCAGTTCAGGGGGCAAGCTCTTCTTCCAAGCCCTTGGAGATAGTTGAAGAACAAAGTGCAAAAGTCTCTTTCAGTCTTTTTCCTCTCCTTCCTTAGCAAGGCACCTACTGCAGGCCAGTCCCTCAGGTCAGGGAAAGTTACTCCTCCTTCAGCTTCTTCCAGGTCCTTCTAGTCAGGCAGAGTTCCTTCGTGGTTCAATCTGGATCTGATTTCTTAGGAGCCAGGCTCCTACTTTTATACAGGGATTCTTTTGTTCTTTAGCGCCAGGGGGCCTGGGCCTGGCTCAGTCCAGTTTTGGAGCACTCTGTTGTGGTGACTCGGCTTGTTCCTTTCAGCAGCAGGGCAGAGACATCAGCCGCTCCACAGGGGGCGGCGCCGGCTTTGTGGTGGCAGAGCACAGGTCTATTCAAGAGTCAGGGTGCACTCCTCCCACCCATCCTGGGGTAATCTCTCTACCCACCACCTGGCAGCCAACCTGTCTCCTGGAATCCCCCAGCCCTGCTCCTGTACTGTTGCTAGGCAGAACACACACACACAGCAGAGGCGGACTGAGATGGTTAGGCACGCAAAGGCTAACTTTCTAAAAGTAGCATTTGCAAACCCAGGATATTAAAATAACCTTTACTAAAAGACGTATTTTATTATCCTGAGTTCAGGCATACTAAACATGACTTTCTACCATGCTCTCTGAGTCCACTGGGGTCACAGCGTGTAGCGATCCCAGCAGCCCATTCTGGCCTATGGAGAGCAGGTAGCCTTCAATAGTGAAAAACGAAAATGGCTGTAATTCACTATTAAGACATGCCACACACATCAGGGCATGTCCTACCTTATACCTACAATGCACCCTGCGCTCAGGCCTACCAGAGGGGTGACTAACATGTAGTTAAGGGAAGGTTTAGGGACTGGTAAGTGGGGACACTTGCTCAGTCAGCGCGACGGTACCAGACCGCGCGCAGGGTCTGCAGTGGCAGACCCTAGACACATTTTACCCCGCTGCTTCGGTGGGTGGCACAACCAGTGCTGCAAGCCCACTAGCAGCATTTGGATATACAAGCCCTTGGCACCCCTGGTGCACTCTACTAGGGACTGATAGTAAACCAAATAAACCAAACGTGGAAGTCAATTCACATAATACATTTTACCATAGGGAGCACTTGCACTGTGGCACTGGATGGCAGTGGCACAGCGCCCTGAGCAGCTAACACCAACACAAAAACACATTGAGGCACAGACAAAAATGGAAGGGTGACCCACGCCAATGGTGCCAGGTCTAACACGTGTCCCCTCCAGCTGAAAAGTGGGGAGAACTACCCTACCCCAGGGAGTTCTGCATCACTAAGGCGGAAAAACCTGGACAGACCGTCAGCATTGGCGTGATCTGTGCCAGGGCGATGCTCCACCGTAAAGTCCATACCCTGTAGGGAGATGGACCACCTCAACAGTTTTGGGTTCTCACCCCTCATTTGCATCAACCATCTGAGGGGCCTGTGGTCGGTCTGAACCCGGAAGTGAGACCCAAACAAGTAGGGTCTTAGCTTCTTCAGCGCCCAGACCACAGCAAATGCTTCTCGTTCTATCGCACTCCACCTTTGTTCCCGGGGAAGTAGCCTCCTGCTAATAAAGGCTACGGGTTGGTCAAAGCCCTCCTCAGTGATCTGTGAGAGAACAGCCCCTACACCATGTTCTGATGCATCCGTCTGCACCAGGAACTCTTTGGAGAAGTCAGGAGCCAAGAGCACGGGCGCCGTGCACATGGCAGTTTTCAGGGTGTCGAAGGCTTTCTGACAGGTGTCAGTCCATATCACTTTTCTGGGCTGCTTCTTCGAAGTCAGCTCTGTCAAGGGGGCAACGATGCTGCCATACCCCTTGACAAACCTCCTGTAGTACCCGGTGAGTCCTAAGAAGGCCCTCACCTCCGTCTGGGTCTTTGGGGGCTCCCAAGCCAGGATGGTTTCAACTTTGGGTTGGAGGGGCGCCACCTGGCCGCTCCCCACTTGGTGTCCCAAGTACACCACTGAACCCTGCCCGATCTGACACTTGCTTGCCTTGATCGTGAGGCCTGCCTTGCGCAGCGCCATCAACACTTCCCAGAGATGTTGCAGGTGTTCTTCCCATGTGCCGCTGAACACTGCGATGTCATCCAGGTAGGCGGCGCTGAACTCGGTCAGCCCAGCCAACACCTGGTTGACCAACCTCTGGAAGGTGGCAGGGGCATTCTTCATCCCAAAGGGCATCACCCGGAACTGGTAGTGCCCATCTGGCGTAGAGAATGCGGACCTCTCTTTGGCCCCATCAGTCAAGGCGATCTGCCAGTACCCAGACGTTAAGTCAAACATGCTGAGGTACCGTGCAGCCCCTAACCGATCGATGAGCTCATCAGCTCTGGGGATGGGGTGCGCGTCAGTCTTCGTGACTGAGTTGAGTCCTCGGTAGTCCACACAGAACCGGAGTTCGGGCGTGGCACCCGGCGCGGCAGCCTTTGGGACCAAGACCACTGGGCTGGCCCAAGGACTGCTGGAGGACTCAACCACCCCTAGGGCAAGCATCTTCGAGACCTCCTCTTTGATGCAGGCCCTGACCCTGTCAGTTACCCGGTAGGCCTTGTGCTTCACAGGTAAGCTGTCTCCCGTATCCACATCATGGACGCACCAAGCTGTGATACCAGGAACCAGGGAGAACAGGTCAGGGAACTGCCCCAGCAGCTGGCGACAGTCACCCTGTTGCTCAGGGGTCAGGGTGGGTGAGAGGTTAACTCCATCCACTGACCCGTCTCGCTCGGAGGCTACCAAGAGGTCAGGAAGAGGCTCGGACTCCTCTTCCATCCCGTCATCGGTGGCCAAGAGCATGCCCACTTCGGACCTCTCCAAGTGGGGCTTCAGTCGATTGACATGTAGGACCCTTAAGGGGTTCCTAGGAGACCGCAAGTCCACCAAGTAGGTGACAGAACTCTTGCGCTCCACAATCTCAAAGGGTCCTGTCCAATTGTCCTGGAGTGCACAAGGCTCCACAGGGGCCAGGACCCACACTTTTTGGCCAGGTTGAAGCTCAACCAGAGTGGCATTCTGGTCGTACCACCGCTTCATTTCCTCCTGGCTGGCTTCCAGGTTTGCCTCAGCAAGTTGCCTGAAACGCCTAGTCTGGTTCCGGAAAGCCAGCATGTAACTGTATACATTCTGGGGAGGTTTCCTGGGAGATTGCTCCCAGCCTTCCTTGACCAGACTAAGAGGTCCTCGTACTGGGTGGCCATACAACAGCTCAAAGGGACTGAACCCCAGAGACTTTTGTGGCACCTCGCGGTACGCAAAGAGAAGGCATGGTAAGAGGACGTCCCACTTACGCCTCATGGGTTCCTCGAGACCCATAATCATGCCCTTCAGGGTTCGGTTGAAGCGCTCAACCAACCCGTTTCCTTGGGGATGGTAAGGTGTGGTGAACTTGTAGGTTACACCACACTCTTGCCAAAGGGACTTCATATATTTCGATATGAAGTTGGTCCCCCTGTCAGACACCACCTCTAGAGGGAATCCTACTCGTGAGAAAATTCCCATCAGTGCCCGTCCCACCACGGGGGCCGTCACTGTCCTCAGAGGGATGGCTTCAGGGTACCGGGTGGCATGGTCCACCAAGACCAGGATAAACCTGTTGCCCATGGCTGTCTTGGGGTCCAGTGGCCCCACAATGTCAATCCCCACCCGCTGGAATGGGGTACTGACCACAGGGAAAGGTTGGAGTGGAGCTCTCAGCTTCCTTCCACTCTTGCCACTTGCCTGGCAAGTCTGGCATGTCCTGCAGTGAGTGTCAGAACTCCTGCGCATTTGGGGCCAATAAAAGTGGGTGACAAGCCTCTCAAAGGTCTTGTCCTGCCCCAAATGTCCTGCTAACGGTACGTCGTGAGCCAGCCCCAGTAGGAAGGCTCTGAACTTCTGGGGTACCACCAGCGCACGGGCTGACCCAGGTTCAGCAACCTTAGGCTCGGAGTATAGGAGGTCGTTCTCCCAGTAGATCAAGTGAGTTCCGGACTGATCACCATTGGCCTGGGCTGCAGCCTGCTGCCGCATACCCTCTAGAGAGGGGCACTCTTTCTGCTCCCTGCAGAATTCCTCCCTGGTGGGGCCTCCTTCTTGCTGCCAATGTGTCAGCTCAGGCAGGTCCCCCAGTTCGGCTATCTGTTCCCCGGTAGGCTCCAGGGCATCCCCCTCAAGGTCTGCTTCCTCCTGGGCCGTGGGAACTTCAGGAGCCGGATTCCCGTGCCTCCCTTGCCCTCTCTCTAAGGCCGGTTCCTGGGCCTCTCCCTCAGGCTCCAGGGTTCCTTCAACACCCCTACCGGCTGCCATCGACCGGGCAGTCACACACGCCCAATCAGGCAAGCCCACCATCCGCAGGTGGGTCGTCTTCTCCACCTTTTCCCAAGGGGAGCTCTCCAAATCGTTACCTAGGAGACAATCAACAGGCATGGCCTCTCTCACAGCCACTTGCAGAGTACCAGAGACCCCCCCCACTCAAAGGGAACTTGAGCCATGGGACACTGACTCTCTGTGTTGTCAGCGTTGACAACACGGCAGAATGCGTGCGGGACAACCTGCTCTTGAGACACCAGGTGTTGCTTGACAGCAGTCACACTGGCTCCAGTATCTCTAAGAGCCCCCACCCTCTTGCCATTTATGGTCACCCACTGCCCATACTTTTGAGTATTGGGGGGCAGCTGGGCCTCAGCGACCATCTCACTGTCTCCTAATGAGACTAGGGTCATCTGTACGGGATCCCCCGCCCCTTGGACGTCTATCTCCCTCCCCAAGGCTACACTATTCACCTGCTTGGGGGGTGGAGCACCAGAGGGTGCTGGTTTACCATACAGGGGGCACTTGGGATCCACGGAAATGTGCCCCAGGTTGTTACACTTGTAACATCTGAGGGGCCCTCTTTGAACAGGGTTACCTGTCGGGCCCCGGTCTGCTTCGGGGGTGGGGGTGGCTGAGAACCTTTCCCTGGGTTCCCTTGGGAATTACGTTGGGGCCCTTGGTAGAACTCCCTCTGTTTACCCTTGTCCCCCCCACTCTTCTGCTGGGGACCCTGAACACCTTTGGCGGGGCCTCCCACGGGACCCTTGTGGACCCTGGTGCTGATCCAGCGGTCCGCCTCCTCAGCAAGCTTCCTCGGGTTGGACAGCTTGCTATCGATCAGGTGTTGGCGTAGCTCAGGAAAACAATTATCCGACAAGTGCTCCCATGCGATTAAATCAAACAGCCCTTGGTAATCATCCACCTTGCTACCCTTCACCCAACCATCCAGCGCTCTGCAAAAAAAGGTCACATATTCTACATAAGTGGTACCAGGTTTCTTGGTGCAATCCCTAAATCTCTGTCTGTACAATTCCGGAGTCAACCCATACCTTGTCATAAGAGCCTCCTTCATGTGTGGATAGGATGTGTGGACATCAGAGGGGAGGTCTAGCAGTGTGTCCCGCCCCTCACTCAGGAACCTTCCCCACAACCCCGCTCCCCAATCCTTCTCAGGGACCCGGTGGGAGGACATGGCTACTTCATAGGCGCTAAACCACTGCCCAATATCATCCTGCTTATAATATTCTTTGACTACATCTTTAGGAATGTGCACCCTTGACTCTGTTGAATTGCTGCCACCAGAGGGTGAGTTGTCTAAACTCCTGGCCTTGAGATCCAACTCCCTCATTTTTACCTCATGCTCCATGGCCAGTTTCTCCCTTTCTCTCTCCATTTGTAGTTTTGCCATCTCCACCTCATGTGCTCGGGCGGCACTCCTGTCGGCCAACTCCTCTGGCGACAGGCCTCTGCTAGGCTCAGGAACACCTTCTGGGGGTATCACCTCCCGGGCATTCTCTGGGAACTTTGATTCGTACCAGGCTCTCAGCGCTTTCACGTACTGATCCCTGTTGCCAAGTCCACTCTGCTTGATTCTGTACTTGGAGAGATATCCTTTCAAGATATCATTGTTGCACTTCCGCAGTGCGTCTTCCTCCCAATCGATGTCATCAACTCCAGAGAATACGGAGGACACTCTGCTCCCACTGACTGAGCTAGGCATGGTTTCGTAAGGTGGAGATTCTTCTTTAGCAACAACTGTCAATCAATCTGTGGCTGCGTTATAGGTCTGCTCTACGTGGTGATCAATAATTCACTATATGTAAATCATAAATGCAAATTCGAAATCCCACCGCTGCCACCAATGTTAGAATGGGGAACCTCTGGTTGGCACAGGTAGGTACTTGTGTCAAGCAGCGGTCCCTTCTTCTATTCAGGGCGAGGGAATTACCCCTTCAGAACAACCCCTGCTCACCCTATAGGTAGTGTGGCGCGAGCAGTCAGGGCTAAACTTCAGGGCGCTAGTCAGTTAAGCATTTATGATCACACACAGTAAACCACAATGATCCCCCACAAACGGACACCAGGCGTAAGTTGTATCAAAAATACGGATGCTTTATATAAAAGATTCTTTGTTACGCAGGCATGTACAAGACCATCAATAACGGTTGCGAAATGGAAGCCACAAGATGATAATTAGGCACTGTTCTTGTCTTTGGTAACTTATTCGATCACGAGCGCTTCACAGGGCTCGGTTGAGTCGGTCCAGTCACGATGATGCGCAGGGCACCCAGGGTACAGTGATACGGGGAAATCAGAACGTTGCGGACCCCGAGTCCGATAGAGAGTTCACTGTACCTGGGAAC
Source organism: Triturus cristatus (assembly GCF_964204655.1). NCBI lineage: Eukaryota > Metazoa > Chordata > Amphibia > Caudata > Salamandridae > Triturus > Triturus cristatus. The sequence goes on along the minus strand of NC_140583.1, from coordinate 773,304,596 downwards.
GTGCGATGTGCTTGGACGAGACTTCAGGAGAGATGCAGGTTCTGCACCTCGTGGGTCTTCCGGATCAAGAATTCAGCGGGCGGCTCTCGGTAGACAGGTGCGGCCCAGGGCCTCCGACACGGACTGTGCGGGAGGTCACTGCGGAGGGCGGCACGGTCAGACTCAGGCTGGGAGGTGAAGCGGGGCGGCCGGATACGTTACGACGTACGGGCGGCCGTCCGAGGCTGGATTTCACTTCCCCACTAGAAATCCGGCGGGAGGGCGAAAGGGCACCAAGCGCGCTCCAGTAGCAGGCAGGTGACAGGGAAGCGGGACGGCCAGACTCGATGGGTCCAGAGCGAGTGGAGGCGGCCAGGCTTCTGGGTGTCACGGCCCTAGGAGGGATGCGAAGGTGCGCAGGGCACTCCGGCGGGAGAAAGCACACGGCTCGAATTCTCAGACGAGCGGAGACACGGTGAACCCACTGGTCCTGGGGTTCAGTTCAGGGGGCAAGCTCTTCTTCCAAGCCCTTGGAGATAGTTGAAGAACAAAGTGCAAAAGTCTCTTTCAGTCTTTTTCCTCTCCTTCCTTAGCAAGGCACCTACTGCAGGCCAGTCCCTCAGGTCAGGGAAAGTTACTCCTCCTTCAGCTTCTTCCAGGTCCTTCTAGTCAGGCAGAGTTCCTTCGTGGTTCAATCTGGATCTGATTTCTTAGGAGCCAGGCTCCTACTTTTATACAGGGATTCTTTTGTTCTTTAGCGCCAGGGGGCCTGGGCCTGGCTCAGTCCAGTTTTGGAGCACTCTGTTGTGGTGACTCGGCTTGTTCCTTTCAGCAGCAGGGCAGAGACATCAGCCGCTCCACAGGGGGCGGCGCCGGCTTTGTGGTGGCAGAGCACAGGTCTATTCAAGAGTCAGGGTGCACTCCTCCCACCCATCCTGGGGTAATCTCTCTACCCACCACCTGGCAGCCAACCTGTCTCCTGGAATCCCCCAGCCCTGCTCCTGTACTGTTGCTAGGCAGAACACACACACACAGCAGAGGCGGACTGAGATGGTTAGGCACGCAAAGGCTAACTTTCTAAAAGTAGCATTTGCAAACCCAGGATATTAAAATAACCTTTACTAAAAGACGTATTTTATTATCCTGAGTTCAGGCATACTAAACATGACTTTCTACCATGCTCTCTGAGTCCACTGGGGTCACAGCGTGTAGCGATCCCAGCAGCCCATTCTGGCCTATGGAGAGCAGGTAGCCTTCAATAGTGAAAAACGAAAATGGCTGTAATTCACTATTAAGACATGCCACACACATCAGGGCATGTCCTACCTTATACCTACAATGCACCCTGCGCTCAGGCCTACCAGAGGGGTGACTAACATGTAGTTAAGGGAAGGTTTAGGGACTGGTAAGTGGGGACACTTGCTCAGTCAGCGCGACGGTACCAGACCGCGCGCAGGGTCTGCAGTGGCAGACCCTAGACACATTTTACCCCGCATTTTACCCCGCTGCTTCGGTGGGTGGCACAACCAGTGCTGCAAGCCCACTAGCAGCATTTGGATATACAAGCCCTTGGCACCCCTGGTGCACTCTACTAGGGACTGATAGTAAACCAAATAAACCAAACGTGGAAGTCAATTCACATAATACATTTTACCATAGGGAGCACTTGCACTGTGGCACTGGATGGCAGTGGCACAGCGCCCTGAGCAGCTAACACCAACACAAAAACACATTGAGGCACAGACAAAAATGGAAGGGTGACCCACGCCAATGGTGCCAGGTCTAACATTGATTTAGTGTTATTATTTTCATTTTGAAAATCAAAAAAGAACTTACATCCATTTGATGTTTTCGCTAGACGCCCTAACCTCCACATGCTGCCCCGTCTTAATCACCCTCCGGTTGGAAGTCTGGCACTTAACCACTGGAGCACACTGGCTTTCGAGTCAGTAACCTGTCACAGATTACCTACATCATGGGCAAATGCTTGCACGGGTAATCGAACCAATAAGCAATGATGCTGATGCATGTATCTTGCTGATAGTATCTTCTGCAGAGGGGTAGAGCAGCCTGGAGCAGTAATTTGGAGGCGAGGCATGGCGGTTTGGAGTCACAGGCCTCCCTACTGCAAGGGTTCCAGTACCATCAGTGGAGGCATGGTGTTACATGGCCGTCCTTTCGCTTCGGAATACACACCAACATATTTTTTTTAAATTGGTAACATTGATTTGACCTGAAAAAACTTGTGGGAAAATTCAGCCATTCTATTTTTGCACTTGTGCCCCAATGCTACAAATGCTGCCCCTCTTGATAGCCTCCCCTTTTCGATCATGTTGGTGAAATAGGAGCAGCAAAGCATTATCTCCATGTAATAATTTATCAATTTATTCTTTAAAGTTGATGCTTTGTCGAGTGCAAAAGTGACTTTGGGGTCATAGCTGAGTACTCACAGAGACCGTAAAAAACGTTGAATAACTGCGCTTTTTTTCTTTTTGCTGCAAACTGGTCTCTCAAATTAGGTGTGGAGTGCCTGTGCACTACACTAATAATAAAGGCCGATTCTGCGTTCTTCTTGATGAAATGCTGGGTAAACATAAAGGCAGTAGAAACTCCCATTATTAGGTGCAAGAAGAAGCTGGACATCTTGAATTTTCATTGCGATAGACAAGGGCAATGTCAGGCCTGTGTTTCCCAAGTCCTCAATCTTGCCTGCTGTGCCAGGTGAAGGGAGGAGGCGGATAGTCTGGTCTGGTCTGGTCTGGTCGAGGCCTGACAGGACCTTACCGGGCCTGGCCTTGGCCTGGCCCAGCTCTGGAGCTGTGGCTTAGACTGTGGCTACAAACAGCCCAACCTCTGTCAATTTCCTACGAAGCCAGGCCTGGCAGGTCAGACTGAGGTGGTAGCCTTTAAGCGAGCCCTCGAAGCCCCCAAACGCCCAGCTTTTATATAGAGGCAGGCTGCAGGCAAATAGGGACCCTGCTAAATCAGGGTGGCTTCCATATGTGTGTCTTTCGAGTGCCAAATTCCTTAGCCTAAGACAGATTGGCAACATTAAAATCATGCAGAAGACCATGCGTTGGAGACCGAGTCAGGGAGGAAGTCAGTAGACAGTCTCGGCACGTGCAAAGCATCAAGGGACATATTTGCATAGGACAGCCTTTTCTCCAATCTCATTCTATTGCTGTAGTTGCCTTGTAGCACAACAAGGGGGCAGCAGCATTACAATAATGGCAGAGAGAGGTTTTAAACCTGCTTGCTGACGGCTCTCTAGTTCATGTTAGGTTTGCTGGTCCCAGAGAGTGGTGGACTGCTACGGCTGAGGGGATGAGTAATGAGGAATGATTGTCCTGTATTTGTGGCAAAGGAGGACATTGGGAACGGAAACAGTCGCAATGTAGGGACAAAGCATAGATGTTTGCTGAGCAATTGAGTGTGCGTGCGTGTCGCCTGATTCATAAAATGTGCATACAAAGGAGAGGAACAGCAGCTCGGCCGCACTCAGGTACAAGGTGAGGAACAGAGGGACATTTCCCCCAGAGGGATAAGGCCCGCACATCTCACAAATTTCAAGCGTGGTGTGATGCTTTTCAGGTTGATGGATTTGCCATGTACAGTGTACAAATGTGCCACGTTAGTGAGGATCAATGTCCACTATCAGTAGCACACTTTTTGGGAATACCCATAGACCAGAAATGTCAAGCACTTCCTCCGGAGGGATAAGGCCAAGAAAAGAGTTTGGAAAGCTTGCTCCAGTCCTCCGCAGGACAGAAAGACGCTAGAGAAAGAAAATACAGATTGGGCCTGACAACACAAAAGATGGTCAGTGTCCTGCAACTAACACCAGCTTTGTGTTTTGAGCTCCACACTCTGGAACCAGTTGCCCCATACCTGTGTTACTCTGACACCTTTTCTTGTCCTCCTGATATCCTATCTCTCTGCCCCTTCAGCTATGCTAGTGCTCCACCTTTGGTACTGCGCCAACCCATTTTAAACCCTCTCAGGGACCACAGGAACTCTTCTCTCTGCCTTCCATTCCCATCCTCTCAGTAACTCCGGTGCTTCTGCCTCTCTTCCGTCTCCAGTGACACGTTGGATGCCCACTGCTCAATGCTAGTCACTTACCACTCTGTAGAAGCCCTCTCAGCACACGCAGAGTACGCTTGTCCAACGGGCCCATCCATGATCTTCCTCACAGTAACTCATGGCTTTCTCTCTGTGGATGATATAGCTAATCTAGTGGAGCAGAAAGCACTTGGCCATCACCTGGAACACTCTGTAGACGCTGACAATCCATGTTGTGCTGCCTATTTGCATGGCATGATTAATGTCTAGGCCCGACCATCATTTGACACAGGTACCCTCTTTCTGCCTCATTTGCCTACTCCCCCACCCTTCGCACTTCCACATGTTAGGGCTCTCAGGTGCTGTGGCACTCATCTCTGCATGCTTTCCACCCTCTTCATCCTCTCTCTTTGCGAGTAGCCCCTTTGTGCCCAGATACCAACTCCCCCAAGTGTCACCCTGAACAAGCCTTCCTTCTCTTTCTGTACCTCTTTTAAACCCCTTTCAGTGCCACAACTCCAATTATCCTTTTTGAGTGTCCCCTGCTTGTGGGTCAATTAAAAATGAGGGTACTGCTCAAGAAATGGCCTCCACACACCCGATTCTTCGTAACCCTCATAGTAAACCTATGAGTAGTGTCAACTGCATCGCCCTGTGACGGGGATTATCTTGGGGGAGCAATTGACAAACGACAGGGGTACACTTCTCAAAGTGGCCCCCTCCTTTAGTACCGCATACCACTGCTTTCAATTCAACCACCACATAAACCTTTTTACATGCCCCGCAGGGGTCAATAAAGTCATGGGGAAGCCCCCTAACCACCACGATTGGCACCACATGCTGATTGTTGACCTTTTAATTACCAGAACCGCAGCTGGCCCGTGTGGTGCCCCCTTGTGGTGGGCAATAAAAATAGCAGGAGCCAAGCAATTAAAATCTCTCTCATGACGCTTCCAATTATGGGGTACCCTCTTAGTGCGGTTGTGTGGTACCCCCAAAAAACAGTCCACATGTGGCACCGTTCTGTGCCTCCCCATCAACCCATTTAATGTGCACCCCTCACCAAAACCCCCCTTCTATTAGTGCTCCCCCAATCTGGAAGGTGGGGGGAAGGGGAGGGCGCAACAAAACATTGTTTGTGTTCCCCACCAAAAGCGCCATCCCATCAGTGTGCAAGGGGTCACTGCTTCATTGCTGCACATTATCAACTGCAGTAGCGCTAGGCACCTCCCACTTACCCCTAGATTTTGCCTTCTTCTCTTAACCCTTCCTTATTCTGCACTCCTTCCATTGCTTCTCCTACACTGCCTCTGCCCCTAACTTTTAACTCCTTCTACACCACATCCACCTTTTACACCCCCAACCAACACACCCCTCTTCTTGGCTCATTCTCCTACACTGCCCTGGCCCTGCAACTCCACCCTACTTGCTGCCCTGCCACTCTCACCTGCACCGGCGCTACCCCCCCCACACTTGCTGCCCTGCCACTCTCACTGGTGCTCTCAACTATTCCCTTGCTCCCTGGACCTGACCTCCCATTATGGCTCCACCCACATTTGCTCTCTCTACCCGACTCAGCCCCCCTTGACTTACCAAGCACACCGCACTTACCACCATTCGTCAGCCTGTACTTCACTTACCAGATGTGTCCACAGGAACCTCTTTGGTTATCGCCGTCACCTTTACTTACCAAGCACATTGCACTTACCACCGTTCGTCAGCCAAGTCCATGTCTGATTTCACTTACCAGATGTGTCCACAGGAACCTCTTTGGTTATCGCCATCACCTTGGTGCCGAGATCAGGACTCGAACCCTGGTCGCCAGGATGGAAGACAGGAACTTACCCACTAGACCACACTGGATTCCATATCAGTTGCCTGTCAAAACTTCCCTATATCATGGTCATCCTGTTTCATGGGCAATGGAAACCATGGGCCACAAGCATGAGGCTTGTATGTTCCTAGTAAGTTCTCTTGCAGAGCGTCACAACAGCCAGAAGCTGTAGCTCAGAGGCAGTGTCAAGTGTCTTTGGTGCGGCAGTCCCCTCCAGTGCAAGGGTTCGAGTCCCCCCACCAGCTCCAAACTGACAGTTTGTTGTCTCTTAGATTCAAAATCTCTGGAAATTTCTTCTTTTTTTAAATTCAGTAGTATTTATTTGAAAACAATGAGGGGACATTTGGTTCATCCCTATTTTGAACTAGTGGCCCAAACCTACCACTGCTACCCCTCTTGAATTCCCTCTGCTTGATGGTCTGAGATGTAACCAGTGGAGCACACTGGCCTTCATGTTGGTTGCGTGTCATAGCTAGCCTATATCACTGCCATACCCATTCATGGGCAATGGAACCCATAGGCAATGCGACCGAGGTCGGTATGTTGCTCATAATCTCTGTGGCAGTAGAAGAATCTCAGCAGGAGCCGTAGCTCAGAGGCACTGTCGTCAGCCTTTGGTGTTGCAGGTCCCTAAGAGGCAAGGGTTCAATCCCCAGCAGTGGAGGCAAGGTCATCTCTGAACGGCAAAATCTATGGCAATTATTTTTTGATTTAGTGTTATTATTTTCATTTTGAAAATCAAAAAAGAACTTACATCCATTTGATGTTTTCGCTAGACGCCCTAACCTCCACATGCTGCCCCGTCTTAATCACCCTCCGGTTGGAAGTCTGGCACTTAACCACTGGAGCACACTGGCTTTCGAGTCAGTAACCTGTCACAGATTACCTACATCATGGGCAAATGCTTGCACGGGTAATCGAACCAATAAGCAATGATGCTGATGCATGTATCTTGCTGATAGTATCTTCTGCAGAGGGGTAGAGCAGCCTGGAGCAGTAATTTGGAGGCGAGGCATGGCGGTTTGGAGTCACAGGCCTCCCTACTGCAAGGGTTCCAGTACCATCAGTGGAGGCATGGTGTTACATGGCCGTCCTTTCGCTTCGGAATACACACCAACATATTTTTTTTAAATTGGTAACATTGATTTGACCTGAAAAAACTTGTGGGAAAATTCAGCCATTCTATTTTTGCACTTGTGCCCCAATGCTACAAATGCTGCCCCTCTTGATAGCCTCCCCTTTTCGATCATGTTGGTGAAATAGGAGCAGCAAAGCATTATCTCCATGTAATAATTTATCAATTTATTCTTTAAAGTTGATGCTTTGTCGAGTGCAAAAGTGACTTTGGGGTCATAGCTGAGTACTCACAGAGACCGTAAAAAACGTTGAATAACTGCGCTTTTTTTCTTTTTGCTGCAAACTGGTCTCTCAAATTAGGTGTGGAGTGCCTGTGCACTACACTAATAATAAAGGCCGATTCTGCGTTCTTCTTGATGAAATGCTGGGTAAACATAAAGGCAGTAGAAACTCCCATTATTAGGTGCAAGAAGAAGCTGGACATCTTGAATTTTCATTGCGATAGACAAGGGCAATGTCAGGCCTGTGTTTCCCAAGTCCTCAATCTTGCCTGCTGTGCCAGGTGAAGGGAGGAGGCGGATAGTCTGGTCTGGTCTGGTCTGGTCGAGGCCTGACAGGACCTTACCGGGCCTGGCCTTGGCCTGGCCCAGCTCTGGAGCTGTGGCTTAGACTGTGGCTACAAACAGCCCAACCTCTGTCAATTTCCTACGAAGCCAGGCCTGGCAGGTCAGACTGAGGTGGTAGCCTTTAAGCGAGCCCTCGAAGCCCCCAAACGCCCAGCTTCTATATAGAGGCAGGCTGCAGGCAAATAGGGACCCTGCTAAATCAGGGTGGCTTCCATATGTGTGTCTTTCGAGTGCCAAATTCCTTAGCCTAAGACAGATTGGCAACATTAAAATCATGCAGAAGACCATGCGTTGGAGACCGAGTCAGGGAGGAAGTCAGTAGACAGTCTCGGCACGTGCAAAGCATCAAGGGACATATTTGCATAGGACAGCCTTTTCTCCAATCTCATTCTATTGCTGTAGTTGCCTTGTAGCACAACAAGGGGGCAGCAGCATTACAATAATGGCAGAGAGAGGTTTTAAACCTGCTTGCTGACGGCTCTCTAGTTCATGTTAGGTTTGCTGGTCCCAGAGAGTGGTGGACTGCTACGGCTGAGGGGATGAGTAATGAGGAATGATTGTCCTGTATTTGTGGCAAAGGAGGACATTGGGAACGGAAACAGTCACAATGTAGGGCCAAAGCATAGATGTTTGCTGAGCAATTGAGTGTGCGTGCGTGTCGCCTGATTCATAAAATGTGCATACAAAGGAGAGGAACAGCAGCTCGGCCGCACTCAGGTACAAGGTGAGGAACAGAGGGACATTTCCCCCAGAGGGATAAGGCCCGCACATCTCACAAATTTCAAGCGTGGTGTGATGCTTTTCAGGTTGATGGATTTGCCATGTACAGTGTACAAATGTGCCACGTTAGTGAGGATCAATGTCCACTATCAGTAGCACACTTTTTGGGAATACCCATAGACCAGAAATGTCAAGCACTTCCTCCGGAGGGATAAGGCCAAGAAAAGAGTTTGGAAAGCTTGCTCCAGTCCTCCGCAGGACAGAAAGACGCTAGAGAAAGAAAATACAGATTGGGCCTGACAACACAAAAGATGGTCAGTGTCCTGCAACTAACACCAGCTTTGTGTTTTGAGCTCCACACTCTGGAACCAGTTGCCCCATACCTGTGTTACTCTGACACCTTTTCTTGTCCTCCTGATATCCTATCTCTCTGCCCCTTCAGCTATGCTAGTGCTCCACCTTTGGTACTGCGCCAACCCATTTTAAACCCTCTCAGGGACCACAGGAACTCTTCTCTCTGCCTTCCATTCCCATCCTCTCAGTAACTCCGGTGCTTCTGCCTCTCTTCCGTCTCCAGTGACACGTTGGATGCCCACTGCTCAATGCTAGTCACTTACCACTCTGTAGAAGCCCTCTCAGCACACGCAGAGTACGCTTGTCCAACGGGCCCATCCATGATCTTCCTCACAGTAACTCATGGCTTTCTCTCTGTGGATGATATAGCTAATCTAGTGGAGCAGAAAGCACTTGGCCATCACCTGGAACACTCTGTAGACGCTGACAATCCATGTTGTGCTGCCTATTTGCATGGCATGATTAATGTCTAGGCCCGACCATCATTTGACACAGGTACCCTCTTTCTGCCTCATTTGCCTACTCCCCCACCCTTCGCACTTCCACATGTTAGGGCTCTCAGGTGCTGTGGCACTCATCTCTGCATGCTTTCCACCCTCTTCATCCTCTCTCTTTGCGAGTAGCCCCTTTGTGCCCAGATACCAACTCCCCCAAGTGTCACCCTGAACAAGCCTTCCTTCTCTTTCTGTACCTCTTTTAAACCCCTTTCAGTGCCACAACTCCAATTATCCTTTTTGAGTGTCCCCTGCTTGTGGGTCAATTAAAAATGAGGGTACTGCTCAAGAAATGGCCTCCACACACCCGATTCTTCGTAACCCTCATAGTAAACCTATGAGTAGTGTCAACTGCATCGCCCTGTGACGGGGATTATCTTGGGGGAGCAATTGACAAACGACAGGGGTACACTTCTCAAAGTGGCCCCCTCCTTTAGTACCGCATACCACTGCTTTCAATTCAACCACCACATAAACCTTTTTACATGCCCCGCAGGGGTCAATAAAGTCATGGGGAAGCCCCCTAACCACCACGATTGGCACCACATGCTGATTGTTGACCTTTTAATTACCAGAACCGCAGCTGGCCCGTGTGGTGCCCCCTTGTGGTGGGCAATAAAAATAGCAGGAGCCAAGCAATTAAAATCTCTCTCATGACGCTTCCAATTATGGGGTACCCTCTTAGTGCGGTTGTGTGGTACCCCCAAAAAACAGTCCACATGTGGCACCGTTCTGTGCCTCCCCATCAACCCATTTAATGTGCACCCCTCACCAAAACCCCCCTTCTATTAGTGCTCCCCCAATCTGGAAGGTGGGGGGAAGGGGAGGGCGCAACAAAACATTGTTTGTGTTCCCCACCAAAAGCACCATCCCATCAGTGTGCAAGGGGTCACTGCTTCATTGCTGCACATTATCAACTGCAGTAGCGCTAGGCACAATTTCTGCTAGGCTCCTCCCACTTACCCCTAGATTTTGCCTTCTTCTCTTAACCCTTCCTTATTCTGCACTCCTTCCATTGCTTCTCCTACACTGCCTCTGCCCCTAACTTTTAACTCCTTCTACACCACATCCACCTTTTACACCCCCAACCAACACACCCCTCTTCTTGGCTCATTCTCCTACACTGCCCTGGCCCTGCAACTCCACCCTACTTGCTGCCCTGCCACTCTCACCTGCACCGGCGCTACCCCCCCACACTTGCTGCCCTGCCACTCTCACCTGCACCGGCGCTACCCCCCACACTTGCTGCCCTGCCACTCTCACTGGTGCTCTCAACTATTCCCTTGCTCCCTGGACCTGACCTCCCATTATGGCTCCACCCACATTTGCTCTCTCTACCCGACTCAGCCCCCCTTGACTTACCAAGCACACCGCACTTACCACCATTCGTCAGCCTGTACTTCACTTACCAGATGTGTCCACAGGAACCTCTTTGGTTATCGCCGTCACCTTTACTTACCAAGCACATTGCACTTACCACCGTTCGTCAGCCAAGTCCATGTCTGATTTCACTTACCAGATGTGTCCACAGGAACCTCTTTGGTTATCGCCATCACCTTGGTGCCGAGATCAGGACTCGAACCCTGGTCGCCAGGATGGAAGACAGGAACTTACCCACTAGACCACACTGGATTCCATATCAGTTGCCTGTCAAGACTTCCCTATATCATGGTCATCCTGTTTCATGGGCAATGGAAACCATGGGCCACAAGCATGAGGCTTGTATGCTCCTAGTAAGTTCTCTTGCAGAGCGTCACAACAGCCAGAAGCTGTAGCTCAGAGGCAGTGTCAAGTGTCTTTGGTGCGGCAGTCCCCTCCAGTGCAAGGGTTCGAGTCCCCCCACCAGCTCCAAACTGACAGTTTGTTGTCTCTTAGATTCAAAATCTCTGGAAATTTCTTCTTTTTTTAAATTCAGTAGTATTTATTTGAAAACAATGAGGGGACATTTGGTTCATCCCTATTTTGAACTAGTGGCCCAAACCTACCACTGCTACCCCTCTTGAATTCCCTCTGCTTGATGGTCTGAGATGTAACCAGTGGAGCACACTGGCCTTCATGTTGGTTGCGTGTCATAGCTAGCCTATATCACTGCCATACCCATTCATGGGCAATGGAACCCATAGGCAATGCGACCGAGGTCGGTATGTTGCTCATAATCTCTGTGGCAGCAGAAGAATCTCAGCAGGAGCCGTAGCTCAGAGGCACTGTCGTCAGCCTTTGGTGTTGCAGGTCCCTAAGAGGCAAGGGTTCAATCCCCAGCAGTGGAGGCAAGGTCATCTCTGAACGGCAAAATCTATGGCAATTATTTTTTGATTTAGTGTTATTATTTTCATTTTGAAAATCAAAAAAGAACTTACATCCATTTGATGTTTTCGCTAGACGCCCTAACCTCCACATGCTGCCCCGTCTTAATCACCCTCCGGTTGGAAGTCTGGCACTTAACCACTGGAGCACACTGGCTTTCGAGTCAGTAACCTGTCACAGATTACCTACATCATGGGCAAATGCTTGCACGGGTAATCGAACCAATAAGCAATGATGCTGATGCATGTATCTTGCTGATAGTATCTTCTGCAGAGGGGTAGAGCAGCCTGGAGCAGTAATTTGGAGGCGAGGCATGGCGGTTTGGAGTCACAGGCCTCCCTACTGCAAGGGTTCCAGTACCATCAGTGGAGGCATGGTGTTACATGGCCGTCCTTTCGCTTCGGAATACACACCAACATATTTTTTTTAAATTGGTAACATTGATTTGACCTGAAAAAACTTGTGGGAAAATTCAGCCATTCTATTTTTGCACTTGTGCCCCAATGCTACAAATGCTGCCCCTCTTGATAGCCTCCCCTTTTCGATCATGTTGGTGAAATAGGAGCAGCAAAGCATTATCTCCATGTAATAATTTATCAATTTATTCTTTAAAGTTGATGCTTTGTCGAGTGCAAAAGTGACTTTGGGGTCATAGCTGAGTACTCACAGAGACCGTAAAAAACGTTGAATAACTGCGCTTTTTTTCTTTTTGCTGCAAACTGGTCTCTCAAATTAGGTGTGGAGTGCCTGTGCACTACACTAATAATAAAGGCCGATTCTGCGTTCTTCTTGATGAAATGCTGGGTAAACATAAAGGCAGTAGAAACTCCCATTATTAGGTGCAAGAAGAAGCTGGACATCTTGAATTTTCATTGCGATAGACAAGGGCAATGTCAGGCCTGTGTTTCCCAAGTCCTCAATCTTGCCTGCTGTGCCAGGTGAAGGGAGGAGGCGGATAGTCTGGTCTGGTCTGGTCTGGTCGAGGCCTGACAGGACCTTACCGGGCATGGCCTTGGCCTGGCCCAGCTCTGGAGCTGTGGCTTAGACTGTGGCTACAAACAGCCCAACCTCTGTCAATTTCCTACGAAGCCAGGCCTGGCAGGTCAGACTGAGGTGGTAGCCTTTAAGCGAGCCCTCGAAGCCCCCAAACGCCCAGCTTCTATACAGAGGCAGGCTGCAGGCAAATAGGGACCCTGCTAAATCAGGGTGGCTTCCATATGTGTGTCTTTCGAGTGCCAAATTCCTTAGCCTAAGACAGATTGGCAACATTAAAATCATGCAGAAGACCATGCGTTGGAGACCGAGTCAGGGAGGAAGTCAGTAGACAGTCTCGGCACGTGCAAAGCATCAAGGGACATATTTGCATAGGACAGCCTTTTCTCCAATCTCATTCTATTGCTGTAGTTGCCTTGTAGCACAACAAGGGGGCAGCAGCATTACAATAATGGCAGAGAGAGGTTTTAAACCTGCTTGCTGACGGCTCTCTAGTTCATGTTAGGTTTGCTGGTCCCAGAGAGTGGTGGACTGCTACGGCTGAGGGGATGAGTAATGAGGAATGATTGTCCTGTATTTGTGGCAAAGGAGGACATTGGGAACGGAAACAGTCACAATGTAGGGCCAAAGCAGAGATGTTTGCTGAGCGATTGAGTGGGCGTGCGTGTCACCTGATTCATAAAATGTGCATACAAAGGAGAGGAACAGCAGCTCGGCCGCACTCAGGTACAAGGTGAGGAACAGAGGGACATTTCCCCCAGAGGGATAAGGCCCGCACATCTCACAAATTTCAAGCGTGGTGTGATGCTTTTCAGGTTGATGGATTTGCCATGTACAGTGTACAAATGTGCCACGTTAGTGAGGATCAATGTCCACTATCAGTAGCACACTTTTTGGGAATACCCATAGACCAGAAATGTCAAGCACTTCCTCCGGAGGGATAAGGCCAAGAAAAGAGTTTGGAAAGCTTGCTCCAGTCCTCCGCAGGACAGAAAGACGCTAGAGAAAGAAAATACAGATTGGGCCTGACAACACAAAAGATGGTCAGTGTCCTGCAACTAACACCAGCTTTGTGTTTTGAGCTCCACACTCTGGAACCAGTTGCCCCATACCTGTGTTACTCTGACACCTTTTCTTGTCCTCCTGATATCCTATCTCTCTGCCCCTTCAGCTATGCTAGTGCTCCACCTTTGGTACTGCGCCAACCCATTTTAAACCCTCTCAGGGACCACAGGAACTCTTCTCTCTGCCTTCCATTCCCATCCTCTCAGTAACTCCGGTGCTTCTGCCTCTCTTCCGTCTCCAGTGACACGTTGGATGCCCACTGCTCAATGCTAGTCACTTACCACTCTGTAGAAGCCCTCTCAGCACACGCAGAGTACGCTTGTCCAACGGGCCCATCCATGATCTTCCTCACAGTAACTCATGGCTTTCTCTCTGTGGATGATATAGCTAATCTAGTGGAGCAGAAAGCACTTGGCCATCACCTGGAACACTCTGTAGACGCTGACAATCCATGTTGTGCTGCCTATTTGCATGGCATGATTAATGTCTAGGCCCGACCATCATTTGACACAGGTACCCTCTTTCTGCCTCATTTGCCTACTCCCCCACCCTTCGCACTTCCACATGTTAGGGCTCTCAGGTGCTGTGGCACTCATCTCTGCATGCTTTCCACCCTCTTCATCCTCTCTCTTTGCGAGTAGCCCCTTTGTGCCCAGATACCAACTCCCCCAAGTGTCACCCTGAACAAGCCTTCCTTCTCTTTCTGTACCTCTTTTAAACCCCTTTCAGTGCCACAACTCCAATTATCCTTTTTGAGTGTCCCCTGCTTGTGGGTCAATTAAAAATGAGGGTACTGCTCAAGAAATGGCCTCCACACACCCGATTCTTCGTAACCCTCATAGTAAACCTATGAGTAGTGTCAACTGCATCGCCCTGTGACGGGGATTATCTTGGGGGAGCAATTGACAAACGACAGGGGTACACTTCTCAAAGTGGCCCCCTCCTTTAGTACCGCATACCACTGCTTTCAATTCAACCACCACATAAACCTTTTTACATGCCCCGCAGGGGTCAATAAAGTCATGGGGAAGCCCCCTAACCACCACGATTGGCACCACATGCTGATTGTTGACCTTTTAATTACCAGAACCGCAGCTGGCCCGTGTGGTGCCCCCTTGTGGTGGGCAATAAAAATAGCAGGAGCCAAGCAATTAAAATCTCTCTCATGACGCTTCCAATTATGGGGTACCCTCTTAGTGCGGTTGTGTGGTACCCCCAAAAAACAGTCCACATGTGGCACCGTTCTGTGCCTCCCCATCAACCCATTTAATGTGCACCCCTCACCAAAACCCCCCTTCTATTAGTGCTCCCCCAATCTGGAAGGTGGGGGGAAGGGGAGGGCGCAACAAAACATTGTTTGTGTTCCCCACCAAAAGCACCATCCCATCAGTGTGCAAGGGGTCACTGCTTCATTGCTGCACATTATCAACTGCAGTAGCGCTAGGCACAATTTCTGCTAGGCTCCTCCCACTTACCCCTAGATTTTGCCTTCTTCTCTTAACCCTTCCTTATTCTGCACTCCTTCCATTGCTTCTCCTACACTGCCTCTGCCCCTAACTTTTAACTCCTTCTACACCACATCCACCTTTTACACCCCCAACCAACACACCCCTCTTCTTGGCTCATTCTCCTACACTGCCCTGGCCCTGCAACTCCACCCTACTTGCTGCCCTGCCACTCTCACCTGCACCGGCGCTACCCCCCCACACTTGCTGCCCTGCCACTCTCACTGGTGCTCTCAACTATTCCCTTGCTCCCTGGACCTGACCTCCCATTATGGCTCCACCCACATTTGCTCTCTCTACCCGACTCAGCCCCCCTTGACTTACCAAGCACACCGCACTTACCACCATTCGTCAGCCTGTACTTCACTTACCAGATGTGTCCACAGGAACCTCTTTGGTTATCGCCGTCACCTTTACTTACCAAGCACATTGCACTTACCACCGTTCGTCAGCCAAGTCCATGTCTGATTTCACTTACCAGATGTGTCCACAGGAACCTCTTTGGTTATCGCCATCACCTTGGTGCCGAGATCAGGACTCGAACCCTGGTCGCCAGGATGGAAGACAGGAACTTACCCACTAGACCACACTGGATTCCGTATCAGTTGCCTGTCAAGACTTCCCTATATCATGGTCATCCTGTTTCATGGGCAATGGAAACCATGGGCCACAAGCATGAGGCTTGTATGTTCCTAGTAAGTTCTCTTGCAGAGCGTCACAACAGCCAGAAGCTGTAGCTCAGAGGCAGTGTCAAGTGTCTTTGGTGCGGCAGTCCCCTCCAGTGCAAGGGTTCGAGTCCCCCCACCAGCTCCAAACTGACAGTTTGTTGTCTCTTAGATTCAAAATCTCTGGAAATTTCTTCTTTTTTTAAATTCAGTAGTATTTATTTGAAAACAATGAGGGGACATTTGGTTCATCCCTATTTTGAACTAGTGGCCCAAACCTACCACTGCTACCCCTCTTGAATTCCCTCTGCTTGATGGTCTGAGATGTAACCAGTGGAGCACACTGGCCTTCATGTTGGTTGCGTGTCATAGCTAGCCTATATCACTGCCATACCCATTCATGGGCAATGGAACCCATAGGCAATGCGACCGAGGTCGGTATGTTGCTCATAATCTCTGTGGCAGCAGAAGAATCTCAGCAGGAGCCGTAGCTCAGAGGCACTGTCGTCAGCCTTTGGTGTTGCAGGTCCCTAAGAGGCAAGGGTTCAATCCCCAGCAGTGGAGGCAAGGTCATCTCTGAACGGCAAAATCTATGGCAATTATTTTTTGATTTAGTGTTATTATTTTCATTTTGAAAATCAAAAAAGAACTTACATCCATTTGATGTTTTCGCTAGACGCCCTAACCTCCACATGCTGCCCCGTCTTAATCACCCTCCGGTTGGAAGTCTGGCACTTAACCACTGGAGCACACTGGCTTTCGAGTCAGTAACCTGTCACAGATTACCTACATCATGGGCAAATGCTTGCACGGGTAATCGAACCAATAAGCAATGATGCTGATGCATGTATCTTGCTGATAGTATCTTCTGCAGAGGGGTAGAGCAGCCTGGAGCAGTAATTTGGAGGCGAGGCATGGCGGTTTGGAGTCACAGGCCTCCCTACTGCAAGGGTTCCAGTACCATCAGTGGAGGCATGGTGTTACATGGCCGTCCTTTCGCTTCGGAATACACACCAACATATTTTTTTTAAATTGGTAACATTGATTTGACCTGAAAAAACTTGTGGGAAAATTCAGCCATTCTATTTTTGCACTTGTGCCCCAATGCTACAAATGCTGCCCCTCTTGATAGCCTCCCCTTTTCGATCATGTTGGTGAAATAGGAGCAGCAAAGCATTATCTCCATGTAATAATTTATCAATTTATTCTTTAAAGTTGATGCTTTGTCGAGTGCAAAAGTGACTTTGGGGTCATAGCTGAGTACTCACAGAGACCGTAAAAAACGTTGAATAACTGCGCTTTTTTTCTTTTTGCTGCAAACTGGTCTCTCAAATTAGGTGTGGAGTGCCTGTGCACTACACTAATAATAAAGGCCGATTCTGCGTTCTTCTTGATGAAATGCTGGGTAAACATAAAGGCAGTAGAAACTCCCATTATTAGGTGCAAGAAGAAGCTGGACATCTTGAATTTTCATTGCGATAGACAAGGGCAATGTCAGGCCTGTGTTTCCCAAGTCCTCAATCTTGCCTGCTGTGCCAGGTGAAGGGAGGAGGCGGATAGTCTGGTCTGGTCTGGTCTGGTCGAGGCCTGACAGGACCTTACCGGGCCTGGCCTTGGCCTGGCCCAGCTCTGGAGCTGTGGCTTAGACTGTGGCTACAAACAGCCCAACCTCTGTCAATTTCCTACGAAGCCAGGCCTGGCAGGTCAGACTGAGGTGGTAGCCTTTAAGCGAGCCCTCGAAGCCCCCAAACGCCCAGCTTCTATATAGAGGCAGGCTGCAGGCAAATAGGGACCCTGCTAAATCAGGGTGGCTTCCATATGTGTGTCTTTCGAGTGCCAAATTCCTTAGCCTAAGACAGATTGGCAACATTAAAATCATGCAGAAGACCATGCGTTGGAGACCGAGTCAGGGAGGAAGTCAGTAGACAGTCTCGGCACGTGCAAAGCATCAAGGGACATATTTGCATAGGACAGCCTTTTCTCCAATCTCATTCTATTGCTGTAGTTGCCTTGTAGCACAACAAGGGGGCAGCAGCATTACAATAATGGCAGAGAGAGGTTTTAAACCTGCTTGCTGACGGCTCTCTAGTTCATGTTAGGTTTGCTGGTCCCAGAGAGTGGTGGACTGCTACGGCTGAGGGGATGAGTAATGAGGAATGATTGTCCTGTATTTGTGGCAAAGGAGGACATTGGGAACGGAAACAGTCACAATGTAGGGCCAAAGCAGAGATGTTTGCTGAGCGATTGAGTGGGCGTGCGTGTCACCTGATTCATAAAATGTGCATACAAAGGAGAGGAACAGCAGCTCGGCCAAACTCAGGTACAAGGTGAGGAACAGAGGGACATTTCCCCCAGAGGGATAAGGCCCGCACATCTCACAAATTTCAAGCGTGGTGTGATGCTTTTCAGGTTGATGGATTTGCCATGTACAGTGTACAAATGTGCCACGTTAGTGAGGATCAATGTCCACTATCAGTAGCACACTTTTTGGGAATACCCATAGACCAGAAATGTCAAGCACTTCCTCCGGAGGGATAAGGCCAAGAAAAGAGTTTGGAAAGCTTGCTCCAGTCCTCCGCAGGACAGAAAGACGCTAGAGAAAGAAAATACAGATTGGGCCTGACAACACAAAAGATGGTCAGTGTCCTGCAACTAACACCAGCTTTGTGTTTTGAGCTCCACACTCTGGAACCAGTTGCCCCATACCTGTGTTACTCTGACACCTTTTCTTGTCCTCCTGATATCCTATCTCTCTGCCCCTTCAGCTATGCTAGTGCTCCACCTTTGGTACTGCGCCAACCCATTTTAAACCCTCTCAGGGACCACAGGAACTCTTCTCTCTGCCTTCCATTCCCATCCTCTCAGTAACTCCGGTGCTTCTGCCTCTCTTCCGTCTCCAGTGACACGTTGGATGCCCACTGCTCAATGCTAGTCACTTACCACTCTGTAGAAGCCCTCTCAGCACACGCAGAGTACGCTTGTCCAACGGGCCCATCCATGATCTTCCTCACAGTAACTCATGGCTTTCTCTCTGTGGATGATATAGCTAATCTAGTGGAGCAGAAAGCACTTGGCCATCACCTGGAACACTCTGTAGACGCTGACAATCCATGTTGTGCTGCCTATTTGCATGGCATGATTAATGTCTAGGCCCGACCATCATTTGACACAGGTACCCTCTTTCTGCCTCATTTGCCTACTCCCCCACCCTTCGCACTTCCACATGTTAGGGCTCTCAGGTGCTGTGGCACTCATCTCTGCATGCTTTCCACCCTCTTCATCCTCTCTCTTTGCGAGTAGCCCCTTTGTGCCCAGATACCAACTCCCCCAAGTGTCACCCTGAACAAGCCTTCCTTCTCTTTCTGTACCTCTTTTAAACCCCTTTCAGTGCCACAACTCCAATTATCCTTTTTGAGTGTCCCCTGCTTGTGGGTCAATTAAAAATGAGGGTACTGCTCAAGAAATGGCCTCCACACACCCGATTCTTCGTAACCCTCATAGTAAACCTATGAGTAGTGTCAACTGCATCGCCCTGTGACGGGGATTATCTTGGGGGAGCAATTGACAAACGACAGGGGTACACTTCTCAAAGTGGCCCCCTCCTTTAGTACCGCATACCACTGCTTTCAATTCAACCACCACATAAACCTTTTTACATGCCCCGCAGGGGTCAATAAAGTCATGGGGAAGCCCCCTAACCACCACGATTGGCACCACATGCTGATTGTTGACCTTTTAATTACCAGAACCGCAGCTGGCCCGTGTGGTGCCCCCTTGTGGTGGGCAATAAAAATAGCAGGAGCCAAGCAATTAAAATCTCTCTCATGACGCTTCCAATTATGGGGTACCCTCTTAGTGCGGTTGTGTGGTACCCCCAAAAAACAGTCCACATGTGGCACCGTTCTGTGCCTCCCCATCAACCCATTTAATGTGCACCCCTCACCAAAACCCCCCTTCTATTAGTGCTCCCCCAATCTGGAAGGTGGGGGGAAGGGGAGGGCGCAACAAAACATTGTTTGTGTTCCCCACCAAAAGCGCCATCCCATCAGTGTGCAAGGGGTCACTGCTTCATTGCTGCACATTATCAACTGCAGTAGCGCTAGGCACAATTTCTGCTAGGCTCCTCCCACTTACCCCTAGATTTTGCCTTCTTCTCTTAACCCTTCCTTATTCTGCACTCCTTCCATTGCTTCTCCTACACTGCCTCTGCCCCTAACTTTTAACTCCTTCTACACCACATCCACCTTTTACACCCCCAACCAACACACCCCTCTTCTTGGCTCATTCTCCTACACTGCCCTGGCCCTGCAACTCCACCCTACTTGCTGCCCTGCCACTCTCACCTGCACCGGCGCTACCCCCCCACACTTGCTGCCCTGCCACTCTCACTGGTGCTCTCAACTATTCCCTTGCTCCCTGGACCTGACCTCCCATTATGGCTCCACCCACATTTGCTCTCTCTACCCGACTCAGCCCCCCTTGACTTACCAAGCACACCGCACTTACCACCATTCGTCAGCCTGTACTTCACTTACCAGATGTGTCCACAGGAACCTCTTTGGTTATCGCCGTCACCTTTACTTACCAAGCACATTGCACTTACCACCGTTCGTCAGCCAAGTCCATGTCTGATTTCACTTACCAGATGTGTCCACAGGAACCTCTTTGGTTATCGCCATCACCTTGGTGCCGAGATCAGGACTCGAACCCTGGTCGCCAGGATGGAAGACAGGAACTTACCCACTAGACCACACTGGATTCCATATCAGTTGCCTGTCAAGACTTCCCTATATCATGGTCATCCTGTTTCATGGGCAATGGAAACCATGGGCCACAAGCATGAGGCTTGTATGTTCCTAGTAAGTTCTCTTGCAGAGCGTCACAACAGCCAGAAGCTGTAGCTCAGAGGCAGTGTCAAGTGTCTTTGGTGCGGCAGCCCCCTCCAGTACAAGGGTTCGAGTCCCCCCACCAGCTCCAAACTGACAGTTTGTTGTCTCTTAGATTCAAAATCTCTGGAAATTTCTTCTTTTTTTAAATTCAGTAGTATTTATTTGAAAACAATGAGGGGACATTTGGTTCATCCCTATTTTGAACTAGTGGCCCAAACCTACCACTGCTACCCCTCTTGAATTCCCTCTGCTTGATGGTCTGAGATGTAACCAGTGGAGCACACTGGCCTTCATGTTGGTTGCGTGTCATAGCTAGCCTATATCACTGCCATACCCATTCATGGGCAATGGAACCCATAGGCAATGCGACCGAGGTCGGTATGTTGCTCATAATCTCTGTGGCAGCAGAAGAATCTCAGCAGGAGCCGTAGCTCAGAGGCACTGTCGTCAGCCTTTGGTGTTGCAGGTCCCTAAGAGGCAAGGGTTCAATCCCCAGCAGTGGAGGCAAGGTCATCTCTGAACGGCAAAATCTATGGCAATTATTTTTTGATTTAGTGTTATTATTTTCATTTTGAAAATCAAAAAAGAACTTACATCCATTTGATGTTTTCGCTAGACGCCCTAACCTCCACATGCTGCCCCGTCTTAATCACCCTCCGGTTGGAAGTCTGGCACTTAACCACTGGAGCACACTGGCTTTCGAGTCAGTAACCTGTCACAGATTACCTACATCATGGGCAAATGCTTGCACGGGTAATCGAACCAATAAGCAATGATGCTGATGCATGTATCTTGCTGATAGTATCTTCTGCAGAGGGGTAGAGCAGCCTGGAGCAGTAATTTGGAGGCGAGGCATGGCGGTTTGGAGTCACAGGCCTCCCTACTGCAAGGGTTCCAGTACCATCAGTGGAGGCATGGTGTTACATGGCCGTCCTTTCGCTTCGGAATACACACCAACATATTTTTTTTAAATTGGTAACATTGATTTGACCTGAAAAAACTTGTGGGAAAATTCAGCCATTCTATTTTTGCACTTGTGCCCCAATGCTACAAATGCTGCCCCTCTTGATAGCCTCCCCTTTTCGATCATGTTGGTGAAATAGGAGCAGCAAAGCATTATCTCCATGTAATAATTTATCAATTTATTCTTTAAAGTTGATGCTTTGTCGAGTGCAAAAGTGACTTTGGGGTCATAGCTGAGTACTCACAGAGACCGTAAAAAACGTTGAATAACTGCGCTTTTTTTCTTTTTGCTGCAAACTGGTCTCTCAAATTAGGTGTGGAGTGCCTGTGCACTACACTAATAATAAAGGCCGATTCTGCGTTCTTCTTGATGAAATGCTGGGTAAACATAAAGGCAGTAGAAACTCCCATTATTAGGTGCAAGAAGAAGCTGGACATCTTGAATTTTCATTGCGATAGACAAGGGCAATGTCAGGCCTGTGTTTCCCAAGTCCTCAATCTTGCCTGCTGTGCCAGGTGAAGGGAGGAGGCGGATAGTCTGGTCTGGTCTGGTCTGGTCGAGGCCTGACAGGACCTTACCGGGCCTGGCCTTGGCCTGGCCCAGCTCTGGAGCTGTGGCTTAGACTGTGGCTACAAACAGCCCAACCTCTGTCAATTTCCTACGAAGCCAGGCCTGGCAGGTCAGACTGAGGTGGTAGCCTTTAAGCGAGCCCTCGAAGCCCCCAAACGCCCAGCTTCTATATAGAGGCAGGCTGCAGGCAAATAGGGACCCTGCTAAATCAGGGTGGCTTCCATATGTGTGTCTTTCGAGTGCCAAATTCCTTAGCCTAAGACAGATTGGCAACATTAAAATCATGCAGAAGACCATGCGTTGGAGACCGAGTCAGGGAGGAAGTCAGTAGACAGTCTCGGCACGTGCAAAGCATCAAGGGACATATTTGCATAGGACAGCCTTTTCTCCAATCTCATTCTATTGCTGTAGTTGCCTTGTAGCACAACAAGGGGGCAGCAGCATTACAATAATGGCAGAGAGAGGTTTTAAACCTGCTTGCTGACGGCTCTCTAGTTCATGTTAGGTTTGCTGGTCCCAGAGAGTGGTGGACTGCTACGGCTGAGGGGATGAGTAATGAGGAATGATTGTCCTGTATTTGTGGCAAAGGAGGACATTGGGAACGGAAACAGTCACAATGTAGGGCCAAAGCAGAGATGTTTGCTGAGCGATTGAGTGGGCGTGCGTGTCACCTGATTCATAAAATGTGCATACAAAGGAGAGGAACAGCAGCTCGGCCAAACTCAGGTACAAGGTGAGGAACAGAGGGACATTTCCCCCAGAGGGATAAGGCCCGCACATCTCACAAATTTCAAGCGTGGTGTGATGCTTTTCAGGTTGATGGATTTGCCATGTACAGTGTACAAATGTGCCACGTTAGTGAGGATCAATGTCCACTATCAGTAGCACACTTTTTGGGAATACCCATAGACCAGAAATGTCAAGCACTTCCTCCGGAGGGATAAGGCCAAGAAAAGAGTTTGGAAAGCTTGCTCCAGTCCTCCGCAGGACAGAAAGACGCTAGAGAAAGAAAATACAGATTGGGCCTGACAACACAAAAGATGGTCAGTGTCCTGCAACTAACACCAGCTTTGTGTTTTGAGCTCCACACTCTGGAACCAGTTGCCCCATACCTGTGTTACTCTGACACCTTTTCTTGTCCTCCTGATATCCTATCTCTCTGCCCCTTCAGCTATGCTAGTGCTCCACCTTTGGTACTGCGCCAACCCATTTTAAACCCTCTCAGGGACCACAGGAACTCTTCTCTCTGCCTTCCATTCCCATCCTCTCAGTAACTCCGGTGCTTCTGCCTCTCTTCCGTCTCCAGTGACACGTTGGATGCCCACTGCTCAATGCTAGTCACTTACCACTCTGTAGAAGCCCTCTCAGCACACGCAGAGTACGCTTGTCCAACGGGCCCATCCATGATCTTCCTCACAGTAACTCATGGCTTTCTCTCTGTGGATGATATAGCTAATCTAGTGGAGCAGAAAGCACTTGGCCATCACCTGGAACACTCTGTAGACGCTGACAATCCATGTTGTGCTGCCTATTTGCATGGCATGATTAATGTCTAGGCCCGACCATCATTTGACACAGGTACCCTCTTTCTGCCTCATTTGCCTACTCCCCCACCCTTCGCACTTCCACATGTTAGGGCTCTCAGGTGCTGTGGCACTCATCTCTGCATGCTTTCCACCCTCTTCATCCTCTCTCTTTGCGAGTAGCCCCTTTGTGCCCAGATACCAACTCCCCCAAGTGTCACCCTGAACAAGCCTTCCTTCTCTTTCTGTACCTCTTTTAAACCCCTTTCAGTGCCACAACTCCAATTATCCTTTTTGAGTGTCCCCTGCTTGTGGGTCAATTAAAAATGAGGGTACTGCTCAAGAAATGGCCTCCACACACCCGATTCTTCGTAACCCTCATAGTAAACCTATGAGTAGTGTCAACTGCATCGCCCTGTGACGGGGATTATCTTGGGGGAGCAATTGACAAACGACAGGGGTACACTTCTCAAAGTGGCCCCCTCCTTTAGTACCGCATACCACTGCTTTCAATTCAACCACCACATAAACCTTTTTACATGCCCCGCAGGGGTCAATAAAGTCATGGGGAAGCCCCCTAACCACCACGATTGGCACCACATGCTGATTGTTGACCTTTTAATTACCAGAACCGCAGCTGGCCCGTGTGGTGCCCCCTTGTGGTGGGCAATAAAAATAGCAGGAGCCAAGCAATTAAAATCTCTCTCATGACGCTTCCAATTATGGGGTACCCTCTTAGTGCGGTTGTGTGGTACCCCCAAAAAACAGTCCACATGTGGCACCGTTCTGTGCCTCCCCATCAACCCATTTAATGTGCACCCCTCACCAAAACCCCCCTTCTATTAGTGCTCCCCCAATCTGGAAGGTGGGGGGAAGGGGAGGGCGCAACAAAACATTGTTTGTGTTCCCCACCAAAAGCGCCATCCCATCAGTGTGCAAGGGGTCACTGCTTCATTGCTGCACATTATCAACTGCAGTAGCGCTAGGCAAAATTTCTGCTAGGCTCCTCCCACTTACCCCTAGATTTTGCCTTCTTCTCTTAACCCTTCCTTATTCTGCACTCCTTCCATTGCTTCTCCTACACTGCCTCTGCCCCTAACTTTTAACTCCTTCTACACCACATCCACCTTTTACACCCCCAACCAACACACCCCTCTTCTTGGCTCATTCTCCTACACTGCCCTGGCCCTGCAACTCCACCCTACTTGCTGCCCTGCCACTCTCACCTGCACCGGCGCTACCCCCCCACACTTGCTGCCCTGCCACTCTCACTGGTGCTCTCAACTATTCCCTTGCTCCCTGGACCTGACCTCCCATTATGGCTCCACCCACATTTGCTCTCTCTACCCGACTCAGCCCCCCTTGACTTACCAAGCACACCGCACTTACCACCATTCGTCAGCCTGTACTTCACTTACCAGATGTGTCCACAGGAACCTCTTTGGTTATCGCCGTCACCTTTACTTACCAAGCACATTGCACTTACCACCGTTCGTCAGCCAAGTCCATGTCTGATTTCACTTACCAGATGTGTCCACAGGAACCTCTTTGGTTATCGCCATCACCTTGGTGCCGAGATCAGGACTCGAACCCTGGTCGCCAGGATGGAAGACAGGAACTTACCCACTAGACCACACTGGATTCCGTATCAGTTGCCTGTCAAGACTTCCCTATATCATGGTCATCCTGTTTCATGGGCAATGGAAACCATGGGCCACAAGCATGAGGCTTGTATGTTCCTAGTAAGTTCTCTTGCAGAGCGTCACAACAGCCAGAAGCTGTAGCTCAGAGGCAGTGTCAAGTGTCTTTGGTGCGGCAGTCCCCTCCAGTGCAAGGGTTCGAGTCCCCCCACCAGCTCCAAACTGACAGTTTGTTGTCTCTTAGATTCAAAATCTCTGGAAATTTCTTCTTTTTTTAAATTCAGTAGTATTTATTTGAAAACAATGAGGGGACATTTGGTTCATCCCTATTTTGAACTAGTGGCCCAAACCTACCACTGCTACCCCTCTTGAATTCCCTCTGCTTGATGGTCTGAGATGTAACCAGTGGAGCACACTGGCCTTCATGTTGGTTGCGTGTCATAGCTAGCCTATATCACTGCCATACCCATTCATGGGCAATGGAACCCATAGGCAATGCGACCGAGGTCGGTATGTTGCTCATAATCTCTCTGGCAGCAGAAGAATCTCAGCAGGAGCCGTAGCTCAGAGGCACTGTCGTCAGCCTTTGGTGTTGCAGGTCCCTAAGAGGCAAGGGTTCAATCCCCAGCAGTGGAGGCAAGGTCTTCTCTGAACGGCAAAATCTATGGCAATTATTTTTTGATTTAGTGTTATTATTTTCATTTTGAAAATCAAAAAAGAACTTACATCCATTTGATGTTTTCGCTAGACGCCCTAACCTCCACATGCTGCCCCGTCTTAATCACCCTCCGGTTGGAAGTCTGGCACTTAACCACTGGAGCACACTGGCTTTCGAGTCAGTAACCTGTCACAGATTACCTACATCATGGGCAAATGCTTGCACGGGTAATCGAACCAATAAGCAATGATGCTGATGCATGTATCTTGCTGATAGTATCTTCTGCAGAGGGGTAGAGCAGCCTGGAGCAGTAATTTGGAGGCGAGGCATGGCGGTTTGGAGTCACAGGCCTCCCTACTGCAAGGGTTCCAGTACCATCAGTGGAGGCATGGTGTTACATGGCCGTCCTTTCGCTTCGGAATACACACCAACATATTTTTTTTAAATTGGTAACATTGATTTGACCTGAAAAAACTTGTGGGAAAATTCAGCCATTCTATTTTTGCACTTGTGCCCCAATGCTACAAATGCTGCCCCTCTTGATAGCCTCCCCTTTTCGATCATGTTGGTGAAATAGGAGCAGCAAAGCATTATCTCCATGTAATAATTTATCAATTTATTCTTTAAAGTTGATGCTTTGTCGAGTGCAAAAGTGACTTTGGGGTCATAGCTGAGTACTCACAGAGACCGTAAAAAACGTTGAATAACTGCGCTTTTTTTCTTTTTGCTGCAAACTGGTCTCTCAAATTAGGTGTGGAGTGCCTGTGCACTACACTAATAATAAAGGCCGATTCTGCGTTCTTCTTGATGAAATGCTGGGTAAACATAAAGGCAGTAGAAACTCCCATTATTAGGTGCAAGAAGAAGCTGGACATCTTGAATTTTCATTGCGATAGACAAGGGCAATGTCAGGCCTGTGTTTCCCAAGTCCTCAATCTTGCCTGCTGTGCCAGGTGAAGGGAGGAGGCGGATAGTCTGGTCTGGTCTGGTCTGGTCGAGGCCTGACAGGACCTTACCGGGCCTGGCCTTGGCCTGGCCCAGCTCTGGAGCTGTGGCTTAGACTGTGGCTACAAACAGCCCAACCTCTGTCAATTTCCTACGAAGCCAGGCCTGGCAGGTCAGACTGAGGTGGTAGCCTTTAAGCGAGCCCTCGAAGCCCCCAAACGCCCAGCTTCTATATAGAGGCAGGCTGCAGGCAAATAGGGACCCTGCTAAATCAGGGTGGCTTCCATATGTGTGTCTTTCGAGTGCCAAATTCCTTAGCCTAAGACAGATTGGCAACATTAAAATCATGCAGAAGACCATGCGTTGGAGACCGAGTCAGGGAGGAAGTCAGTAGACAGTCTCGGCACGTGCAAAGCATCAAGGGACATATTTGCATAGGACAGCCTTTTCTCCAATCTCATTCTATTGCTGTAGTTGCCTTGTAGCACAACAAGGGGGCAGCAGCATTACAATAATGGCAGAGAGAGGTTTTAAACCTGCTTGCTGACGGCTCTCTAGTTCATGTTAGGTTTGCTGGTCCCAGAGAGTGGTGGACTGCTACGGCTGAGGGGATGAGTAATGAGGAATGATTGTCCTGTATTTGTGGCAAAGGAGGACATTGGGAACGGAAACAGTCACAATGTAGGGCCAAAGCAGAGATGTTTGCTGAGCGATTGAGTGGGCGTGCGTGTCACCTGATTCATAAAATGTGCATACAAAGGAGAGGAACAGCAGCTCGGCCGCACTCAGGTACAAGGTGAGGAACAGAGGGACATTTCCCCCAGAGGGATAAGGCCCGCACATCTCACAAATTTCAAGCGTGGTGTGATGCTTTTCAGGTTGATGGATTTGCCATGTACAGTGTACAAATGTGCCACGTTAGTGAGGATCAATGTCCACTATCAGTAGCACACTTTTTGGGAATACCCATAGACCAGAAATGTCAAGCACTTCCTCCGGAGGGATAAGGCCAAGAAAAGAGTTTGGAAAGCTTGCTCCAGTCCTCCGCAGGACAGAAAGACGCTAGAGAAAGAAAATACAGATTGGGCCTGACAACACAAAAGATGGTCAGTGTCCTGCAACTAACACCAGCTTTGTGTTTTGAGCTCCACACTCTGGAACCAGTTGCCCCATACCTGTGTTACTCTGACACCTTTTCTTGTCCTCCTGATATCCTATCTCTCTGCCCCTTCAGCTATGCTAGTGCTCCACCTTTGGTACTGCGCCAACCCATTTTAAACCCTCTCAGGGACCACAGGAACTCTTCTCTCTGCCTTCCATTCCCATCCTCTCAGTAACTCCGGTGCTTCTGCCTCTCTTCCGTCTCCAGTGACACGTTGGATGCCCACTGCTCAATGCTAGTCACTTACCACTCTGTAGAAGCCCTCTCAGCACACGCAGAGTACGCTTGTCCAACGGGCCCATCCATGATCTTCCTCACAGTAACTCATGGCTTTCTCTCTGTGGATGATATAGCTAATCTAGTGGAGCAGAAAGCACTTGGCCATCACCTGGAACACTCTGTAGACGCTGACAATCCATGTTGTGCTGCCTATTTGCATGGCATGATTAATGTCTAGGCCCGACCATCATTTGACACAGGTACCCTCTTTCTGCCTCATTTGCCTACTCCCCCACCCTTCGCACTTCCACATGTTAGGGCTCTCAGGTGCTGTGGCACTCATCTCTGCATGCTTTCCACCCTCTTCATCCTCTCTCTTTGCGAGTAGCCCCTTTGTGCCCAGATACCAACTCCCCCAAGTGTCACCCTGAACAAGCCTTCCTTCTCTTTCTGTACCTCTTTTAAACCCCTTTCAGTGCCACAACTCCAATTATCCTTTTTGAGTGTCCCCTGCTTGTGGGTCAATTAAAAATGAGGGTACTGCTCAAGAAATGGCCTCCACACACCCGATTCTTCGTAACCCTCATAGTAAACCTATGAGTAGTGTCAACTGCATCGCCCTGTGACGGGGATTATCTTGGGGGAGCAATTGACAAACGACAGGGGTACACTTCTCAAAGTGGCCCCCTCCTTTAGTACCGCATACCACTGCTTTCAATTCAACCACCACATAAACCTTTTTACATGCCCCGCAGGGGTCAATAAAGTCATGGGGAAGCCCCCTAACCACCACGATTGGCACCACATGCTGATTGTTGACCTTTTAATTACCAGAACCGCAGCTGGCCCGTGTGGTGCCCCCTTGTGGTGGGCAATAAAAATAGCAGGAGCCAAGCAATTAAAATCTCTCTCATGACGCTTCCAATTATGGGGTACCCTCTTAGTGCGGTTGTGTGGTACCCCCAAAAAACAGTCCACATGTGGCACCGTTCTGTGCCTCCCCATCAACCCATTTAATGTGCACCCCTCACCAAAACCCCCCTTCTATTAGTGCTCCCCCAATCTGGAAGGTGGGGGGAAGGGGAGGGCGCAACAAAACATTGTTTGTGTTCCCCACCAAAAGCGCCATCCCATCAGTGTGCAAGGGGTCACTGCTTCATTGCTGCACATTATCAACTGCAGTAGCGCTAGGCACAATTTCTGCTAGGCTCCTCCCACTTACCCCTAGATTTTGCCTTCTTCTCTTAACCCTTCCTTATTCTGCACTCCTTCCATTGCTTCTCCTACACTGCCTCTGCCCCTAACTTTTAACTCCTTCTACACCACATCCACCTTTTACACCCCCAACCAACACACCCCTCTTCTTGGCTCATTCTCCTACACTGCCCTGGCCCTGCAACTCCACCCTACTTGCTGCCCTGCCACTCTCACCTGCACCGGCGCTACCCCCCCACACTTGCTGCCCTGCCACTCTCACTGGTGCTCTCAACTATTCCCTTGCTCCCTGGACCTGACCTCCCATTATGGCTCCACCCACATTTGCTCTCTCTACCCGACTCAGCCCCCCTTGACTTACCAAGCACACCGCACTTACCACCATTCGTCAGCCTGTACTTCACTTACCAGATGTGTCCACAGGAACCTCTTTGGTTATCGCCGTCACCTTTACTTACCAAGCACATTGCACTTACCACCGTTCGTCAGCCAAGTCCATGTCTGATTTCACTTACCAGATGTGTCCACAGGAACCTCTTTGGTTATCGCCATCACCTTGGTGCCGAGATCAGGACTCGAACCCTGGTCGCCAGGATGGAAGACAGGAACTTACCCACTAGACCACACTGGATTCCATATCAGTTGCCTGTCAAGACTTCCCTATATCATGGTCATCCTGTTTCATGGGCAATGGAAACCATGGGCCACAAGCATGAGGCTTGTATGTTCCTAGTAAGTTCTCTTGCAGAGCGTCACAACAGCCAGAAGCTGTAGCTCAGAGGCAGTGTCAAGTGTCTTTGGTGCGGCAGTCCCCTCCAGTGCAAGGGTTCGAGTCCCCCCACCAGCTCCAAACTGACAGTTTGTTGTCTCTTAGATTCAAAATCTCTGGAAATTTCTTCTTTTTTTAAATTCAGTAGTATTTATTTGAAAACAATGAGGGGACATTTGGTTCATCCCTATTTTGAACTAGTGGCCCAAACCTACCACTGCTACCCCTCTTGAATTCCCTCTGCTTGATGGTCTGAGATGTAACCAGTGGAGCACACTGGCCTTCATGTTGGTTGCGTGTCATAGCTAGCCTATATCACTGCCATACCCATTCATGGGCAATGGAACCCATAGGCAATGCGACCGAGGTCGGTATGTTGCTCATAATCTCTGTGGCAGCAGAAGAATCTCAGCAGGAGCCGTAGCTCAGAGGCACTGTCGTCAGCCTTTGGTGTTGCAGGTCCCTAAGAGGCAAGGGTTCAATCCCCAGCAGTGGAGGCAAGGTCATCTCTGAACGGCAAAATCTATGGCAATTATTTTTTGATTTAGTGTTATTATTTTCATTTTGAAAATCAAAAAAGAACTTACATCCATTTGATGTTTTCGCTAGACGCCCTAACCTCCACATGCTGCCCCGTCTTAATCACCCTCCGGTTGGAAGTCTGGCACTTAACCACTGGAGCACACTGGCTTTCGAGTCAGTAACCTGTCACAGATTACCTACATCATGGGCAAATGCTTGCACGGGTAATCGAACCAATAAGCAATGATGCTGATGCATGTATCTTGCTGATAGTATCTTCTGCAGAGGGGTAGAGCAGCCTGGAGCAGTAATTTGGAGGCGAGGCATGGCGGTTTGGAGTCACAGGCCTCCCTACTGCAAGGGTTCCAGTACCATCAGTGGAGGCATGGTGTTACATGGCCGTCCTTTCGCTTCGGAATACACACCAACATATTTTTTTTAAATTGGTAACATTGATTTGACCTGAAAAAACTTGTGGGAAAATTCAGCCATTCTATTTTTGCACTTGTGCCCCAATGCTACAAATGCTGCCCCTCTTGATAGCCTCCCCTTTTCGATCATGTTGGTGAAATAGGAGCAGCAAAGCATTATCTCCATGTAATAATTTATCAATTTATTCTTTAAAGTTGATGCTTTGTCGAGTGCAAAAGTGACTTTGGGGTCATAGCTGAGTACTCACAGAGACCGTAAAAAACGTTGAATAACTGCGCTTTTTTTCTTTTTGCTGCAAACTGGTCTCTCAAATTAGGTGTGGAGTGCCTGTGCACTACACTAATAATAAAGGCCGATTCTGCGTTCTTCTTGATGAAATGCTGGGTAAACATAAAGGCAGTAGAAACTCCCATTATTAGGTGCAAGAAGAAGCTGGACATCTTGAATTTTCATTGCGATAGACAAGGGCAATGTCAGGCCTGTGTTTCCCAAGTCCTCAATCTTGCCTGCTGTGCCAGGTGAAGGGAGGAGGCGGATAGTCTGGTCTGGTCTGGTCTGGTCGAGGCCTGACAGGACCTTACCGGGCCTGGCCTTGGCCTGGCCCAGCTCTGGAGCTGTGGCTTAGACTGTGGCTACAAACAGCCCAACCTCTGTCAATTTCCTACGAAGCCAGGCCTGGCAGGTCAGACTGAAGTGGTAGCCTTTAAGCGAGCCCTCGAAGCCCCCAAACGCCCAGCTTCTATATAGAGGCAGGCTGCAGGCAAATAGGGACCCTGCTAAATCAGGGTGGCTTCCATATGTGTGTCTTTCGAGTGCCAAATTCCTTAGCCTAAGACAGATTGGCAACATTAAAATCATGCAGAAGACCATGCGTTGGAGACCGAGTCAGGGAGGAAGTCAGTAGACAGTCTCGGCACGTGCAAAGCATCAAGGGACATATTTGCATAGGACAGCCTTTTCTCCAATCTCATTCTATTGCTGTAGTTGCCTTGTAGCACAACAAGGGGGCAGCAGCATTACAATAATGGCAGAGAGAGGTTTTAAACCTGCTTGCTGACGGCTCTCTAGTTCATGTTAGGTTTGCTGGTCCCAGAGAGTGGTGGACTGCTACGGCTGAGGGGATGAGTAATGAGGAATGATTGTCCTGTATTTGTGGCAAAGGAGGACATTGGGAACGGAAACAGTCACAATGTAGGGCCAAAGCAGAGATGTTTGCTGAGCGATTGAGTGGGCGTGCGTGTCACCTGATTCATAAAATGTGCATACAAAGGAGAGGAACAGCAGCTCGGCCAAACTCAGGTACAAGGTGAGGAACAGAGGGACATTTCCCCCAGAGGGATAAGGCCCGCACATCTCACAAATTTCAAGCGTGGTGTGATGCTTTTCAGGTTGATGGATTTGCCATGTACAGTGTACAAATGTGCCACGTTAGTGAGGATCAATGTCCACTATCAGTAGCACACTTTTTGGGAATACCCATAGACCAGAAATGTCAAGCACTTCCTCCGGAGGGATAAGGCCAAGAAAAGAGTTTGGAAAGCTTGCTCCAGTCCTCCGCAGGACAGAAAGACGCTAGAGAAAGAAAATACAGATTGGGCCTGACAACACAAAAGATGGTCAGTGTCCTGCAACTAACACCAGCTTTGTGTTTTGAGCTCCACACTCTGGAACCAGTTGCCCCATACCTGTGTTACTCTGACACCTTTTCTTGTCCTCCTGATATCCTATCTCTCTGCCCCTTCAGCTATGCTAGTGCTCCACCTTTGGTACTGCGCCAACCCATTTTAAACCCTCTCAGGGACCACAGGAACTCTTCTCTCTGCCTTCCATTCCCATCCTCTCAGTAACTCCGGTGCTTCTGCCTCTCTTCCGTCTCCAGTGACACGTTGGATGCCCACTGCTCAATGCTAGTCACTTACCACTCTGTAGAAGCCCTCTCAGCACACGCAGAGTACGCTTGTCCAACGGGCCCATCCATGATCTTCCTCACAGTAACTCATGGCTTTCTCTCTGTGGATGATATAGCTAATCTAGTGGAGCAGAAAGCACTTGGCCATCACCTGGAACACTCTGTAGACGCTGACAATCCATGTTGTGCTGCCTATTTGCATGGCATGATTAATGTCTAGGCCCGACCATCATTTGACACAGGTACCCTCTTTCTGCCTCATTTGCCTACTCCCCCACCCTTCGCACTTCCACATGTTAGGGCTCTCAGGTGCTGTGGCACTCATCTCTGCATGCTTTCCACCCTCTTCATCCTCTCTCTTTGCGAGTAGCCCCTTTGTGCCCAGATACCAACTCCCCCAAGTGTCACCCTGAACAAGCCTTCCTTCTCTTTCTGTACCTCTTTTAAACCCCTTTCAGTGCCACAACTCCAATTATCCTTTTTGAGTGTCCCCTGCTTGTGGGTCAATTAAAAATGAGGGTACTGCTCAAGAAATGGCCTCCACACACCCGATTCTTCGTAACCCTCATAGTAAACCTATGAGTAGTGTCAACTGCATCGCCCTGTGACGGGGATTATCTTGGGGGAGCAATTGACAAACGACAGGGGTACACTTCTCAAAGTGGCCCCCTCCTTTAGTACCGCATACCACTGCTTTCAATTCAACCACCACATAAACCTTTTTACATGCCCCGCAGGGGTCAATAAAGTCATGGGGAAGCCCCCTAACCACCACGATTGGCACCACATGCTGATTGTTGACCTTTTAATTACCAGAACCGCAGCTGGCCCGTGTGGTGCCCCCTTGTGGTGGGCAATAAAAATAGCAGGAGCCAAGCAATTAAAATCTCTCTCATGACGCTTCCAATTATGGGGTACCCTCTTAGTGCGGTTGTGTGGTACCCCCAAAAAACAGTCCACATGTGGCACCGTTCTGTGCCTCCCCATCAACCCATTTAATGTGCACCCCTCACCAAAACCCCCCTTCTATTAGTGCTCCCCCAATCTGGAAGGTGGGGGGAAGGGGAGGGCGCAACAAAACATTGTTTGTGTTCCCCACCAAAAGCGCCATCCCATCAGTGTGCAAGGGGTCACTGCTTCATTGCTGCACATTATCAACTGCAGTAGCGCTAGGCACAATTTCTGCTAGGCTCCTCCCACTTACCCCTAGATTTTGCCTTCTTCTCTTAACCCTTCCTTATTCTGCACTCCTTCCATTGCTTCTCCTACACTGCCTCTGCCCCTAACTTTTAACTCCTTCTACACCCCCAACCAACACACCCCTCTTCTTGGCTCATTCTCCTACACTGCCCTGGCCCTGCAACTCCACCCTACTTGCTGCCCTGCCACTCTCACCTGCACCGGCGCTACCCCCCCACACTTGCTGCCCTGCCACTCTCACTGGTGCTCTCAACTATTCCCTTGCTCCCTGGACCTGACCTCCCATTATGGCTCCACCCACATTTGCTCTCTCTACCCGACTCAGCCCCCCTTGACTTACCAAGCACACCGCACTTACCACCATTCGTCAGCCTGTACTTCACTTACCAGATGTGTCCACAGGAACCTCTTTGGTTATCGCCGTCACCTTTACTTACCAAGCACATTGCACTTACCACCGTTCGTCAGCCAAGTCCATGTCTGATTTCACTTACCAGATGTGTCCACAGGAACCTCTTTGGTTATCGCCATCACCTTGGTGCCGAGATCAGGACTCGAACCCTGGTCGCCAGGATGGAAGACAGGAACTTACCCACTAGACCACACTGGATTCCATATCAGTTGCCTGTCAAGACTTCCCTATATCATGGTCATCCTGTTTCATGGGCAATGGAAACCATGGGCCACAAGCATGAGGCTTGTATGTTCCTAGTAAGTTCTCTTGCAGAGCGTCACAACAGCCAGAAGCTGTAGCTCAGAGGCAGTGTCAAGTGTCTTTGGTGCGGCAGTCCCCTCCAGTGCAAGGGTTCGAGTCCCCCCACCAGCTCCAAACTGACAGTTTGTTGTCTCTTAGATTCAAAATCTCTGGAAATTTCTTCTTTTTTTAAATTCAGTAGTATTTATTTGAAAACAATGAGGGGACATTTGGTTCATCCCTATTTTGAACTAGTGGCCCAAACCTACCACTGCTACCCCTCTTGAATTCCCTCTGCTTGATGGTCTGAGATGTAACCAGTGGAGCACACTGGCCTTCATGTTGGTTGCGTGTCATAGCTAGCCTATATCACTGCCATACCCATTCATGGGCAATGGAACCCATAGGCAATGCGACCGAGGTCGGTATGTTGCTCATAATCTCTGTGGCAGCAGAAGAATCTCAGCAGGAGCCGTAGCTCAGAGGCACTGTCGTCAGCCTTTGGTGTTGCAGGTCCCTAAGAGGCAAGGGTTCAATCCCCAGCAGTGGAGGCAAGGTCATCTCTGAACGGCAAAATCTATGGCAATTATTTTTTGATTTAGTGTTATTATTTTCATTTTGAAAATCAAAAAAGAACTTACATCCATTTGATGTTTTCGCTAGACGCCCTAACCTCCACATGCTGCCCCGTCTTAATCACCCTCCGGTTGGAAGTCTGGCACTTAACCACTGGAGCACACTGGCTTTCGAGTCAGTAACCTGTCACAGATTACCTACATCATGGGCAAATGCTTGCACGGGTAATCGAACCAATAAGCAATGATGCTGATGCATGTATCTTGCTGATAGTATCTTCTGCAGAGGGGTAGAGCAGCCTGGAGCAGTAATTTGGAGGCGAGGCATGGCGGTTTGGAGTCACAGGCCTCCCTACTGCAAGGGTTCCAGTACCATCAGTGGAGGCATGGTGTTACATGGCCGTCCTTTCGCTTCGGAATACACACCAACATATTTTTTTTAAATTGGTAACATTGATTTGACCTGAAAAAACTTGTGGGAAAATTCAGCCATTCTATTTTTGCACTTGTGCCCCAATGCTACAAATGCTGCCCCTCTTGATAGCCTCCCCTTTTCGATCATGTTGGTGAAATAGGAGCAGCAAAGCATTATCTCCATGTAATAATTTATCAATTTATTCTTTAAAGTTGATGCTTTGTCGAGTGCAAAAGTGACTTTGGGGTCATAGCTGAGTACTCACAGAGACCGTAAAAAACGTTGAATAACTGCGCTTTTTTTCTTTTTGCTGCAAACTGGTCTCTCAAATTAGGTGTGGAGTGCCTGTGCACTACACTAATAATAAAGGCCGATTCTGCGTTCTTCTTGATGAAATGCTGGGTAAACATAAAGGCAGTAGAAACTCCCATTATTAGGTGCAAGAAGAAGCTGGACATCTTGAATTTTCATTGCGATAGACAAGGGCAATGTCAGGCCTGTGTTTCCCAAGTCCTCAATCTTGCCTGCTGTGCCAGGTGAAGGGAGGAGGCGGATAGTCTGGTCTGGTCTGGTCTGGTCGAGGCCTGACAGGACCTTACCGGGCCTGGCCTTGGCCTGGCCCAGCTCTGGAGCTGTGGCTTAGACTGTGGCTACAAACAGCCCAACCTCTGTCAATTTCCTACGAAGCCAGGCCTGGCAGGTCAGACTGAGGTGGTAGCCTTTAAGCGAGCCCTCGAAGCCCCCAAACGCCCAGCTTCTATATAGAGGCAGGCTGCAGGCAAATAGGGACCCTGCTAAATCAGGGTGGCTTCCATATGTGTGTCTTTCGAGTGCCAAATTCCTTAGCCTAAGACAGATTGGCAACATTAAAATCATGCAGAAGACCATGCGTTGGAGACCGAGTCAGGGAGGAAGTCAGTAGACAGTCTCGGCACGTGCAAAGCATCAAGGGACATATTTGCATAGGACAGCCTTTTCTCCAATCTCATTCTATTGCTGTAGTTGCCTTGTAGCACAACAAGGGGGCAGCAGCATTACAATAATGGCAGAGAGAGGTTTTAAACCTGCTTGCTGACGGCTCTCTAGTTCATGTTAGGTTTGCTGGTCCCAGAGAGTGGTGGACTGCTACGGCTGAGGGGATGAGTAATGAGGAATGATTGTCCTGTATTTGTGGCAAAGGAGGACATTGGGAACGGAAACAGTCACAATGTAGGGCCAAAGCAGAGATGTTTGCTGAGCGATTGAGTGGGCGTGCGTGTCACCTGATTCATAAAATGTGCATACAAAGGAGAGGAACAGCAGCTCGGCCAAACTCAGGTACAAGGTGAGGAACAGAGGGACATTTCCCCCAGAGGGATAAGGCCCGCACATCTCACAAATTTCAAGCGTGGTGTGATGCTTTTCAGGTTGATGGATTTGCCATGTACAGTGTACAAATGTGCCACGTTAGTGAGGATCAATGTCCACTATCAGTAGCACACTTTTTGGGAATACCCATAGACCAGAAATGTCAAGCACTTCCTCCGGAGGGATAAGGCCAAGAAAAGAGTTTGGAAAGCTTGCTCCAGTCCTCCGCAGGACAGAAAGACGCTAGAGAAAGAAAATACAGATTGGGCCTGACAACACAAAAGATGGTCAGTGTCCTGCAACTAACACCAGCTTTGTGTTTTGAGCTCCACACTCTGGAACCAGTTGCCCCATACCTGTGTTACTCTGACACCTTTTCTTGTCCTCCTGATATCCTATCTCTCTGCCCCTTCAGCTATGCTAGTGCTCCACCTTTGGTACTGCGCCAACCCATTTTAAACCCTCTCAGGGACCACAGGAACTCTTCTCTCTGCCTTCCATTCCCATCCTCTCAGTAACTCCGGTGCTTCTGCCTCTCTTCCGTCTCCAGTGACACGTTGGATGCCCACTGCTCAATGCTAGTCACTTACCACTCTGTAGAAGCCCTCTCAGCACACGCAGAGTACGCTTGTCCAACGGGCCCATCCATGATCTTCCTCACAGTAACTCATGGCTTTCTCTCTGTGGATGATATAGCTAATCTAGTGGAGCAGAAAGCACTTGGCCATCACCTGGAACACTCTGTAGACGCTGACAATCCATGTTGTGCTGCCTATTTGCATGGCATGATTAATGTCTAGGCCCGACCATCATTTGACACAGGTACCCTCTTTCTGCCTCATTTGCCTACTCCCCCACCCTTCGCACTTCCACATGTTAGGGCTCTCAGGTGCTGTGGCACTCATCTCTGCATGCTTTCCACCCTCTTCATCCTCTCTCTTTGCGAGTAGCCCCTTTGTGCCCAGATACCAACTCCCCCAAGTGTCACCCTGAACAAGCCTTCCTTCTCTTTCTGTACCTCTTTTAAACCCCTTTCAGTGCCACAACTCCAATTAT
Source organism: Triturus cristatus (assembly GCF_964204655.1). Lineage (NCBI taxonomy): Eukaryota > Metazoa > Chordata > Amphibia > Caudata > Salamandridae > Triturus > Triturus cristatus. Next base: position 773,266,214 of record NC_140583.1, on the reverse strand, counting down.
CCTTTTTGAGTGTCCCCTGCTTGTGGGTCAATTAAAAATGAGGGTACTGCTCAAGAAATGGCCTCCACACACCCGATTCTTCGTAACCCTCATAGTAAACCTATGAGTAGTGTCAACTGCATCGCCCTGTGACGGGGATTATCTTGGGGGAGCAATTGACAAACGACAGGGGTACACTTCTCAAAGTGGCCCCCTCCTTTAGTACCGCATACCACTGCTTTCAATTCAACCACCACATAAACCTTTTTACATGCCCCGCAGGGGTCAATAAAGTCATGGGGAAGCCCCCTAACCACCACGATTGGCACCACATGCTGATTGTTGACCTTTTAATTACCAGAACCGCAGCTGGCCCGTGTGGTGCCCCCTTGTGGTGGGCAATAAAAATAGCAGGAGCCAAGCAATTAAAATCTCTCTCATGACGCTTCCAATTATGGGGTACCCTCTTAGTGCGGTTGTGTGGTACCCCCAAAAAACAGTCCACATGTGGCACCGTTCTGTGCCTCCCCATCAACCCATTTAATGTGCACCCCTCACCAAAACCCCCCTTCTATTAGTGCTCCCCCAATCTGGAAGGTGGGGGGAAGGGGAGGGCGCAACAAAACATTGTTTGTGTTCCCCACCAAAAGCGCCATCCCATCAGTGTGCAAGGGGTCACTGCTTCATTGCTGCACATTATCAACTGCAGTAGCGCTAGGCACAATTTCTGCTAGGCTCCTCCCACTTACCCCTAGATTTTGCCTTCTTCTCTTAACCCTTCCTTATTCTGCACTCCTTCCATTGCTTCTCCTACACTGCCTCTGCCCCTAACTTTTAACTCCTTCTACACCCCCAACCAACACACCCCTCTTCTTGGCTCATTCTCCTACACTGCCCTGGCCCTGCAACTCCACCCTACTTGCTGCCCTGCCACTCTCACCTGCACCGGCGCTACCCCCCCACACTTGCTGCCCTGCCACTCTCACTGGTGCTCTCAACTATTCCCTTGCTCCCTGGACCTGACCTCCCATTATGGCTCCACCCACATTTGCTCTCTCTACCCGACTCAGCCCCCCTTGACTTACCAAGCACACCGCACTTACCACCATTCGTCAGCCTGTACTTCACTTACCAGATGTGTCCACAGGAACCTCTTTGGTTATCGCCGTCACCTTTACTTACCAAGCACATTGCACTTACCACCGTTCGTCAGCCAAGTCCATGTCTGATTTCACTTACCAGATGTGTCCACAGGAACCTCTTTGGTTATCGCCATCACCTTGGTGCCGAGATCAGGACTCGAACCCTGGTCGCCAGGATGGAAGACAGGAACTTACCCACTAGACCACACTGGATTCCATATCAGTTGCCTGTCAAGACTTCCCTATATCATGGTCATCCTGTTTCATGGGCAATGGAAACCATGGGCCACAAGCATGAGGCTTGTATGTTCCTAGTAAGTTCTCTTGCAGAGCGTCACAACAGCCAGAAGCTGTAGCTCAGAGGCAGTGTCAAGTGTCTTTGGTGCGGCAGTCCCCTCCAGTGCAAGGGTTCGAGTCCCCCCACCAGCTCCAAACTGACAGTTTGTTGTCTCTTAGATTCAAAATCTCTGGAAATTTCTTCTTTTTTTAAATTCAGTAGTATTTATTTGAAAACAATGAGGGGACATTTGGTTCATCCCTATTTTGAACTAGTGGCCCAAACCTACCACTGCTACCCCTCTTGAATTCCCTCTGCTTGATGGTCTGAGATGTAACCAGTGGAGCACACTGGCCTTCATGTTGGTTGCGTGTCATAGCTAGCCTATATCACTGCCATACCCATTCATGGGCAATGGAACCCATAGGCAATGCGACCGAGGTCGGTATGTTGCTCATAATCTCTGTGGCAGCAGAAGAATCTCAGCAGGAGCCGTAGCTCAGAGGCACTGTCGTCAGCCTTTGGTGTTGCAGGTCCCTAAGAGGCAAGGGTTCAATCCCCAGCAGTGGAGGCAAGGTCATCTCTGAACGGCAAAATCTATGGCAATTATTTTTTGATTTAGTGTTATTATTTTCATTTTGAAAATCAAAAAAGAACTTACATCCATTTGATGTTTTCGCTAGACGCCCTAACCTCCACATGCTGCCCCGTCTTAATCACCCTCCGGTTGGAAGTCTGGCACTTAACCACTGGAGCACACTGGCTTTCGAGTCAGTAACCTGTCACAGATTACCTACATCATGGGCAAATGCTTGCACGGGTAATCGAACCAATAAGCAATGATGCTGATGCATGTATCTTGCTGATAGTATCTTCTGCAGAGGGGTAGAGCAGCCTGGAGCAGTAATTTGGAGGCGAGGCATGGCGGTTTGGAGTCACAGGCCTCCCTACTGCAAGGGTTCCAGTACCATCAGTGGAGGCATGGTGTTACATGGCCGTCCTTTCGCTTCGGAATACACACCAACATATTTTTTTTAAATTGGTAACATTGATTTGACCTGAAAAAACTTGTGGGAAAATTCAGCCATTCTATTTTTGCACTTGTGCCCCAATGCTACAAATGCTGCCCCTCTTGATAGCCTCCCCTTTTCGATCATGTTGGTGAAATAGGAGCAGCAAAGCATTATCTCCATGTAATAATTTATCAATTTATTCTTTAAAGTTGATGCTTTGTCGAGTGCAAAAGTGACTTTGGGGTCATAGCTGAGTACTCACAGAGACCGTAAAAAACGTTGAATAACTGCGCTTTTTTTCTTTTTGCTGCAAACTGGTCTCTCAAATTAGGTGTGGAGTGCCTGTGCACTACACTAATAATAAAGGCCGATTCTGCGTTCTTCTTGATGAAATGCTGGGTAAACATAAAGGCAGTAGAAACTCCCATTATTAGGTGCAAGAAGAAGCTGGACATCTTGAATTTTCATTGCGATAGACAAGGGCAATGTCAGGCCTGTGTTTCCCAAGTCCTCAATCTTGCCTGCTGTGCCAGGTGAAGGGAGGAGGCGGATAGTCTGGTCTGGTCTGGTCTGGTCGAGGCCTGACAGGACCTTACCGGGCCTGGCCTTGGCCTGGCCCAGCTCTGGAGCTGTGGCTTAGACTGTGGCTACAAACAGCCCAACCTCTGTCAATTTCCTACGAAGCCAGGCCTGGCAGGTCAGACTGAGGTGGTAGCCTTTAAGCGAGCCCTCGAAGCCCCCAAACGCCCAGCTTCTATATAGAGGCAGGCTGCAGGCAAATAGGGACCCTGCTAAATCAGGGTGGCTTCCATATGTGTGTCTTTCGAGTGCCAAATTCCTTAGCCTAAGACAGATTGGCAACATTAAAATCATGCAGAAGACCATGCGTTGGAGACCGAGTCAGGGAGGAAGTCAGTAGACAGTCTCGGCACGTGCAAAGCATCAAGGGACATATTTGCATAGGACAGCCTTTTCTCCAATCTCATTCTATTGCTGTAGTTGCCTTGTAGCACAACAAGGGGGCAGCAGCATTACAATAATGGCAGAGAGAGGTTTTAAACCTGCTTGCTGACGGCTCTCTAGTTCATGTTAGGTTTGCTGGTCCCAGAGAGTGGTGGACTGCTACGGCTGAGGGGATGAGTAATGAGGAATGATTGTCCTGTATTTGTGGCAAAGGAGGACATTGGGAACGGAAACAGTCGCAATGTAGGGACAAAGCATAGATGTTTGCTGAGCAATTGAGTGTGCGTGCGTGTCACCTGATTCATAAAATGTGCATACAAAGGAGAGGAACAGCAGCTCGGCCGCACTCAGGTACAAGGTGAGGAACAGAGGGACATTTCCACCAGAGGGATAAGGCCCGCACATCTCACAAATTTCAAGCGTGGTGTGATGCTTTTCAGGTTGATGGATTTGCCATGTACAGTGTACAAATGTGCCACGTTAGTGAGGATCAATGTCCACTATCAGTAGCACACTTTTTGGGAATACCCATAGACCAGAAATGTCAAGCACTTCCTCCGGAGGGATAAGGCCAAGAAAAGAGTTTGGAAAGCTTGCTCCAGTCCTCCGCAGGACAGAAAGACGCTAGAGAAAGAAAATACAGATTGGGCCTGACAACACAAAAGATGGTCAGTGTCCTGCAACTAACACCAGCTTTGTGTTTTGAGCTCCACACTCTGGAACCAGTTGCCCCATACCTGTGTTACTCTGACACCTTTTCTTGTCCTCCTGATATCCTATCTCTCTGCCCCTTCAGCTATGCTAGTGCTCCACCTTTGGTACTGCGCCAACCCATTTTAAACCCTCTCAGGGACCACAGGAACTCTTCTCTCTGCCTTCCATTCCCATCCTCTCAGTAACTCCGGTGCTTCTGCCTCTCTTCCGTCTCCAGTGACACGTTGGATGCCCACTGCTCAATGCTAGTCACTTACCACTCTGTAGAAGCCCTCTCAGCACACACAGAGTACGCTTGTCCAACGGGCCCATCCATGATCTTCCTCACAGTAACTCATGGCTTTCTCTCTGTGGATGATATAGCTAATCTAGTGGAGCAGAAAGCACTTGGCCATCACCTGGAACACTCTGTAGACGCTGACAATCCATGTTGTGCTGCCTATTTGCATGGCATGATTAATGTCTAGGCCCGACCATCATTTGACACAGGTACCCTCTTTCTGCCTCATTTGCCTACTCCCCCACTGTTAGACCTGTCAGCCCTTTGGGTGGTCCCTCCTCATCATTATTTATTTTGTCCCACTTTTGCCTCAAACCCTGTTTGAATTTTTCCTTTTTGGGAACCACCAGACTTTTTCGTGTTGCTACAGATTCAGGGAACCATTTTAGCTACCCCTGAAACTTCTGTCTGAGGGCCTGAAGCACAAAATGGTGGCCACCTGTGACATCACCAGCATCCACTGGAACCTACCAGCACCTTCCAGAACATTCCAGGAGCTTCCAGAACCCTGTGACCGTTGGAGGCGGTTTAGAATGTTGGGAGGATAAGAGAGGCAGTTGGCAGTTGGAGCTGGCAGTTGGCACCTGACTGGTGAAGAGAGAGGAGCACAACAGTGAAGGAGGAAGGAGTGAAGCAGCAGGGGTGGAAACTTGTGCCTGGAGTGGGGTCCATAAACCCACCCTTGATACTTGTCCCTACTGATGGATCCCAGCCTGTAGCCCTGTGTGGGAAGAAGACAGAAAAACTCATCCTAAGGACCTGAACAGCAGGAACAGGCCTTAGAAGCAGAAAGCAGCAAGATCCTGACCTGGAAACTGGTTTCCCTGGAGTCCGGCGTCGAGTAGCCTGAAGACCTGGAGCCCGAGGTGGAGAAGCGGCGCTGACTGAAGTAGCAGACGTCGTACCCGGAGCCGCCGGAGGTCGTGAGAGGGCGCCGACGGGGGTCGAGAGGAATACCAGAGGTCGAGGAGGAAGTGAACCGAGGTCGAGCGAGCGGCGTCATCGGAGGAGTGAAGTCCGCCCTCCGGAGTCGTCGGAGACCGAGGTAGAGGAGCACCGGAGGTCGGGAGTGAGGATCGCACTCCGGAGTCGCCCGGAACCTGTGAGGAGGAGCACCGGAGGTCGGGGGTGAGGATCGCACCCCGGAGTCGCCGGAAGTTGACATCGAGGCCAGGCCGGCCGACGTCATCGGAGTCGAGAGCGCCATCGGACCGGAGCCGCCCGAAGTCGACATCGTGAAGAGACTGCCTGACGCCGTCGAATCGGGGGTAGAGATCGAACCGAGGCCGCCGACATCGGACCGGAACCGCCTACCGGCGTCGACAAAGAACTGACATTGTGCCGAGGCCGCCGAGACCGAACCGGAACCGCCTCACGGCGTCGACACGACTCCAGCGGCGTCGGAACATCAGAAAAAGGGCAGTAAGTGGAGTAGAGGGCGCCTAAGGCCCTGTGGAGACCTGAGAGACTGCTCTAAGGGGCTAGGGAGGTGCTGAAACCCACCTGACTGTGCCTGGGGTGAACTGGGACTAACCTAGAGAGGTTGTGTGGAGAAGGAAAGCCAGGGCATTGGTATTCCCCCCTTTGATCTACCTCAGTTTAGGCCTCAGCCTTGTCCCAGCCAGGGAGTAGCCTCCCCCCTCAAGCCTTCCACAACCCTACAAGCTGTGCCTGGGCCAAATCAGCCCTTAAGAAGTGAAGTGTCATCTGATTATATGAGGGGTGCTGTATACTTTTAATTATTTATTGGGGATACTGTATTTATTGAGTTTTTACCTATTTATTGCTGCACTATATTTATAGGTCCACAGGACTTGTTGGTGTACAATATTTATTGATACAGTATTTATTGCCTCAAAGTATTTAATTGTCTGTATATATTGCACTTGTATTTATGCCCTGTTATTTATGATCACCCCTATTTATTTCATCAAACAGCCAATATTTATTTGACCTGCACTAATTGAAACTTGTATATTGTGATTGACCTATTTATTTTTCCAATCAGCAACTAAGAGAAAAAGATAAAGAAAGAATATTTTCATAATTTTTACGGTGTAGAGTCGTTTTTGGAACGGATGCACGCATGGTTATTGTATGGGTATATTGTATGCTTAGCACTGCGCCTGTTTCCTGACCACTCGAGCCAAGCTACCACAGTGTGTTCGGGGAGTCCACCACCACCCTGCGGAGTGGGGGTGGGCTGTTTCCAACATAAATTGGTGTTCAGTGGTGGGATAGAGCTGTGCCTACATATACTCAACAATAACTGTGGGTAGTCCATAGGCCTACACCGGGAGTTTTCTCACAGCGGCCTTCCAAATTGTGGGTTTTTGTTTTTTCCAAATTTACTCTGGTGGTGGGAGGAGGTATTACTAAAGGTACCCCCCTGCATTGTTACTGCACAAAACCTGTCCTCTAACCTGAGTGGGCAAGATGGAGTTTGTACTGGAAGATTTAGAAACGTACACTGTGGCCCAACTCAGGGAGTTTGCCAGCGGGAGGGGGTGTACTGTCCCCCAGGAGCAAAGAAGGGTGCACTCCAAACCAGCTTAAGGGCTTGGGGGGAGGCACGCCGAGAAAGCAAGGCTGAGGAGGAAGACAGGGATGGAGAGCCTAACCCCGAGGGGGCTGAGATGTACCAACCTGAGGTGGGGAACCTGTCAGCAGGGCCCAGGACACTTTCTAGGAAGGGCAGCACTGTCTCTAGCGGGGGCTTATCCAGCGTGGAGTTAGCAGATCGGAGAGAGAAAAGACAGCTCACATGGGATTTAGCCAAGCTGGAGAAGGAGAAGGAGGAACAGAGGTTGGCTCATGAGACGGAGAAAGAGAGGATGGCTCATGAGATAAGACTGAAAGAGATAGAGCTTCAGATCCTAAGAATAGGGGCACAACCTGTTCCTAATGGTGGCAGCCAAAACCAAGAGGTCACCAGGGAATCCAAACCTTACCTGCCAAAGGACATAGTAGCTAGCTATGGGGCGGGTGACGACATCGCCAAGTGGCTAGCAGCCTATGAGGTCTCGTTGAGGGCCCATGGGGTTCCAGTGAAGTACTGGGGAGGGGGATTGTATAAGTACATGCCTCCAGCTGGTAGGGATGCTTTATTGGCCCTCGAAGAGGATGAGCAGACCCACTACCCCACCATGAAACTGGCGCTCATCAGAAAGTTTGGACTAACACCTGAAAAGTACAGACAGAAGTTCAGGGGTAGTCACAAGCTGGGCACACAGAATTGGGTGGACTTCCTGGACTATGCAAAGAAGGCACTGGAAGGTTGGATTCAGGGCAGTGAAGTAAGGAACTACGAGGAGCTGTTTGACCTAGTACTGAAGGAACACCTACTCGAGAAATGTTTCCCTGAACTGCGGCAACACCTGGTGGATAGCAAGCTGACCAGCCCCCGGAAGCTTGCTGAGGAGGCGGACATTTGGGCTAGTACCCGGGTGTCCACAAGGGGGACTGGAGGGGATACTCAAAAGGCCGGACAGGGCGCCCCCCAGAAGAAAGAAGGAGGGGAAAAGAAAAAGGAGTTCTCCAAAGGCCCCCAAAATAACTTCCAAGGGAAGGGAACAGGATTCACCTCTAAGGCTAACCCACCCAGAAACCCTAATCCTGGCCAGAGTCAGCAGCCAAGGGTTGTCCATTGCTACGAGTGCGGTGGCGTTGGACACTATAAAGGAGATCCGAAGTGTCAGAAACGATCACCCCCTCCCACTGGAGGAAAGCCCCCCGGAGTAGCTAGTGTAGTGCTCGGGGAGGAGATGCCCTTAACTAAGGGAAGGGAGTGGGCGGGTGTCACTTTAGTGTCCCTGGGAGAACGGGAGATGGTTCCTAAGATCCAGGTGCCCGCAAATACCGCAAAGTATGGGCAGTGGATCACCATCAACGGCCAAAGAGGGGAGGCTCTGAGAGACACAGGAGCCAGTATGACTATGGTGCGTAGTCAGCTGGTGTCTCCAGAGCAGGTAATTCCCGATGTACTCCACCCAGCCGCGATGGCTGACGGCAGAACCGGTCACTATCCAGTGGCCGAGGTTCCCTTTGAATGGGGGGGGGTTGCAGGTTCACTTCGAGTTGCCGTAAGCCCTGCCGTGCCAGTCGATTGTCTGCTGGGCAATGACATGGAGCACAACGCTTGGAAGGAGGTGGAATACCGGACTCACACCGAGATGCTGGGTACACCTGACTGGGCCTGTGTTAGCACAAGGTCCGTGACTACCCGAAGAGGGAGTTCATTCCGGCTGGAGCCTGGAACAAAGGCCCAGCCAGCTGCCAGTCAAGGGAAGAACCGAGGACAGGAGGAGCCTGCCTCGGCGTCTCCACCCCGTAGGACGGATAGGCCACCGGAGGTGGTGGACCAGGAGTCTGCGGAGGGGGACGTTACCAACCTGGAGGACCTACCCATCCCGGCCGAGTGGCACGTGGAGGGAGGCCCGTCCAGGGAGGAATTCTGCCAGGGCCAGAGGGAGTGCCCTACCCTTGAGGGGCTGAGGCGACAGGCCGAAGCCCAGGCAGCAGGGAACGTTGAAGGGAACTACAGTGTTTACTGGGAGGATGGCCTCCTCTACAGTGAACCCAAGGCACCCCTACATGGATCGTCACGAGCCTTGGTAGTTCCTCAACGTTATCGAGCCTTCCTTTTAGAGTTGGCTCACGAGATCCCCTTGGCAGGACACCTGGGGCAAGACAAGACCTTCGCCCGTCTTGTCCCACACTTTTATTGGCCTCAGATGAAAGTGTCGTCCGATACCTACTGCCGGACATGTGTGTCTTGCCAAGCCAGTGGGAAAACAGGGGTGAAGCTGAAAGCTCCCCTGGAACCACTTCCTGTCGTTAGCACCCCCTTTGAAAGGGTGGGCATCGACATTGTGGGTCCATTAGATCCACCGACTACAGCTGGTCACAGGTTTATCCTGGTTCTGGTGGATCATGCCACACGGTACCCAGAGGCAATACCTCTGAGGACCATAACAGCACCTGTTGTGGCTAGGGCCCTGATGGGAATCTTTACCCGAGTGGGTTTTCCCAAGGAAGTTGTGTCCGACAGGGGGACCAACTTCATGTCAGCGTATATGCGGGCAATGTGGAAGGAGTGTGGAGTGACATACCGGTTCACCACTCCTTACCACCCCCAGACCAATGGTCTGGTGGAGAGGTTTAACAAAACCTTGAAGGGCATGATCAGAAGTCTGCCTGAAAGCCTGCGGAGGAAATGGGACGTCCTCCTACCCTGTTTACTTTTCTCCTACAGGGAAGTGCCACAGAAGGGAGTGGGCTTCAGCCCCTTCGAGCTTCTGTATGGGCACCCTGTACGTGGACCTCTTAACCTGGTGAGAGACGGATGGGAAAGAACTCCCAGAAAGCTCCCCCAGGATGTGGTGAGCTACATGCTGGCCTTCCGGAGCCAAATGGCTAAGTTGTGGAAGCAAGCTTCTGACAACCTGGAAGCCAGCCAAGCAGTGATGAAGGCGTGGTATGACCACAACGCTCACCCGGTGGAGTTGGAGCCTGGCCAGAAGGTGTGGGTGATCGAACCCGGAGAGCTTAGTGCCCTCCAGGATCGCTGGTCAGGACCCTTTGAGGTGTTGGAGAAGAAGGGTAAGGCTACCTACTTGGTGGACCTGAAGACCCCTCGTCAGCCCCTGCGGGTGCTGCATGCCAACCGCCTCAAACCCCACCACGAGAGGCCCGAAGTCATCTTGATGATGGTGACTGACGGAGGAGAGGACGTGGAAAGCGAGCCTCTCCCTGATCTGTTTGCGTCTCAAGAGAAGGATGGGTCGGTGGAGGGAGTGATTCTCTGCCCATCTCTAACTCCTGAACAGCAGGAGGACTGTCGCCAGGTCCTGGGGCAGTACTCTTCGTTGTTCTCCCTTGTCCCGGGTAGGACTCACCTGTGCGTCCATGACGTGGACACAGGAGACAGCCCACCTGTGAAGTCCAAGATCTACCGGATGTCAGACAAGGTGAAGGCCAGCATTCATAGTGAAGTCACTAAGATGCTGGAGCTAGTCCGGTGGTGTTAGTACCGAAAGCTGCACCACCGGGTGCCCAACCAGAACTGAGGTTCTGTGTGGACTACCGGGGACTGAATTCAGTGACAAAAACTGATGCTCATCCGATCCCTAGGGCGGATGAATTGATTGACCGGCTGGGAGCTGCCCAATATCTAAGTACCTTTGACCTTACTTCTGGGTACTGGCAGATCTCTTTGACTGATGGAGCAAGGGAAAGGTCAGCCTTCTCCACGCCCAATGGCCACTACCAGTTCTGTGTGATGCCCTTTGGGCTCAAGAACGCACCTGCCACGTTTCAGCGCCTGGTAAACCAGATCCTCACCGGAATGGAGAGTTTCTCTGCTGCTTATCTGGATGACATAGCCGTCTTCAGTAACAGCTGGGAGGATCACTTGCGTCACCTGCAAGCTGTTCTCCAGGCCCTGAGACAAGCTGGATTGACGATCAAGGCCAGCAAGTGCCAGATCGGGCAGGGGTCGGTAGTGTACCTTGGACACTTGGTGGGTAGGGGAACGGTGCAACCCCTCCAGGCGAAGATCGAGGCCATCATGGCCTGGGAACCCCCCAAGACACAGACTGAGGTCCGAGCATTTTTGGGCCTCACGGGATACTATCGCCGCTTCGTGAAGGGGTACGGTACCATCGTAGCCCCTCTCACGGAGCTCACGTCCAAGAGACAACCTCGACGGGTAGTCTGGACGGAGGCTTGTCAGCAAGCCTTTGAGAAATTGAAGAAAGCCATGTGCGAGGCCCCGGTCTTAAGGGCCCCAGACTTTTCCAAGAAGTTCATTGTCCAGACAGATGCATCAGAACATGGCATTGGGGCAGTGTTATCGCAACTCAACGAAGAGGGTCTGGATCAACCCGTGGTCTTCCTATCCCGGAGACTACTTCCCAGGGAACAGAAGTGGAGTGCAATAGAGCGCGAAGCCTTTGCAGTGGTATGGGCTCTGAAGAAGTTGCGGCCATACCTGTTTGGATCGCACTTCCTCGTTCAGACCGACCACAGACCCCTTCGTTGGCTGATGCAAATGAAGGGGGAGAATCCCAAGTTGTTGAGGTGGTCTATTTCCCTACAGGGGATGGACTTTCAGGTGGAACATCGGCCTGGAGTGGACCACGCCAATGCAGACGGTCTCTCAAGGTACTTCCGCCTTAGTGATGAGAACTCCCAAGGGGTTGGGTAGCTCTCCCCACTTTCAGCTGGGGGGGGACGCGTGTTAGACCTGTCAGCCCTTTGGGTGGTCCCTCCTCATCATTATTTATTTTGTCCCACTTTTGCCTCAAACCCTGTTTGAATTTTTCCTTTTTGGGAACCACCAGACTTTTTCGTGTTGCTACAGATTCAGGGAACCATTTTAGCTACCCCTGAAACTTCTGTCTGAGGGCCTGAAGCACAAAATGGTGGCCACCTGTGACATCACCAGCATCCACTGGAACCTACCAGCACCTTCCAGAACATTCCAGGAGCTTCCAGAACCCTGTGACCGTTGGAGGCGGTTTAGAATGTTGGGAGGATAAGAGAGGCAGTTGGCAGTTGGAGCTGGCAGTTGGCACCTGACTGGTGAAGAGAGAGGAGCACAACAGTGAAGGAGGAAGGAGTGAAGCAGCAGGGGTGGAAACTTGTGCCTGGAGTGGGGTCCATAAACCCACCCTTGATACTTGTCCCTACTGATGGATCCCAGCCTGTAGCCCTGTGTGGGAAGAAGACAGAAAAACTCATCCTAAGGACCTGAACAGCAGGAACAGGCCTTAGAAGCAGAAAGCAGCAAGATCCTGACCTGGAAACTGGTTTCCCTGGAGTCCGGCGTCGAGTAGCCTGAAGACCTGGAGCCCGAGGTGGAGAAGCGGCGCTGACTGAAGTAGCAGACGTCGTACCCGGAGCCGCCGGAGGTCGTGAGAGGGCGCCGACGGGGGTCGAGAGGAATACCAGAGGTCGAGGAGGAAGTGAACCGAGGTCGAGCGAGCGGCGTCATCGGAGGAGTGAAGTCCGCCCTCCGGAGTCGTCGGAGACCGAGGTAGAGGAGCACCGGAGGTCGGGAGTGAGGATCGCACTCCGGAGTCGCCCGGAACCTGTGAGGAGGAGCACCGGAGGTCGGGGGTGAGGATCGCACCCCGGAGTCGCCGGAAGTTGACATCGAGGCCAGGCCGGCCGACGTCATCGGAGTCGAGAGCGCCATCGGACCGGAGCCGCCCGAAGTCGACATCGTGAAGAGACTGCCTGACGCCGTCGAATCGGGGGTAGAGATCGAACCGAGGCCGCCGACATCGGACCGGAACCGCCTACCGGCGTCGACAAAGAACTGACATTGTGCCGAGGCCGCCGAGACCGAACCGGAACCGCCTCACGGCGTCGACACGACTCCAGCGGCGTCGGAACATCAGAAAAAGGGCAGTAAGTGGAGTAGAGGGCGCCTAAGGCCCTGTGGAGACCTGAGAGACTGCTCTAAGGGGCTAGGGAGGTGCTGAAACCCACCTGACTGTGCCTGGGGTGAACTGGGACTAACCTAGAGAGGTTGTGTGGAGAAGGAAAGCCAGGGCATTGGTATTCCCCCCTTTGATCTACCTCAGTTTAGGCCTCAGCCTTGTCCCAGCCAGGGAGTAGCCTCCCCCCTCAAGCCTTCCACAACCCTACAAGCTGTGCCTGGGCCAAATCAGCCCTTAAGAAGTGAAGTGTCATCTGATTATATGAGGGGTGCTGTATACTTTTAATTATTTATTGGGGATACTGTATTTATTGAGTTTTTACCTATTTATTGCTGCACTATATTTATAGGTCCACAGGACTTGTTGGTGTACAATATTTATTGATACAGTATTTATTGCCTCAAAGTATTTAATTGTCTGTATATATTGCACTTGTATTTATGCCCTGTTATTTATGATCACCCCTATTTATTTCATCAAACAGCCAATATTTATTTGACCTGCACTAATTGAAACTTGTATATTGTGATTGACCTATTTATTTTTCCAATCAGCAACTAAGAGAAAAAGATAAAGAAAGAATATTTTCATAATTTTTACGGTGTAGAGTCGTTTTTGGAACGGATGCACGCATGGTTATTGTATGGGTATATTGTATGCTTAGCACTGCGCCTGTTTCCTGACCACTCGAGCCAAGCTACCACAGTGTGTTCGGGGAGTCCACCACCACCCTGCGGAGTGGGGGTGGGCTGTTTCCAACACCCACCCTTCGCACTTCCACATGTTAGGGCTCTCAGGTGCTGTGGCACTCATCTCTGCATGCTTTCCACCCTCTTCATCCTCTCTCTTTGCGAGTAGCCCCTTTGTGCCCAGATACCAACTCCCCCAAGTGTCACCCTGAACAAGCCTTCCTTCTCTTTCTGTACCTCTTTTAAACCCCTTTCAGTGCCACAACTCCAATTATCCTTTTTGAGTGTCCCCTGCTTGTGGGTCAATTAAAAATGAGGGTACTGCTCAAGAAATGGCCTCCACACACCCGATTCTTCGTAACCCTCATAGTAAACCTATGAGTAGTGTCAACTGCATCGCCCTGTGACGGGGATTATCTTGGGGGAGCAATTGACAAACGACAGGGGTACACTTCTCAAAGTGGCCCCCTCCTTTAGTACCGCATACCACTGCTTTCAATTCAACCACCACATAAACCTTTTTACATGCCCCGCAGGGGTCAATAAAGTCATGGGGAAGCCCCCTAACCACCACGATTGGCACCACATGCTGATTGTTGACCTTTTAATTACCAGAACCGCAGCTGGCCCGTGTGGTGCCCCCTTGTGGTGGGCAATAAAAATAGCAGGAGCCAAGCAATTAAAATCTCTCTCATGACGCTTCCAATTATGGGGTACCCTCTTAGTGCGGTTGTGTGGTACCCCCAAAAAACAGTCCACATGTGGCACCGTTCTGTGCCTCCCCATCAACCCATTTAATGTGCACCCCTCACCAAAACCCCCCTTCTATTAGTGCTCCCCCAATCTGGAAGGTGGGGGGAAGGGGAGGGCGCAACAAAACATTGTTTGTGTTCCCCACCAAAAGCGCCATCCCATCAGTGTGCAAGGGGTCACTGCTTCATTGCTGCACATTATCAACTGCAGTAGCGCTAGGCACAATTTCTGCTAGGCTCCTCCCACTTACCCCTAGATTTTGCCTTCTTCTCTTAACCCTTCCTTATTCTGCACTCCTTCCATTGCTTCTCCTACACTGCCTCTGCCCCTAACTTTTAACTCCTTCTACACCACATCCACCTTTTACACCCCCAACCAACACACCCCTCTTCTTGGCTCATTCTCCTACACTGCCCTGGCCCTGCAACTCCACCCTACTTGCTGCCCTGCCACTCTCACCTGCACCGGCGCTACCCCCCCACACTTGCTGCCCTGCCACTCTCACTGGTGCTCTCAACTATTCCCTTGCTCCCTGGACCTGACCTCCCATTATGGCTCCACCCACATTTGCTCTCTCTACCCGACTCAGCCCCCCTTGACTTACCAAGCACACCGCACTTACCACCATTCGTCAGCCTGTACTTCACTTACCAGATGTGTCCACAGGAACCTCTTTGGTTATCGCCGTCACCTTTACTTACCAAGCACATTGCACTTACCACCGTTCGTCAGCCAAGTCCATGTCTGATTTCACTTACCAGATGTGTCCACAGGAACCTCTTTGGTTATCGCCATCACCTTGGTGCCGAGATCAGGACTCGAACCCTGGTCGCCAGGATGGAAGACAGGAACTTACCCACTAGACCACACTGGATTCCATATCAGTTGCCTGTCAAGACTTCCCTATATCATGGTCATCCTGTTTCATGGGCAATGGAAACCATGGGCCACAAGCATGAGGCTTGAATGTTCCTAGTAAGTTCTCTTGCAGAGCGTCACAACAGCCAGAAGCTGTAGCTCAGAGGCAGTGTCAAGTGTCTTTGGTGCGGCAGTCCCCTCCAGTGTAAGGGTTCGAGTCCCCCCACCAGCTCCAAACTGACAGTTTGTTGTCTCTTAGATTCAAAATCTCTGGAAATTTCTTCTTTTTTTAAATTCAGTAGTATTTATTTGAAAACAATGAGGGGACATTTGGTTCATCCCTATTTTGAACTAGTGGCCCAAACCTACCACTGCTACCCCTCTTGAATTCCCTCTGCTTGATGGTCTGAGATGTAACCAGTGGAGCACACTGGCCTTCATGTTGGTTGCGTGTCATAGCTAGCCTATATCACTGCCATACCCATTCATGGGCAATGGAACCCATAGGCAATGCGACCGAGGTCGGTATGTTGCTCATAATCTCTGTGGCAGCAGAAGAATCTCAGCAGGAGCCGTAGCTCAGAGGCACTGTCGTCAGCCTTTGGTGTTGCAGGTCCCTAAGAGGCAAGGGTTCAATCCCCAGCAGTGGAGGCAAGGTCATCTCTGAACGGCAAAATCTATGGCAATTATTTTTTGATTTAGTGTTATTATTTTCATTTTGAAAATCAAAAAAGAACTTACATCCATTTGATGTTTTCGCTAGACGCCCTAACCTCCACATGCTGCCCCGTCTTAATCACCCTCCGGTTGGAAGTCTGGCACTTAACCACTGGAGCACACTGGCTTTCGAGTCAGTAACCTGTCACAGATTACCTACATCATGGGCAAATGCTTGCACGGGTAATCGAACCAATAAGCAATGATGCTGATGCATGTATCTTGCTGATAGTATCTTCTGCAGAGGGGTAGAGCAGCCTGGAGCAGTAATTTGGAGGCGAGGCATGGCGGTTTGGAGTCACAGGCCTCCCTACTGCAAGGGTTCCAGTACCATCAGTGGAGGCATGGTGTTACATGGCCGTCCTTTCGCTTCGGAATACACACCAACATATTTTTTTTAAATTGGTAACATTGATTTGACCTGAAAAAACTTGTGGGAAAATTCAGCCATTCTATTTTTGCACTTGTGCCCCAATGCTACAAATGCTGCCCCTCTTGATAGCCTCCCCTTTTCGATCATGTTGGTGAAATAGGAGCAGCAAAGCATTATCTCCATGTAATAATTTATCAATTTATTCTTTAAAGTTGATGCTTTGTCGAGTGCAAAAGTGACTTTGGGGTCATAGCTGAGTACTCACAGAGACCGTAAAAAACGTTGAATAACTGCGCTTTTTTTCTTTTTGCTGCAAACTGGTCTCTCAAATTAGGTGTGGAGTGCCTGTGCACTACACTAATAATAAAGGCCGATTCTGCGTTCTTCTTGATGAAATGCTGGGTAAACATAAAGGCAGTAGAAACTCCCATTATTAGGTGCAAGAAGAAGCTGGACATCTTGAATTTTCATTGCGATAGACAAGGGCAATGTCAGGCCTGTGTTTCCCAAGTCCTCAATCTTGCCTGCTGTGCCAGGTGAAGGGAGGAGGCGGATAGTCTGGTCTGGTCTGGTCTGGTCGAGGCCTGACAGGACCTTACCGGGCCTGGCCTTGGCCTGGCCCAGCTCTGGAGCTGTGGCTTAGACTGTGGCTACAAACAGCCCAACCTCTGTCAATTTCCTACGAAGCCAGGCCTGGCAGGTCAGACTGAGGTGGTAGCCTTTAAGCGAGCCCTCGAAGCCCCCAAACGCCCAGCTTCTATATAGAGGCAGGCTGCAGGCAAATAGGGACCCTGCTAAATCAGGGTGGCTTCCATATGTGTGTCTTTCGAGTGCCAAATTCCTTAGCCTAAGACAGATTGGCAACATTAAAATCATGCAGAAGACCATGCGTTGGAGACCGAGTCAGGGAGGAAGTCAGTAGACAGTCTCGGCACGTGCAAAGCATCAAGGGACATATTTGCATAGGACAGCCTTTTCTCCAATCTCATTCTATTGCTGTAGTTGCCTTGTAGCACAACAAGGGGGCAGCAGCATTACAATAATGGCAGAGAGAGGTTTTAAACCTGCTTGCTGACGGCTCTCTAGTTCATGTTAGGTTTGCTGGTCCCAGAGAGTGGTGGACTGCTACGGCTGAGGGGATGAGTAATGAGGAATGATTGTCCTGTATTTGTGGCAAAGGAGGACATTGGGAACGGAAACAGTCACAATGTAGGGCCAAAGCAGAGATGTTTGCTGAGCGATTGAGTGGGCGTGCGTGTCACCTGATTCATAAAATGTGCATACAAAGGAGAGGAACAGCAGCTCGGCCAAACTCAGGTACAAGGTGAGGAACAGAGGGACATTTCCCCCAGAGGGATAAGGCCCGCACATCTCACAAATTTCAAGCGTGGTGTGATGCTTTTCAGGTTGATGGATTTGCCATGTACAGTGTACAAATGTGCCACGTTAGTGAGGATCAATGTCCACTATCAGTAGCACACTTTTTGGGAATACCCATAGACCAGAAATGTCAAGCACTTCCTCCGGAGGGATAAGGCCAAGAAAAGAGTTTGGAAAGCTTGCTCCAGTCCTCCGCAGGACAGAAAGACGCTAGAGAAAGAAAATACAGATTGGGCCTGACAACACAAAAGATGGTCAGTGTCCTGCAACTAACACCAGCTTTGTGTTTTGAGCTCCACACTCTGGAACCAGTTGCCCCATACCTGTGTTACTCTGACACCTTTTCTTGTCCTCCTGATATCCTATCTCTCTGCCCCTTCAGCTATGCTAGTGCTCCACCTTTGGTACTGCGCCAACCCATTTTAAACCCTCTCAGGGACCACAGGAACTCTTCTCTCTGCCTTCCATTCCCATCCTCTCAGTAACTCCGGTGCTTCTGCCTCTCTTCCGTCTCCAGTGACACGTTGGATGCCCACTGCTCAATGCTAGTCACTTACCACTCTGTAGAAGCCCTCTCAGCACACGCAGAGTACGCTTGTCCAACGGGCCCATCCATGATCTTCCTCACAGTAACTCATGGCTTTCTCTCTGTGGATGATATAGCTAATCTAGTGGAGCAGAAAGCACTTGGCCATCACCTGGAACACTCTGTAGACGCTGACAATCCATGTTGTGCTGCCTATTTGCATGGCATGATTAATGTCTAGGCCCGACCATCATTTGACACAGGTACCCTCTTTCTGCCTCATTTGCCTACTCCCCCACCCTTCGCACTTCCACATGTTAGGGCTCTCAGGTGCTGTGGCACTCATCTCTGCATGCTTTCCACCCTCTTCATCCTCTCTCTTTGCGAGTAGCCCCTTTGTGCCCAGATACCAACTCCCCCAAGTGTCACCCTGAACAAGCCTTCCTTCTCTTTCTGTACCTCTTTTAAACCCCTTTCAGTGCCACAACTCCAATTATCCTTTTTGAGTGTCCCCTGCTTGTGGGTCAATTAAAAATGAGGGTACTGCTCAAGAAATGGCCTCCACACACCCGATTCTTCGTAACCCTCATAGTAAACCTATGAGTAGTGTCAACTGCATCGCCCTGTGACGGGGATTATCTTGGGGGAGCAATTGACAAACGACAGGGGTACACTTCTCAAAGTGGCCCCCTCCTTTAGTACCGCATACCACTGCTTTCAATTCAACCACCACATAAACCTTTTTACATGCCCCGCAGGGGTCAATAAAGTCATGGGGAAGCCCCCTAACCACCACGATTGGCACCACATGCTGATTGTTGACCTTTTAATTACCAGAACCGCAGCTGGCCCGTGTGGTGCCCCCTTGTGGTGGGCAATAAAAATAGCAGGAGCCAAGCAATTAAAATCTCTCTCATGACGCTTCCAATTATGGGGTACCCTCTTAGTGCGGTTGTGTGGTACCCCCAAAAAACAGTCCACATGTGGCACCGTTCTGTGCCTCCCCATCAACCCATTTAATGTGCACCCCTCACCAAAACCCCCCTTCTATTAGTGCTCCCCCAATCTGGAAGGTGGGGGGAAGGGGAGGGCGCAACAAAACATTGTTTGTGTTCCCCACCAAAAGCGCCATCCCATCAGTGTGCAAGGGGTCACTGCTTCATTGCTGCACATTATCAACTGCAGTAGCGCTAGGCACAATTTCAGCTAGGCTCCTCCCACTTACCCCTAGATTTTGCCTTCTTCTCTTAACCCTTCCTTATTCTGCACTCCTTCCATTGCTTCTCCTACACTGCCTCTGCCCCTAACTTTTAACTCCTTCTACACCACATCCACCTTTTACACCCCCAACCAACACACCCCTCTTCTTGGCTCATTCTCCTACACTGCCCTGGCCCTGCAACTCCACCCTACTTGCTGCCCTGCCACTCTCACCTGCACCGGCGCTACCCCCCCACACTTGCTGCCCTGCCACTCTCACTGGTGCTCTCAACTATTCCCTTGCTCCCTGGACCTGACCTCCCATTATGGCTCCACCCACATTTGCTCTCTCTACCCGACTCAGCCCCCCTTGACTTACCAAGCACACCGCACTTACCACCATTCGTCAGCCTGTACTTCACTTACCAGATGTGTCCACAGGAACCTCTTTGGTTATCGCCGTCACCTTTACTTACCAAGCACATTGCACTTACCACCGTTCGTCAGCCAAGTCCATGTCTGATTTCACTTACCAGATGTGTCCACAGGAACCTCTTTGGTTATCGCCATCACCTTGGTGCCGAGATCAGGACTCGAACCCTGGTCGCCAGGATGGAAGACAGGAACTTACCCACTAGACCACACTGGATTCCATATCAGTTGCCTGTCAAGACTTCCCTATATCATGGTCATCCTGTTTCATGGGCAATGGAAACCATGGGCCACAAGCATGAGGCTTGTATGTTCCTAGTAAGTTCTCTTGCAGAGCGTCACAACAGCCAGAAGCTGTAGCTCAGAGGCAGTGTCAAGTGTCTTTGGTGCGGCAGTCCCCTCCAGTGTAAGGGTTCGAGTCCCCCCACCAGCTCCAAACTGACAGTTTGTTGTCTCTTAGATTCAAAATCTCTGGAAATTTCTTCTTTTTTTAAATTCAGTAGTATTTATTTGAAAACAATGAGGGGACATTTGGTTCATCCCTATTTTGAACTAGTGGCCCAAACCTACCACTGCTACCCCTCTTGAATTCCCTCTGCTTGATGGTCTGAGATGTAACCAGTGGAGCACACTGGCCTTCATGTTGGTTGCGTGTCATAGCTAGCCTATATCACTGCCATACCCATTCATGGGCAATGGAACCCATAGGCAATGCGACCGAGGTCGGTATGTTGCTCATAATCTCTGTGGCAGCAGAAGAATCTCAGCAGGAGCCGTAGCTCAGAGGCACTGTCGTCAGCCTTTGGTGTTGCAGGTCCCTAAGAGGCAAGGGTTCAATCCCCAGCAGTGGAGGCAAGGTCATCTCTGAACGGCAAAATCTATGGCAATTATTTTTTGATTTAGTGTTATTATTTTCATTTTGAAAATCAAAAAAGAACTTACATCCATTTGATGTTTTCGCTAGACGCCCTAACCTCCACATGCTGCCCCGTCTTAATCACCCTCCGGTTGGAAGTCTGGCACTTAACCACTGGAGCACACTGGCTTTCGAGTCAGTAACCTGTCACAGATTACCTACATCATGGGCAAATGCTTGCACGGGTAATCGAACCAATAAGCAATGATGCTGATGCATGTATCTTGCTGATAGTATCTTCTGCAGAGGGGTAGAGCAGCCTGGAGCAGTAATTTGGAGGCGAGGCATGGCGGTTTGGAGTCACAGGCCTCCCTACTGCAAGGGTTCCAGTACCATCAGTGGAGGCATGGTGTTACATGGCCGTCCTTTCGCTTCGGAATACACACCAACATATTTTTTTTAAATTGGTAACATTGATTTGACCTGAAAAAAGTTGTGGGAAAATTCAGCCATTCTATTTTTGCACTTGTGCCCCAATGCTACAAATGCTGCCCCTCTTGATAGCCTCCCCTTTTCGATCATGTTGGTGAAATAGGAGCAGCAAAGCATTATCTCCATGTAATAATTTATCAATTTATTCTTTAAAGTTGATGCTTTGTCGAGTGCAAAAGTGACTTTGGGGTCATAGCTGAGTACTCACAGAGACCGTAAAAAACGTTGAATAACTGCGCTTTTTTTCTTTTTGCTGCAAACTGGTCTCTCAAATTAGGTGTGGAGTGCCTGTGCACTACACTAATAATAAAGGCCGATTCTGCGTTCTTCTTGATGAAATGCTGGGTAAACATAAAGGCAGTAGAAACTCCCATTATTAGGTGCAAGAAGAAGCTGGACATCTTGAATTTTCATTGCGATAGACAAGGGCAATGTCAGGCCTGTGTTTCCCAAGTCCTCAATCTTGCCTGCTGTGCCAGGTGAAGGGAGGAGGCGGATAGTCTGGTCTGGTCTGGTCTGGTCGAGGCCTGACAGGACCTTACCGGGCCTGGCCTTGGCCTGGCCCAGCTCTGGAGCTGTGGCTTAGACTGTGGCTACAAACAGCCCAACCTCTGTCAATTTCCTACGAAGCCAGGCCTGGCAGGTCAGACTGAGGTGGTAGCCTTTAAGCGAGCCCTCGAAGCCCCCAAACGCCCAGCTTCTATATAGAGGCAGGCTGCAGGCAAATAGGGACCCTGCTAAATCAGGGTGGCTTCCATATGTGTGTCTTTCGAGTGCCAAATTCCTTAGCCTAAGACAGATTGGCAACATTAAAATCATGCAGAAGACCATGCGTTGGAGACCGAGTCAGGGAGGAAGTCAGTAGACAGTCTCGGCACGTGCAAAGCATCAAGGGACATATTTGCATAGGACAGCCTTTTCTCCAATCTCATTCTATTGCTGTAGTTGCCTTGTAGCACAACAAGGGGGCAGCAGCATTACAATAATGGCAGAGAGAGGTTTTAAACCTGCTTGCTGACGGCTCTCTAGTTCATGTTAGGTTTGCTGGTCCCAGAGAGTGGTGGACTGCTACGGCTGAGGGGATGAGTAATGAGGAATGATTGTCCTGTATTTGTGGCAAAGGAGGACATTGGGAACGGAAACAGTCACAATGTAGGGCCAAAGCAGAGATGTTTGCTGAGCGATTGAGTGGGCGTGCGTGTCACCTGATTCATAAAATGTGCATACAAAGGAGAGGAACAGCAGCTCGGCCAAACTCAGGTACAAGGTGAGGAACAGAGGGACATTTCCCCCAGAGGGATAAGGCCCGCACATCTCACAAATTTCAAGCGTGGTGTGATGCTTTTCAGGTTGATGGATTTGCCATGTACAGTGTACAAATGTGCCACGTTAGTGAGGATCAATGTCCACTATCAGTAGCACACTTTTTGGGAATACCCATAGACCAGAAATGTCAAGCACTTCCTCCGGAGGGATAAGGCCAAGAAAAGAGTTTGGAAAGCTTGCTCCAGTCCTCCGCAGGACAGAAAGACGCTAGAGAAAGAAAATACAGATTGGGCCTGACAACACAAAAGATGGTCAGTGTCCTGCAACTAACACCAGCTTTGTGTTTTGAGCTCCACACTCTGGAACCAGTTGCCCCATACCTGTGTTACTCTGACACCTTTTCTTGTCCTCCTGATATCCTATCTCTCTGCCCCTTCAGCTATGCTAGTGCTCCACCTTTGGTACTGCGCCAACCCATTTTAAACCCTCTCAGGGACCACAGGAACTCTTCTCTCTGCCTTCCATTCCCATCCTCTCAGTAACTCCGGTGCTTCTGCCTCTCTTCCGTCTCCAGTGACACGTTGGATGCCCACTGCTCAATGCTAGTCACTTACCACTCTGTAGAAGCCCTCTCAGCACACGCAGAGTACGCTTGTCCAACGGGCCCATCCATGATCTTCCTCACAGTAACTCATGGCTTTCTCTCTGTGGATGATATAGCTAATCTAGTGGAGCAGAAAGCACTTGGCCATCACCTGGAACACTCTGTAGACGCTGACAATCCATGTTGTGCTGCCTATTTGCATGGCATGATTAATGTCTAGGCCCGACCATCATTTGACACAGGTACCCTCTTTCTGCCTCATTTGCCTACTCCCCCACCCTTCGCACTTCCACATGTTAGGGCTCTCAGGTGCTGTGGCACTCATCTCTGCATGCTTTCCACCCTCTTCATCCTCTCTCTTTGCGAGTAGCCCCTTTGTGCCCAGATACCAACTCCCCCAAGTGTCACCCTGAACAAGCCTTCCTTCTCTTTCTGTACCTCTTTTAAACCCCTTTCAGTGCCACAACTCCAATTATCCTTTTTGAGTGTCCCCTGCTTGTGGGTCAATTAAAAATGAGGGTACTGCTCAAGAAATGGCCTCCACACACCCGATTCTTCGTAACCCTCATAGTAAACCTATGAGTAGTGTCAACTGCATCGCCCTGTGACGGGGATTATCTTGGGGGAGCAATTGACAAACGACAGGGGTACACTTCTCAAAGTGGCCCCCTCCTTTAGTACCGCATACCACTGCTTTCAATTCAACCACCACATAAACCTTTTTACATGCCCCGCAGGGGTCAATAAAGTCATGGGGAAGCCCCCTAACCACCACGATTGGCACCACATGCTGATTGTTGACCTTTTAATTACCAGAACCGCAGCTGGCCCGTGTGGTGCCCCCTTGTGGTGGGCAATAAAAATAGCAGGAGCCAAGCAATTAAAATCTCTCTCATGACGCTTCCAATTATGGGGTACCCTCTTAGTGCGGTTGTGTGGTACCCCCAAAAAACAGTCCACATGTGGCACCGTTCTGTGCCTCCCCATCAACCCATTTAATGTGCACCCCTCACCAAAACCCCCCTTCTATTAGTGCTCCCCCAATCTGGAAGGTGGGGGGAAGGGGAGGGCGCAACAAAACATTGTTTGTGTTCCCCACCAAAAGCGCCATCCCATCAGTGTGCAAGGGGTCACTGCTTCATTGCTGCACATTATCAACTGCAGTAGCGCTAGGCACAATTTCTGCTAGGCTCCTCCCACTTACCCCTAGATTTTGCCTTCTTCTCTTAACCCTTCCTTATTCTGCACTCCTTCCATTGCTTCTCCTACACTGCCTCTGCCCCTAACTTTTAACTCCTTCTACACCACATCCACCTTTTACACCCCCAACCAACACACCCCTCTTCTTGGCTCATTCTCCTACACTGCCCTGGCCCTGCAACTCCACCCTACTTGCTGCCCTGCCACTCTCACCTGCACCGGCGCTACCCCCCCCACACTTGCTGCCCTGCCACTCTCACTGGTGCTCTCAACTATTCCCTTGCTCCCTGGACCTGACCTCCCATTATGGCTCCACCCACATTTGCTCTCTCTACCCGACTCAGCCCCCCTTGACTTACCAAGCACACCGCACTTACCACCATTCGTCAGCCTGTACTTCACTTACCAGATGTGTCCACAGGAACCTCTTTGGTTATCGCCGTCACCTTTACTTACCAAGCACATTGCACTTACCACCGTTCGTCAGCCAAGTCCATGTCTGATTTCACTTACCAGATGTGTCCACAGGAACCTCTTTGGTTATCGCCATCACCTTGGTGCCGAGATCAGGACTCGAACCCTGGTCGCCAGGATGGAAGACAGGAACTTACCCACTAGACCACACTGGATTCCATATCAGTTGCCTGTCAAGACTTCCCTATATCATGGTCATCCTGTTTCATGGGCAATGGAAACCATGGGCCACAAGCATGAGGCTTGAATGTTCCTAGTAAGTTCTCTTGCAGAGCGTCACAACAGCCAGAAGCTGTAGCTCAGAGGCAGTGTCAAGTGTCTTTGGTGCGGCAGTCCCCTCCAGTGTAAGGGTTCGAGTCCCCCCACCAGCTCCAAACTGACAGTTTGTTGTCTCTTAGATTCAAAATCTCTGGAAATTTCTTCTTTTTTTAAATTCAGTAGTATTTATTTGAAAACAATGAGGGGACATTTGGTTCATCCCTATTTTGAACTAGTGGCCCAAACCTACCACTGCTACCCCTCTTGAATTCCCTCTGCTTGATGGTCTGAGATGTAACCAGTGGAGCACACTGGCCTTCATGTTGGTTGCGTGTCATAGCTAGCCTATATCACTGCCATACCCATTCATGGGCAATGGAACCCATAGGCAATGCGACCGAGGTCGGTATGTTGCTCATAATCTCTGTGGCAGCAGAAGAATCTCAGCAGGAGCCGTAGCTCAGAGGCACTGTCGTCAGCCTTTGGTGTTGCAGGTCCCTAAGAGGCAAGGGTTCAATCCCCAGCAGTGGAGGCAAGGTCATCTCTGAACGGCAAAATCTATGGCAATTATTTTTTGATTTAGTGTTATTATTTTCATTTTGAAAATCAAAAAAGAACTTACATCCATTTGATGTTTTCGCTAGACGCCCTAACCTCCACATGCTGCCCCGTCTTAATCACCCTCCGGTTGGAAGTCTGGCACTTAACCACTGGAGCACACTGGCTTTCGAGTCAGTAACCTGTCACAGATTACCTACATCATGGGCAAATGCTTGCACGGGTAATCGAACCAATAAGCAATGATGCTGATGCATGTATCTTGCTGATAGTATCTTCTGCAGAGGGGTAGAGCAGCCTGGAGCAGTAATTTGGAGGCGAGGCATGGCGGTTTGGAGTCACAGGCCTCCCTACTGCAAGGGTTCCAGTACCATCAGTGGAGGCATGGTGTTACATGGCCGTCCTTTCGCTTCGGAATACACACCAACATATTTTTTTTAAATTGGTAACATTGATTTGACCTGAAAAAACTTGTGGGAAAATTCAGCCATTCTATTTTTGCACTTGTGCCCCAATGCTACAAATGCTGCCCCTCTTGATAGCCTCCCCTTTTCGATCATGTTGGTGAAATAGGAGCAGCAAAGCATTATCTCCATGTAATAATTTATCAATTTATTCTTTAAAGTTGATGCTTTGTCGAGTGCAAAAGTGACTTTGGGGTCATAGCTGAGTACTCACAGAGACCGTAAAAAACGTTGAATAACTGCGCTTTTTTTCTTTTTGCTGCAAACTGGTCTCTCAAATTAGGTGTGGAGTGCCTGTGCACTACACTAATAATAAAGGCCGATTCTGCGTTCTTCTTGATGAAATGCTGGGTAAACATAAAGGCAGTAGAAACTCCCATTATTAGGTGCAAGAAGAAGCTGGACATCTTGAATTTTCATTGCGATAGACAAGGGCAATGTCAGGCCTGTGTTTCCCAAGTCCTCAATCTTGCCTGCTGTGCCAGGTGAAGGGAGGAGGCGGATAGTCTGGTCTGGTCTGGTCTGGTCGAGGCCTGACAGGACCTTACCGGGCCTGGCCTTGGCCTGGCCCAGCTCTGGAGCTGTGGCTTAGACTGTGGCTACAAACAGCCCAACCTCTGTCAATTTCCTACGAAGCCAGGCCTGGCAGGTCAGACTGAGGTGGTAGCCTTTAAGCGAGCCCTCGAAGCCCCCAAACGCCCAGCTTCTATATAGAGGCAGGCTGCAGGCAAATAGGGACCCTGCTAAATCAGGGTGGCTTCCATATGTGTGTCTTTCGAGTGCCAAATTCCTTAGCCTAAGACAGATTGGCAACATTAAAATCATGCAGAAGACCATGCGTTGGAGACCGAGTCAGGGAGGAAGTCAGTAGACAGTCTCGGCACGTGCAAAGCATCAAGGGACATATTTGCATAGGACAGCCTTTTCTCCAATCTCATTCTATTGCTGTAGTTGCCTTGTAGCACAACAAGGGGGCAGCAGCATTACAATAATGGCAGAGAGAGGTTTTAAACCTGCTTGCTGACGGCTCTCTAGTTCATGTTAGGTTTGCTGGTCCCAGAGAGTGGTGGACTGCTACGGCTGAGGGGATGAGTAATGAGGAATGATTGTCCTGTATTTGTGGCAAAGGAGGACATTGGGAACGGAAACAGTCACAATGTAGGGCCAAAGCAGAGATGTTTGCTGAGCGATTGAGTGGGCGTGCGTGTCACCTGATTCATAAAATGTGCATACAAAGGAGAGGAACAGCAGCTCGGCCAAACTCAGGTACAAGGTGAGGAACAGAGGGACATTTCCCCCAGAGGGATAAGGCCCGCACATCTCACAAATTTCAAGCGTGGTGTGATGCTTTTCAGGTTGATGGATTTGCCATGTACAGTGTACAAATGTGCCACGTTAGTGAGGATCAATGTCCACTATCAGTAGCACACTTTTTGGGAATACCCATAGACCAGAAATGTCAAGCACTTCCTCCGGAGGGATAAGGCCAAGAAAAGAGTTTGGAAAGCTTGCTCCAGTCCTCCGCAGGACAGAAAGACGCTAGAGAAAGAAAATACAGATTGGGCCTGACAACACAAAAGATGGTCAGTGTCCTGCAACTAACACCAGCTTTGTGTTTTGAGCTCCACACTCTGGAACCAGTTGCCCCATACCTGTGTTACTCTGACACCTTTTCTTGTCCTCCTGATATCCTATCTCTCTGCCCCTTCAGCTATGCTAGTGCTCCACCTTTGGTACTGCGCCAACCCATTTTAAACCCTCTCAGGGACCACAGGAACTCTTCTCTCTGCCTTCCATTCCCATCCTCTCAGTAACTCCGGTGCTTCTGCCTCTCTTCCGTCTCCAGTGACACGTTGGATGCCCACTGCTCAATGCTAGTCACTTACCACTCTGTAGAAGCCCTCTCAGCACACGCAGAGTACGCTTGTCCAACGGGCCCATCCATGATCTTCCTCACAGTAACTCATGGCTTTCTCTCTGTGGATGATATAGCTAATCTAGTGGAGCAGAAAGCACTTGGCCATCACCTGGAACACTCTGTAGACGCTGACAATCCATGTTGTGCTGCCTATTTGCATGGCATGATTAATGTCTAGGCCCGACCATCATTTGACACAGGTACCCTCTTTCTGCCTCATTTGCCTACTCCCCCACCCTTCGCACTTCCACATGTTAGGGCTCTCAGGTGCTGTGGCACTCATCTCTGCATGCTTTCCACCCTCTTCATCCTCTCTCTTTGCGAGTAGCCCCTTTGTGCCCAGATACCAACTCCCCCAAGTGTCACCCTGAACAAGCCTTCCTTCTCTTTCTGTACCTCTTTTAAACCCCTTTCAGTGCCACAACTCCAATTATCCTTTTTGAGTGTCCCCTGCTTGTGGGTCAATTAAAAATGAGGGTACTGCTCAAGAAATGGCCTCCACACACCCGATTCTTCGTAACCCTCATAGTAAACCTATGAGTAGTGTCAACTGCATCGCCCTGTGACGGGGATTATCTTGGGGGAGCAATTGACAAACGACAGGGGTACACTTCTCAAAGTGGCCCCCTCCTTTAGTACCGCATACCACTGCTTTCAATTCAACCACCACATAAACCTTTTTACATGCCCCGCAGGGGTCAATAAAGTCATGGGGAAGCCCCCTAACCACCACGATTGGCACCACATGCTGATTGTTGACCTTTTAATTACCAGAACCGCAGCTGGCCCGTGTGGTGCCCCCTTGTGGTGGGCAATAAAAATAGCAGGAGCCAAGCAATTAAAATCTCTCTCATGACGCTTCCAATTATGGGGTACCCTCTTAGTGCGGTTGTGTGGTACCCCCAAAAAACAGTCCACATGTGGCACCGTTCTGTGCCTCCCCATCAACCCATTTAATGTGCACCCCTCACCAAAACCCCCCTTCTATTAGTGCTCCCCCAATCTGGAAGGTGGGGGGAAGGGGAGGGCGCAACAAAACATTGTTTGTGTTCCCCACCAAAAGCGCCATCCCATCAGTGTGCAAGGGGTCACTGCTTCATTGCTGCACATTATCAACTGCAGTAGCGCTAGGCACAATTTCAGCTAGGCTCCTCCCACTTACCCCTAGATTTTGCCTTCTTCTCTTAACCCTTCCTTATTCTGCACTCCTTCCATTGCTTCTCCTACACTGCCTCTGCCCCTAACTTTTAACTCCTTCTACACCACATCCACCTTTTACACCCCCAACCAACACACCCCTCTTCTTGGCTCATTCTCCTACACTGCCCTGGCCCTGCAACTCCACCCTACTTGCTGCCCTGCCACTCTCACCTGCACCGGCGCTACCCCCCCACACTTGCTGCCCTGCCACTCTCACTGGTGCTCTCAACTATTCCCTTGCTCCCTGGACCTGACCTCCCATTATGGCTCCACCCACATTTGCTCTCTCTACCCGACTCAGCCCCCCTTGACTTACCAAGCACACCGCACTTACCACCATTCGTCAGCCTGTACTTCACTTACCAGATGTGTCCACAGGAACCTCTTTGGTTATCGCCGTCACCTTTACTTACCAAGCACATTGCACTTACCACCG
Organism: Triturus cristatus; assembly: GCF_964204655.1. Classification (NCBI taxonomy): domain Eukaryota; kingdom Metazoa; phylum Chordata; class Amphibia; order Caudata; family Salamandridae; genus Triturus; species Triturus cristatus. The sequence continues at coordinate 773,236,745 of NC_140583.1, read as the reverse complement.
TTCGTCAGCCAAGTCCATGTCTGATTTCACTTACCAGATGTGTCCACAGGAACCTCTTTGGTTATCGCCATCACCTTGGTGCCGAGATCAGGACTCGAACCCTGGTCGCCAGGATGGAAGACAGGAACTTACCCACTAGACCACACTGGATTCCATATCAGTTGCCTGTCAAGACTTCCCTATATCATGGTCATCCTGTTTCATGGGCAATGGAAACCATGGGCCACAAGCATGAGGCTTGTATGTTCCTAGTAAGTTCTCTTGCAGAGCGTCACAACAGCCAGAAGCTGTAGCTCAGAGGCAGTGTCAAGTGTCTTTGGTGCGGCAGTCCCCTCCAGTGTAAGGGTTCGAGTCCCCCCACCAGCTCCAAACTGACAGTTTGTTGTCTCTTAGATTCAAAATCTCTGGAAATTTCTTCTTTTTTTAAATTCAGTAGTATTTATTTGAAAACAATGAGGGGACATTTGGTTCATCCCTATTTTGAACTAGTGGCCCAAACCTACCACTGCTACCCCTCTTGAATTCCCTCTGCTTGATGGTCTGAGATGTAACCAGTGGAGCACACTGGCCTTCATGTTGGTTGCGTGTCATAGCTAGCCTATATCACTGCCATACCCATTCATGGGCAATGGAACCCATAGGCAATGCGACCGAGGTCGGTATGTTGCTCATAATCTCTGTGGCAGCAGAAGAATCTCAGCAGGAGCCGTAGCTCAGAGGCACTGTCGTCAGCCTTTGGTGTTGCAGGTCCCTAAGAGGCAAGGGTTCAATCCCCAGCAGTGGAGGCAAGGTCATCTCTGAACGGCAAAATCTATGGCAATTATTTTTTGATTTAGTGTTATTATTTTCATTTTGAAAATCAAAAAAGAACTTACATCCATTTGATGTTTTCGCTAGACGCCCTAACCTCCACATGCTGCCCCGTCTTAATCACCCTCCGGTTGGAAGTCTGGCACTTAACCACTGGAGCACACTGGCTTTCGAGTCAGTAACCTGTCACAGATTACCTACATCATGGGCAAATGCTTGCACGGGTAATCGAACCAATAAGCAATGATGCTGATGCATGTATCTTGCTGATAGTATCTTCTGCAGAGGGGTAGAGCAGCCTGGAGCAGTAATTTGGAGGCGAGGCATGGCGGTTTGGAGTCACAGGCCTCCCTACTGCAAGGGTTCCAGTACCATCAGTGGAGGCATGGTGTTACATGGCCGTCCTTTCGCTTCGGAATACACACCAACATATTTTTTTTAAATTGGTAACATTGATTTGACCTGAAAAAAGTTGTGGGAAAATTCAGCCATTCTATTTTTGCACTTGTGCCCCAATGCTACAAATGCTGCCCCTCTTGATAGCCTCCCCTTTTCGATCATGTTGGTGAAATAGGAGCAGCAAAGCATTATCTCCATGTAATAATTTATCAATTTATTCTTTAAAGTTGATGCTTTGTCGAGTGCAAAAGTGACTTTGGGGTCATAGCTGAGTACTCACAGAGACCGTAAAAAACGTTGAATAACTGCGCTTTTTTTCTTTTTGCTGCAAACTGGTCTCTCAAATTAGGTGTGGAGTGCCTGTGCACTACACTAATAATAAAGGCCGATTCTGCGTTCTTCTTGATGAAATGCTGGGTAAACATAAAGGCAGTAGAAACTCCCATTATTAGGTGCAAGAAGAAGCTGGACATCTTGAATTTTCATTGCGATAGACAAGGGCAATGTCAGGCCTGTGTTTCCCAAGTCCTCAATCTTGCCTGCTGTGCCAGGTGAAGGGAGGAGGCGGATAGTCTGGTCTGGTCTGGTCTGGTCGAGGCCTGACAGGACCTTACCGGGCCTGGCCTTGGCCTGGCCCAGCTCTGGAGCTGTGGCTTAGACTGTGGCTACAAACAGCCCAACCTCTGTCAATTTCCTACGAAGCCAGGCCTGGCAGGTCAGACTGAGGTGGTAGCCTTTAAGCGAGCCCTCGAAGCCCCCAAACGCCCAGCTTCTATATAGAGGCAGGCTGCAGGCAAATAGGGACCCTGCTAAATCAGGGTGGCTTCCATATGTGTGTCTTTCGAGTGCCAAATTCCTTAGCCTAAGACAGATTGGCAAC